>NC_033803.1:7347884-7410588 GCF_001876935.1 Asparagus officinalis | reverse complement strand
GTCTTTACTGACCAAGAACACCAATATTTTAGCTATTAATTTCCATGATCATCTCCTTGATCCTTCGAGCTAGATGAAGAACCACCCCAGAACTGATCACTACTCAAAATCC
This sequence comes from Asparagus officinalis, assembly GCF_001876935.1. NCBI lineage: Eukaryota > Viridiplantae > Streptophyta > Magnoliopsida > Asparagales > Asparagaceae > Asparagus > Asparagus officinalis. Next base: position 7,410,476 of record NC_033803.1, on the reverse strand, counting down.
TACTCAAATCTTGATCATCACCACTTTGCAAAATATGAGCATATCGAAGAAGATCAGGGTACATATCAGTTGGCTGATGGGCTATAGGGCCGGGTAATTGGGCCGGAGTGGGCTGAGAAGTTGTGGGCCCAGTTAGAGTCGAACTAGTGTAGGCTTGGACTCTCTCAGGGAAGTTGAGCTTAGCTTTGGCGCCTTTGAACCTTAGGGCCGCCCTGTCGTAGGCTCTTGGCAGCCGTCCTCAGCCGGTGTCGAAGCGTCCCTAGCGCCAGACTCCGCGGCCGCCTTTTTCGGGTCTCTTATCTCTGCGGCCCATTTGCCCCATGGTCTTTGTCGAACTCCTCTGTAGTGCTTCCTTTGTTGATTCTCTTCACATACATATACATATAAATTGTGAAAGAACGATAACTATATTATAAACTTCAGACTATTATTTATACTACAAGAAATAAAAGTGTGAAAAATGCCTACTGAATAAAATGTTGTAAGAAAATATTCATAAGTGGTAAAGGTGTATTGGTGCGCCTTTTTGGTGAAATGCCCGTGTCGAAAATGCCTACTATATGATGTTATAAGAAAATCTAATTAAGTTAGAATGTTTACAATGTGATGAACGTGTGTTATTGCAATGCAATTTGGAGCTCGTAAGGAAATAAACTCTTAACACATTTTATGCAAAAGGTAAAAAGATTTCCAAATATTAAAAAAATGATGTTATTTTTAAGATGTAAATCCATGGAAAAAGACTAGAATATAATTCAGTTGCATTAATAGTTGAGATGATGATATTATTCATTAGAAGAAAAAAAACAAATATAGACAGTAACTAAAGTAGCTAATACCTCATATATAAGAAGAAGAAGAAGAAGAATATTTGATTCTAAAAACTAAACGAAATCACCAAAACAAGCAAGGCATCGAAAGCATCATATTATGCACTGTTCTTTAAATAGGAGAAGAGAAGTTGAACGATTCATCCTATTTGGAAATTTTTTTAGAGGTAAGGTGTTCCTGCTAGTTCCCCAAAGTTCACCCATCAGTACTACATTTTGCCAACCACCCCCCACCCCAACCTGAAAAAAAAAAAAAAAACCACCCCCACACATTCACATCCCAAATCGGGGTGGAACTTAGGGGAAGAAAATTCTCTTCTAACTTTCCTTCTCTTCTCTCCACTATTCTACCATAATTTCCCATAACCCCAAATAAAATCCAAACAGGCACGCAAGAATATATGCTTAAACTTAAACTGAAAACCAAAGAGAAAACGATTTTTTTTTCCTTTCACAATGTTAATGAAGATCACCATCAATAACAATGACAACAATAAACCCTTCATCGCAAATTTTTTATGTCAAATGAAGATCATTGTCAACAGCAACAGATCCTAATTTATACCAAATTTTTGGGGTCAAAAGACAAAGCATCGAGGTTTATAAAAATTTCTCTTCATTTTGAGATTTGGAGCCCCTACTCCCGTTTTAATCTGTGTTTTCTTTTATTACTAATGTTAGTATACCCATTCTTTAATATTTTAAAAGAAATCTCGATGGAGACAAATATATTTTGTGTCGATAGAACAAGAAATAGAACTATGAAAACTTAAAAAGTCATGATAACCATCAATGGCAACAGAAGTAGCTAACTTCAAGTAAAATCTACCAAAATAGATCGCGAGAAATGGTACAATCCTAGGAAATAACCAGAACTGAATGGGATTTAAAAGGAGTCAAACTCAAAGAAGGAAGAAAGTGAAAAAAGAAAGAAAGAAAAATCTAGGGTTAGGGTTAGAGACGTGTAGAAGCAAAACTACACATTCAAAGAATATCAAAGGGTAGGTAAATCCTCCCATCTAACAACAATGTTCAAAAGTTTGACCAGCAATCAGTTTATGAACGCCCTACAAATGGAAAGTAGTTTCACACGTGTCATTTCACAAGGCCTGATCTACAAAAATTAGGGTTTGAGGGTGAGAAGCATCTACCTTGTTCCACTGCAGGCAGCTGTTGGCTTGCTCTAATTACTTGATATTGACTCCCTCCTTCACCTTGAGGGCTCGTGCCAATCACGTGGGATAAGGCCGAGACCATCGCCGAGAGATCTTGAGCACCTCTGGGGGAGTAGAGTGGAAGGTTGGGTGGGCCTTCTTGTTTGTTCTCATGATCATTGTTATGATCACCAGGGTCTTCCATCTCTTGCTATCTAACTTTAAATAGTTTGTCCTTAGACTCAGGTGATCGCTGGAGAAATTAATGGGGAATCCATTTAGAGAGAGAGAGAGAGAGAGAGAGAGAGATTCTGATGAGAATGGAGGAGAGGGGAGGCTTTTATGAGAAAAAAATGCTTTTTCGGCACCTTGGTTTTACTGTGTTGATTAGGCCGTGGGGTAGCAGGCATGTGCCTCTTTTTTGCCCCTTTCTTTATTGGAGATTTTTTTTAAAAAAATAAGTCACATTTGCTAAATATTTAACAAACCCGACATTTTTGCTAAGCTGACCAAAAAAAGGTCGGTTTCGCTGAATCTATCTTTCGAAACTCACGGAAACTTGGGCAACACCGGAGATTGGAATATTTTTAATGAACAACTCGATTGAGATTTGATTTTTCACAAGTTGTATTATGTCACTCGGTTCTTAATCACTGGTGATGTCTATACCACTTGTTCTTTTATTTATTTATTGGACAATTACAGAAGGCCTTAGTGGCATACTCTGCATAATTAATTCTTATAACTCTGTATATTTGCTCCATCATTCCATCAAAGTTACAATTTTTAGATACCATGAATATTTTTCTAGACCCCCCTCATATATAAGCATATTATTCATTCCAACACTCAGTTTCCCATTAAATAAGCAAATAACCGGTATTCCATTCGCCATTCGAAACTGAAATTAATATTAACATTCATCATATGCAAATTATTTATATTATTCAAAAATTATATTTTATATATCTTATTTCTAGCTACTAGTTAACTTGTAGCTGAAGGACTCTCTATATCAATTTTAATCTATCAAATTTTAACCAAATTCTATTGTTTATCATAATTGATAAAATTATTCTAAATATGCAGTTATTTCCAAACTATAATTTTAACTAAATAATAGAGAGAAAATTATAAAAAAAAAGTATACATTGATGAAGTTCTGAAATTCGTAGGCGTCGGAGAGGCTAGACGACGTTGGAGATCAACAATGCTGGAGTGAACTTTGAGAAAGATCTCAATTTGGGTTTGGATAGAATGAGTTTGGTGAGAACAAGAGAAAGAAAATTGAGGGAGAAAGAGGTGATTTGGGAGAGAATCAATAGAATGGGGGAGAAAGATTGAGGGAGAGAGATTGGGAGAGAGTTTATCAATTAAGGTTTGGAGAGGGAGAGAAATCAAGAGGGAGATGAGTTGTGCCCTAATTTTTAGGTACAACTGGGGCTTAAATAGGCCTAACAAATTCACAGGACTAGTAGTCCTGTGGATTTGTGTTCTCCAGAGACGAAGTCTCTGTCTAACGCACGTGACTAGTAGTCCTATGTGTTTTCTAAAAACTATTCAGAAAACCCATGGGACTCTAAGTAGTCACTAAGAATGACTAGAAGTCCTGTGTGTTTCGAAAGATAGATTCAGCAAAATTGACCTATTTTTTACCAGCTTTGATCGGTTTTGCTAAATATTTAGCAAAAGTGGCTTATTTTAAAAAAAAATCTTCTTCTTTATAATATGGAAAAATGGATGCAAAATAGCTCATTTTACTAAGGGCACATTTGGTTGCTTGTAACTATAGATACAATGCAAGCATTATTTGTATGCAACTATAATTGCAATTTTGACTTAAAATTTTAAATTTTATATCATGCATTTGTAGTTGTTTAATGTTGCTTATAACTTTAAATATACAACTTTTTTTACTATTAAAAATTTGTTAAAGCTATTAATTCTTTTTATAGTTTTAAAATATTTATTTTAAAAAAGTATTGGTTTTTATTACTAAGTAAATTGTCTTTTAAAATTATCTAAAAATAATTCTTAGAAGATTAATTTTAAAAAAATATATTTTATTAAAAAGTTATTTTCATAAAATAAAATAATTTTTTAAAATATTATTTTTTGGTTAAAAAATATATCTTTGTAAATGAATTTTATCTAAAAAATTATAAAAAAAATATTATTGAATTTTTTTAAAAATAATATTTTAACAAAGAATAATATTTTTAAAGGGAAATTTTATTTTTTAGAAAACAATACGTTTTCAATTTATTTTTTGGAAAAATTGCTTTAAGGACCCAAAATTGGAAATACAATGTGGCCCAGCTCCCTGTACTTTGGCCCATGTGGCTAAGCCCTTAAATATTCAAAAAACTGTAACTGAGCCCTTAAAGCAGCTAAGCCCTTAAATATTCAAAAAACTGTAACTGAGCCCTTAAAGCAGTTCTCTCACCCGTATTTGCACCCAGCCTCCCTAAAATACCCCCGCCTTTAACTCCGTGCCTCGAAAACGAGATCCGATCGCTAGCGAAACCTCTTCGTCGCATTTAAGGCGAGATGATGGCCGTTTTGGGGGGAAATTTTGGTGCGCTCCCTTCGTTATATATCCTGTTAGCCCACTCGGCTTTGAAGAGAGTGTATTTATGGTGCAAAGGGCAGATCTTTGCGGTTAGGGCTTATGATCATTTATGGTGCAAAGGGCAGATCTTTGCGGTTAGGGCTTATGATCTTCAGCCCCCTACTTGTCCTAAAGTGCCCTTCATAACTTATGATCTTCAGCCCCCTACTTGTCCTAAAGTGCCCTTCATAACTCCTCTTAAATCCCCTTTATTTATGGTGGAGAGCCCCCTTATTTGCATGGTTTCCTTAGGTGAGAGAGTAGTGTTCTCAAGGGTAACTTGTGCAACCTCTTTTTTTGAGTTTAAGTTCGACGTGGCTGAGAGGTTGAAGGTTCCTCATGATGCGCTATCAATGGTTTGTAAATCTGAAAGGATCCCTGATCTGAGTTTTGAGATCGAGAATGAGGATGATATGGAGTGTATGGTGGAGCACAACCGTAATATCGGGTGTCTGGAGATCCATATTCGAGCTAATATAGATGTAGATGTTTCCAGATGTGAGAACACCCCGAAGCAACCTCCTGAAATGTAAGTTATATTTACACTTAATTTATTTGAAAACTTATGAATTGCATAGAGCAGGTTAAATGTTAGCTTTTAACTGATATATGTTAACTTTCTACCGAAGGTTGTTAAGCTTTAGGGCATATTTGTTAACTCTTAAGGGTACTGCATTATTTAAGTACAAGTCCTATTTGTTATTTTAAGAAAAACCAATTATATTTGTGCAGCATTATGAATACACTGAAGCCAAAGTTTATTGATAGTACTTCTGCCGCAAACCATGGTTCTGAAAGAATTCCAATTGATAATCCCAGTGGTAGCAGTGTAGTGCGTTCTGATGACATTATTAACAACACAGTAATGATTCCTGGTTGGTGGCATAATGCATTAACTGAAGAGGGTCAAGAATTTGAAAGTGCTGAAGAATTAAGGTTGGCGCTGACATACTATTCTCTGGCCAAAATGTTTGATTATGAGTTTAAAAAGAACGAACCAAAACGTATCCGTGTATATTGCCGATATAAAGAAACTTACGAGTGCCCATGGATGTTGTTTGCTTCACCTGTTAAGAATGAAAATAGACTATCGATCAAGAAGTTTGTTAATGAACATACTTGTGGGCAGTACAGGCAAAATACAGGTCGTTCAAGGGCATCCCGTAAATTCATTGCAACACAGTTACAACCACTCCTGGAGGTCCGTCCAGAAATCCGACCCGTTGATGTGCAAAAGGAGTTCCTCACAAACTACAGCCTTAGAATTGATTACAGTAAGATATGGTGGGGGAAAGAGAGAGCACAGGAGAAGCTTTACGGGGATATATATGAGTCGTATGATCAACTACGATGGTAAATGCTGAGCTTTATTATTAACTTGTTAAGTTCCAAAGTTTGCTTGTTAAAACAAATAGTTAACATGTTCCTTGTTAAGTTCATTGATAACATTGATAACATGTTAACTCTTGTTAATAACATGTTAACTCTTGTAAATAACATGTTAACTTTTGTTAAGTTACCCCAATAATGTGTTAGCTTTTTTTGGTCGCTTGTTAAGCTACACGGATAACATGTTAACTTGTTGGTTTGTTTCTTCTTACACGACTAGGTATGAGCGCATGGTAAAAGAGAGAAATCCCGGCAGTTACATACATATTGACCAGAATGAGGGGAGGTTTTCGAGACTCTTTGTTTGTTATGCTGCATGCATCAAAGGTTTCTTGAGTGGATGCAGACCCTTTCTATTTTTGGACGGTACATTTTTGAAGGATCGATATAAAGGTATTCTCCTCTCGGCCATAGCATACGATGGGAACCAAGGTATATTTCCCTTAGCGTATTGCATATGTGATCAAGAGAATTTGATGAATTAGAAGTGGTTCCTCTAAGGTCTATGGTCCATACTTTATGAGATGGCTGACCCTTACAATCCTTCCCACCAATTGGTTATAATTTCTGATGCGGACAAAGGAATTAAAGAATCAGTAAAAGAGTATTTTCCAGAAGCTCTACACTCGAGGTGTGTTCTACATCTTGTTGAAAATTTCAGGTTAAAGCTTAAGGACTTGGGTATGAAGTCGAAGGACACTCATGTTCTTGGGAACTTACTCCAAAGTGCTTGTTATAAATACACAATAGCAGAATGGAATGAGTACATGAAAGAGATATATGACATGGATCCAAGGGCATACAACATTGCTATGAACTACTCTCCTGATCAATGGGCAAATGCATTCTACATGTTAACTCTTGTAGCAAACATGTTAACTTTTATCGCTAACATGTTAACTCTTGTTGATAACATGTTAACTTTTGTAGAAAACATGTTAACTGTTAAATGTTAACTATTATATGTAAACATGTTAACTGTAATACAAAAAAATTAACTCTATTCAATTATTTGTGTCATCCCTTATTTATAACCTGTTAACTGTTACCTGTAATTCATATTATGTTAACCCTATTCAATTATTTGTTAACCCTTATTTGTGACCTGTTATAAAGTTATATATAATTTTAGGTATGGGCACGTAACATCTAATGTCGCTGAGTCTTTTAATAATTGGATAAGGGAAGCTAGAATGCTACGGATTCTACAAATGGTTGAGCATATCCGTAAACAGATAATGGTCCGAATGAGTAATCGCCGGTTACTTGCAGATAAATGGGTTGGATATCTCTGTCCACAAGCAGAGATGTTGCTTAAAGAAAATATAGAGAAAGGTCGTCCATTGGATGTTAAGCAAGCTGCAACTGACATATTTGAAGTGCAAGCACATAAAACTACCCGTGTTGATTTGGAGAAGAAGACATGCACTTGCCGTGCTTGGGACGTCATGCGGATTCCGTGTAAACATGCATGTGCAGTCATCTCGTACATGAAGAGAGACATTTACCAATATTGCGATTGGTTTATGTCCATAGAAGCATTTAAAAAGAGCTATGACCCGATTCTCTATCCTATACCAGATTATGAGAAACGAAGCGTGCCAAGGGATGAGATCGAGCTACTTCCACCACATACTATCAAAAGAAAGGGGAGAAATAAAACACGACGTATCAACAACCGAACAGTGTACAAACGACCTTTGAAATGCTCTCGATGCCACTCCGAAGGCCACAACCGCACATCTTGCAATGAACCGATCGCCGATTGATATGAGTTACGGATTTGCCAAAACACTTTTGGGTGTATGTAATACTTTTGTAGTTAACTGTTTATATGAACTGAAACATATTTGGGTGTTTGTAATACTTTTGTAGTTATCAGTGTATATGAACTGAAATATGTTTGGGTGTTTGTAATACTTTTGTAGTTAACTGTGTATATGAACTGAAATATATCTATGCCAATGTGAATTATAATAAAAATGTTATCTTACTTGGGTCTGTAAAGTTACTCAGTTAGATTGTTAAGTTACAGTTAACATATAAAATTTTCTTGGCAGGTTATTAAGCTACACCTATTACATGTTAACTCTTGTAAATAACATGATGGATAATATGTTAACTCTTGTTACAAACATGTTAATTCTTATCATTAATATGTTAACTCTTATGGCAAACATGTTAACTCTTACGGCAAACATGTTAACTCTTGTGACAAACATGTTAACTCTTGTTGTAAACATGTTAACTCTTGTACCAAACATGTTAATTTTTACTGCAAACATGTTAACTTTTATCGCTAACATATTAACTCTTGTTGATAACATGTTAACTTTTGTAGGAAATATGTTAACTTTCTTTGATAACTGTTAACTCTTTGTCATAACATGTTAACTCTCGTAAGTAACATGTTAACTATTATTGATAACAAGTAAATTCTTGGCGATAACATGTTAACCCTTGTTGATACATGTTAACTCTTAATGATAAAATGTAAAATCTTGTTGTCATCATGTTGACTCTTGTAGTTACCGGTGTATATGAACTGAAATATGTTTGGGTGTTTGTAATAATTTTGTAGTTAACTGTATACATGAATTGAAATATATCTATATCAATGTGAATTATAATGAAAATGTTAACTTATTTGGTCTGTAAAATTGCTCAGTTAAATTGTTAAGTTACAGTTAACATATAAAGTATTTTGAACGGTTATTAAGCTATACCTATTAAATGTTAACTCTTGTAAATAACATGTTGGGTAACACGTTAACTCTTATAGCTAATATGTTAACTCTTGTAGCAAACATGTTAACTTTTGTCGCAAACAAGTTAACTCTTGTGACAAACATGTTAACTCTTGTTGTAAACATGTTAACTCTTGTAAAAACATGTTAACTCTTGTTGATAACATGTTAATTCTTGATGATAACATGTTAATTTTTATGACAAACATGTTAACTTTTGTTACTAACATGTTAACTCTTGTTGATAACGTGTTAACTTTTGTCGGAAATATGTTAACTTTCTTAGATAACATGTTAACTATTGTGAATAATATGTTAACTTTTGTCAGACATATGTTAATTTTCTTTGATAACATGTTAACTCTTGTTTATAATATGTTAATTTTGTGTGAAAATATGTTAACTTTCTTTGATAACATGTTAACTCTTTGACATAACATGTTAACTCTCGTTAGTAACATCTCTTTGACATAACATGTTAACTCTCGTTAGTAACATGTTAACTATTGTTGACAAAAAGTAAACTCTTGGCGATAACATGTTAACCCTTGTTGCTCGTTAGTAACATGTTAACTATTGTTGACAAAAAGTAAACTCTTGGCGATAACATGTTAACCCTTGTTGATAACATGTTAACTTTTGATGATAAAATGTTAAATCTTGTTGTCATCATGTTGACTCTTGTAGTTACCGGTGTATATGCACTGAAATATGTTTAGATGTTTGTAATATTTTTGTAGTTAACTGTGTACATGAACTGAAATATATCTATGCCAATGTGAATTATAATGAAAATCTAATCTTACTTGGTCTGTAAAGTTACTCAGTTAGATTGTTAAGTTACAGTTAACATATAAAATATTTTTGGAAGGTTATTAAGCTATACCTATTAAATGTTAACTCTTGTAAATAATATGTTGGGTAACATGTTAACTCTTTTTGTAATCATGTTAACTCTTATTGCTAATATGTTAACTCTTGTCAAAAACATGTTAACTTTTATCGCAAACATGTTAACTCTTGTGGCATACATGTTAACTCTTGTAGCAAACATGTTAACTCTTGTCACAAACATGTTAACTCTTGTTGCAAACAAGTTAACTTTATTCGCTAACATGTTAACCCTTGCTATTAACATGTTAACCCTTGTTGATAACATGTTAACTCTTGATGATAACATGTTAACTTTATCCGTATACGGTATTATTTAACAAGTGAACCTGACATGTTATAAACTTTCTCCATATTTAACAAGTGAAGTTGACATGATATAATTGTTAACTTACGCATCTAACATGTTAACTTTCTCCGGGCACTAGTTCATTAGCTGTTAATACACTATACAAGCTAAAAATTATGAAGATTGTTTACAGTTGTTTATCTACATAGCATTCTTCCTTAGGCTGTAACATTTGCGGCTCATGCAGACGCTTTTAATGCTGGGTCCTCCACGGCTATTGTGCCCTTTCTATTTCTGAATTTCCAGCCTTCTTTTATTAGTTCCGCAGCAAGCCTTACACGCACTACCGCAGACGAATCATCGGCGGGCGTAACATGCAGAACATCACCTTGTTGTAGGATAGCCCGTACATAAAGGTATACGTATATCCCACAATCGTAGCTACAAATAACAAAACATAAATACATATTACAGGTCAGTTTTGGAGACGAAAATTCTTTAATAAAATAAGGTTCATATGTTAATGTACCTTCCTTTTTGAGAGTCGCATGAGATTTCCTTATATTTAAATGCCCTACACACCTTTTCAAGATCGAATGCGGCCTTCATATGGTCCATGAACTTTTCAAGATCGAATGCGGCCTTCATATGGTCCATGAAGTTTATAATTTTGTTAACGGGCTCAAGGTAAGCAGAGGGAGTTACCGAACTATAGTGCAACGCTAAATTTTCATTCAATCTAACTTCGACACAATGTCAATGGTCATGGCGAACAATTAGCAATATGAGTATTGATCGGTCAGCGGTAATATGTTGTTGTATATAAAGTTCATATAGTTCATATAGCCACAGATGAGCCTGGTCTCCATAGAGTGAATGCTGTTACATAAAATTAACACATTAAGAAAGAGCGGTCTTTAATATGTGAACATGGTTCAAGTTCATATAGTTAACTTTTGTGGAAAACATGTTAACTTTTGTGGAAAATAGTTAACTTTTGTGGAAAACATGTTAACTCTTGTAGAGAACATGTTAACTTTTGTGGAAAACATGTTAACTCTTGTGGAGAACATGTTAACTTTTGTGAAAAACATGTTAATTCTTGTGGAGAACATGTTAACTCTTGTTGAAAACATGTTAACTCTTGTGGAGAACATGTTAACTCTTGTGGAAAACATGTTAACTCCTGTGGAGAACATGTTAACTCTTGTTGAAAACATGTTAACTCTTGTGGAGAACATGTTAACTTTTGTGAAAAATATGTTAACTTTTGTGGAGAACATGTTAACTCTTGTTGCTAATATGTTAACCCTTGTAGTTAACATGTGAACTCTTGTGGCTATATGTTAACTCTTATAGATAACATGTTAACTCTTGTGGAAAAAATATTAATTTTTATAGATAACATGTTAACTATTCTGGTTAACATGTTAAATATAAGAGCTTATCTGTTAACTAATTATATGAAGATTGGTCTTACGTAAAAATATGTAGATACAATCCCGTACTGCTTGTTTAATTCAGCGTTCTCTGGCAACTGTAGCCATAGCCGTAATCTATCTAAGAATGCCTCTGTTACTTTGTTATCGAGTCTTCCCCCGCGGATCATATACAGTAGTTCCGGGTATGTAATTGCGCTGTTATCAGTAGTTATGACATATACGTACCTTAACAAGCAATAAGTTACGGAGGGTTAAAATTTAAAACATGAAAGCTAACATCTAAACGCACAAACATAACAAGCAAAAAACAGAGTTTCACAGTTAATATTAAAGAGTTAGCATTAAATTACTTAACATGTTAACTGTCGTGGATAACATGTTAACACTTGTTGCTAACGTGTTAACTCTTGTGGATAACATGTTAACTCTCGTGGCTAACCTGTTAACTCTTGTGTATATCATGTTAACTCTTGTCGTTAACCTGTTAAGTCTTGTGGATAACATGTTAACTATTGTTGCTAACATGTTAACTCTTGTTGTTAACATGTTAACACTCGTGGTTAACATGTTAACCCTTGTTGCTTAAATTTAAACGTAAAAGCTTTACATTTTGAAATCGGCACTTACGGGCTACATTTCTCCTTGCAGTACTGCTCGAGCCATTTGTTCTCCTCAGCTGAGAGTTTCTCTGCAACATTTTTTGGTATTCTGTAGTTATGTACAAAAGCCCCAGCGCTATCTAACACTCGTAAGCTAAACATGCCTACATCAAGGATACCCTTATTCACCTCTTTTAAGGCAGCACGATCCACATCTGTTAAATACGTGCTTTTTAGCACATCCCACTTGCCAACACTGTCGTCATGGTAAACTGTTATTTTCTTTGGGGTGTCACCAACAACAATGGGTTCATCTTTGTGCTCACCTTCTGTCAACTTCAATCCCTTAGCCCTCGGTTTCTTATCCTCAGTAAATGGTGTCCTAACCAGTTTACCTTTCTTGGTTGCTCTTTTGTTTGGAGCTCTACTCCTATAACCCATATATTTTTTGCTCACCGGCTTCCTCGGCCTCTTTAATCCTTCGCTGAGTGGAACTTTCTCAACCACATCTTCCTCCTCCTGCACCATCTGCTTGTCCTCCTCATCCTTGATCACCTCGTCTCTCTCTTCGCTCTTGCCCATTTTCTCGACAACTTCATTCTTGGTAACATCGTCTCTCTCTCCATTCGAGCCCTCTTCATCCTCAACCATCTGCTTGTCCTCCTCATCCTTGATCACTTCGTCTCTCTCTTCGTTCTTGCCCATTTCCTCGACACCTTCATTCATGGTGACGTCGTCTCTCTCTCTATAGTTGTCCTCTTCTTCTTCTTCCACTGTAGGGTTTCCTTTCAGCTGCTGTGCAATAAGCTTCTTCACATTGTTCTTTAAAATCAAGGGATCTACTATGTCACAAGATTCGTCCAACCCCTTAACCTTTTCGTTAAATCTACGAATCTCGTCCATGAAAGTTTGACAATACAATTTCTTCGAAACCCTCAGTGTACGGCAAATTCTCTGGTTTACTTTAGCAGCATTTCTCCAAAATTGCAGTTGCTCCTCAACTGGTAACGTTTCAATCTCATCTTCCCTTTCGAAAGCCTCATCAATGACTTTTGACATTATCTATAATTTAAAAATAACAAAGAGTTAACATCAAGTTTATAAAGGTTAACAGTAAGTGGTCCACAATTGACACAGATAATTAAAGGTTCTTCAATCATCTATAGGTAACATGTTAACTCTTGTTGCTAACATGTTAACTCTCTCTGGTAACATGTTAACTCTTGTAGCTAACATGTTAACTCTTGTGATAATATGTTAACTCTTGTTGAGAACATGTTAACTCTTGTAGAAAACATGTTAACTCTTGTTGCTAACATGTTAACTCTTGTGCATACATGTTAACACTTGTAGAAAACATGTTATCTATTGTTGCTAACATGTTAACTGTTGTAGAAAACATGTTATCTATTGTTGCTAACATGTTAACTGTTGTAGAAAACATGTTATCTATTGTTGCTAACATGTTAACTGTTGTAGAAAACATGTTATCTATTGTTGCTAACATGTTAACTGTTGTAGAAAACATGTTATCTATTGTTGCTAACATGTTAACTGTTGTAGAAAACATGTTATCTATTGTTGCTAACATGTTATGTATTCTTGTGATAATATTTAGCACCTTAGAACTTACCAAACCTATTGACCATCTCTTCTCATGTTCCTTCTCTTCTTCCTTCTTTTCAACCTTTTTTTCTTCTTCAATCTTCCTCTTCCTTACTGCTGCTTTCTTCTCCTCCCTATGTACGACTGGAAATTGTGGTATGAGCGCATCCCTTCTAAGCCTCATCAATGGCCTTCTGATTGGATATATCTCATCGGATGAGCCAATTTCAGCTATTGGTTTATGTACAACCTGGATGCTAGTTTTTGCAGCATTGGCAACTATTGTACGCTTTCTAAAAGATCCATACTTCTCACCAATCTTCACCCAGTTAGTGAGGGGTGGTTTGAATCTATTGCTCAAGGCATATCTTTTAATCCCAGTCATTTCATAGTACCATAGCTGCAAACAATTAATACATGTTAGTATGCAATACTAATCTTTTAAACATGAATATAGTTAACAGAACTCATCTTGCAATATAGTTAACACTGACAACACCAACTTTAATACTGGAAACACTATAGTTAACATGAACCTAAATATAGTTAACCAGATCCTTAGAATAGTTAACATGAACCAGTAAGCCTTAATGGTTTCTTGACGTAAGTTGACAGAATACAAGCAAGCGTTCACATGCACAGGTTAATCCAACTTACAGGGATCAAAGGCATGCATCCAGGTACATAGCTTACTCCTGACTTGTGCAGACCTTCCCTGGCAATCTTAATTCCTTTCTTCGTCTGATCATAGATGTATTTCCCCTAGGCCACATTCCTCACTCTTTCAATTGAATCAACATATTTGAACAAGAGCCTTGGGATGCCTTGGACACTGCTAGGGCACCACATCATTGAACATTGATAAAGTATCTGCAGTAACACAAAATCTTCAATATCCTTCTTCTTTCTTGATTCAACAAGAGATTGCAGTAGCTCTTCCACATATCACCGCATATTCTTCGTTGATTTCTTTGTGGTTCTAGTAAAATGTTCATCAAAATACTCCACCCAAAGCCTAGGGAAAGGATCTCTATTATTGTAAATTATTTCCCCATCAATTGGGAAACCTGTATGTTCATGCACCCAGTCCATATCAAAATTAACAATCTTTTCTCTCCCACTTTCGGCATCGGGAAGAGAAAACGCCACTTCATTACCCTTATATTGTCTCAATACAAGTTCCAGCGTGGGTCGATCTACTGCTGGGGGGCCAAACTTTACATAATGCTGGAATGTACACCTTTGGTATGCATCCCAATGACACTGCCGCATTCTCGGTTCGAGGACTTTCATAAATTTATAATATGCGGTGAAACTAGCAGTGGGTCTAATTTTAGCAGCACCTGACTTTTTCCTGTATTATAATTAAACATTTAACATCAACAACACTTGACATCCAACATCCAATAGTTAACATGCAACAATGAACTGTAACAGTTACGCTATAAACCTTAACAAACAACAGCCAAACTTAATATTAATAAGAGGTATATAGTTCACATTTAACATTAATGTATCAGCTAACATATCCTTCAACCAATGTCCAGGCATATAGTTCACAATTCAACTTCAATCCCTTAACATCTATGTAAATTGGAAAATATAACATATAACATTATCTTACTTCTTTATGGATTTCTGTGGTGCGTTTAGTGAACTTGTAATTTTTCTTTTTCTCCTTACACCCATCTGGAAACTCAACAACGTTTGGGTGGCTTCATCGGTGCTGCCATTCCCTGATGATGACGCATGGGTGGACGACGACTTGGAGGCAGGGGAGGATGGGAGAGAATCGGTGCCACGGTCGGTCTCAGATGGCAAAAGGGGGTCTTCGTCGGTCTTGGAAGGCGAGGGAGGATCTTCGTCGGTCTTGGAAGGCGACGGCGAGTCTTCTCGCTCGTCGTTCATTGGTGCATGTTCCTGACGTTGCAGCGGCGGCGGAGGATGGTGAACAACTTCGTATTCGTTCGCCGATTTTTTCTCCATCTGCGATCTGGTTTCGACCTAACCCTAGAAGCGGATTTTGGTTTTTCGCCGGAGAGCAAGCCAGAGACAGAGTGCGGGAGGGAGAGAGGAGAGATAGAGAGAGCGCCTCGATAGTAGCGGAGTGGGCGGCACCGTTACCAACGCACGAAGGCTGTAGCAGAGTGGGCGGGAAGGGTAGATTCGGGATTCTGAGGATTGAGTGAGCTGGATGGACTGAAATGAAGTTTTGGAGTGTATTTTGGGTTTATACCAAACTTTAAAAGTACAGGGGGCTGATGCACATTGTTTTTCTAATTTTGAGGCATTGAAGCAATTTTTCCTTATTTTTTTCCATAAAATAACATAATTGTTAAAAATAGTTCAAGAAATTTTTTTCCAAATGATAATATTTCTTCTAAAAATAGTTTCTTAAGAAATATTCTTTTTTTAGAAAATAATTTTATAAATACTTTTTTAAAAATAATATTTTTCAAAAAAATATTTCTTAAAATTTATTCTTTAAATTTTTATTTTATGAAAAATAATATTTCCTCCAAAAGAATAATATTTTTCTAATACTAATATTTTCAAAATTTAGTGTTTTTAAGAAATAATTTTCTTATAAAATATTACTTTTAGAGAAAAGATTTTTTCAAGAAAGTTTACAAAATGGTTTGAAGAAATAATAATAATAATTTTTTTAAATTTAGTTTTAATATTTAATGAATATCTTATATATTTTTTGAAATATTAGGTAATGATTTTGATTTTTTAGTAAATTTGGGTCAGTTAAAACTAAGTTGTAATTGTGACTTGCGGCTATTTTTATTGCTAACCAACTAATAAGTTATTCAATATTGATAATCAATATCATGAAATTGAAACATCAAACTTAGCCTAACTATGTTGGTACAAGAACTTGAGGGGTTTATCATCTACCTACTAGGCCTGCATGACGTGGTAGGATCCAGAGAGCAAATTCTTGAGACCAAGAGCTTGGTGCAAGGTGTTGGCCAACCCTGTGGAGCACTCCATGACCTTAGTGGGAGCAAACACAGAAAGAAATGGATTTTGTGTTGAAATAAATGAATCTTAGAGTGCTTTTATGAAAAGATATCATTTAATGACTAGATTTTATAGATAAAAATTAAAATGTGTTTAATAAGTAGTATGTGAGTTTTAGTCACACATTGCCTATTTGAATGTGTTTTAGTTGGTTCAAAGTAACACACGTGTTATATATGATATAACAAAGGTGTTAGTATTATACACTTGTGTTGGTATATAAGCAAGCGTGCGAGCAAGCGAGCAGGATCGGGCGTGCGGTCCGGGAGTGCATGCTCTTTTTGCACGTGTTGTCTTTAAACAAGCTTAAACGTTTTGCATGTGCTCACTTAAAACCACTTAAACGTTTCCTACGTTACAAACATTACAATCAATAGGTTTTATTGCAGACGTTACAAACGTTGCAATAACTGGAATTCAAATTTTTGTCTCCCATGAACCTTATAAAAGGGCTTCTTCTGATCATTTGAAACACACAGAAAAATGAGATCCCTTGTCTTCTTCTTCTTTTGATAATTCTATAAGCTGTTAAGTTTTGGAGGTTCTAGCGAACTGAAGAAGTAGTCGTGGTGTTCACAAGAAGAGAGCGCTTCTTTGGCTGCAGCCGTCCCAACCTCGGAAGTACTGTGCAGACCCAACGCTACCGTAGGTGGATCATAGTTTCTTCAAGGCCAGTCCTCTGTTAACAGGGTAATTCGGCACTTCTGTAAAGTATTTCAAACTTGAAGTATTTTTTAATATGATGTTTCTAACTTTATGCTCTTTCTTTCATTCCTGTAAGGTTTATTCTGTACTACTTTGGATCTGTTTTTATGCTTGCTTTTCTTAACAATCTTGAAGAAACTAATTTTAATTGAAGTTATGTCGTCTGTTTCTAGAGTTGGTTCTGGTACATATGCCTCTAAAATGGACATGTTTGGAATGCCTGAAAAGTTCGCTGGACAGTTCTTCAAACGTTAGCAACAACGTATAAAGATCTGGCTGATGACTAAGGGGCTGTTGGCAATGATATTAACAGAATGCCCAAAACTAGATGAATAAGATCCTAATAGTGCAGATAAAATTACACAATGGAGAAGGACCAAATAGCCAAAGGATACATTTTGTTGGCTC
This sequence comes from Asparagus officinalis, assembly GCF_001876935.1. Taxonomy (NCBI): domain Eukaryota; kingdom Viridiplantae; phylum Streptophyta; class Magnoliopsida; order Asparagales; family Asparagaceae; genus Asparagus; species Asparagus officinalis. Next base: position 7,392,776 of record NC_033803.1, on the reverse strand, counting down.
TGTCCAACGTGCTCTTCGATGTCTATTATTCTTCTTTGGCTATTGCAAAGGCATTATGGGATGGACTGAATAGAATATATAATACTGAAGATCTCGGTCTTGAAAAATACTATGTGTCCAAGTTCTTAAAGTATCAAATGGTTGAGGGTAAATCTGTAACAGAATAAGCATGTGAACTTTTATTCATTCTTTATGCTCTTTGAGAAGCTGAAATGGAGCTTCCTGAAAAATTTTAAGTTATGACAATCATCAAGAAATTTCCTAATTCTTGGGAGACTTTTTCAATGTCTCTCAAGCATAGTAATGAAAAATAAATCTTGATGACTTGATGATTTCCATAGCTATATATTAAGGAAAAGTAGAAGAATCAGAAACATGTTGTGCCTATTAAGCACCAACCTAAAGTAAATGTTATAACTTCTGAAAAAAACTTAAAAATAAACCTAATGGCAAATCTAATGATAAAATCAAAGTCAAATCTAATATCCAAAAGAAACCAAAAGCAAACAAACCATGTTAAAATTATGGACATGCTGGACATTGGGATAAAGCTTGTCCTACAAAGAAATCTAAAGCCAATGCAGGGTCCACTAGTGTGCCTCAAGTTAACATGGTTATGATTGAGCCTACTGGGTCCATAGAAGGGTATGTTTCTATTAACCCTGAATTACTAAATATTTATAGACAAAATGAATGGGTGGTAGACAGAGGTGCAAACGTACACATTTGTGTTGACAAATTATTGTTTGTGTCTTACTAGCCTGCAAATGAAAATACTTTGAAGATAGAGAACCAAACTACATCTAAAGTGTTAGGATATGGACGAGTGGACCTAAAGTTTCTTTTAGGGTGAGTTCTATCATTACACATGGTGCATCATGTTTCTGCTGTTCAACGTAACATTATCAGTGGTTCATGTTTAGTTAGGAAGGATTATGAGTTTTCTTTTAAGTGTAATAAAGTAGTTATGTCACATGCTAGATATTTTATCTTTAAAGGCTATGATTCTGATAGAATATATAAGGTCAGAGCAGAACTTGTTCTTAGTTCTGAAATAAATAAAATATATGTTTTTGATTATTATGTTAGTAATAACATTGAATCATCTGATATTTGACACAAATGTCTTGGTCATATTAATTTTAATTCTGTAAAAAGAATGATGAACCTTAATATGATTCCAAAACACTCTTTAGATCATAGTAAGAAATGTCAAGTATGTGCAACAACTAAGAAAACAAGGAAATCTTTTCAATCGGTTGATAAAAACTCTGAGTTTCTTGGTTTAGTTCATACTGACATTTGTGAGTTTAATGGTGTTTTGACCAAAGATGTGAAGAAGTATTTTATCTTCTTTATAGATGATTATATCAAATATTGTTATGTTTACTTGTTTAAAACTAAAGATGAGGCTCAAGAAAAATTTATCATTTTTAAAAACAAAGCTGAAACCCAAACTGGTAAGAAACTTAAAAGGTTAAGATCTGATAGAGGATAATATACATCAAATGAGTTTACTCTTCTATGTCAATCTTTTAGCATAGTGAATGAGGAAACTGCTCCTTATTCTCCTCAATCTAATGATATAGTTGAATGAAAAAATAGAACCTTAAAAGATATGATTAATAGTCTACTTAAAAGTTCAGGGCTTTCTAAATATATGTGGGGAGAGGCTTTGAATACGGCTTGCCATATTCTGATTAGAGTCTCACAAAACATAAAGAAAATAGTCCATTTGAACTTTGGAGAGGTCGAAAGACAATCTTGAAATACCTTAAAGTGTGGGGGTATCTAGCAAAAGTGCTAATCTCAAAACATAAGAGGAAGAAGCTAGGTCCTAAAACAGTAGACTCTATCTGTTTGGGTTATATAGAGAACACATATGCTTTGAGATTCTTAGTCAAATCTGAAATCCCAAGCATAAATGTTAATACAGTTGTTGAATTTTGTGAAGCAATTTTTTGATGATGTTTTCCCTACGAAAACTAGAATGACTCAAAATATTTCTAATAAAAATTCAGTATCTGTCTCAAGTTTCATTCCTGATCATGTGGAAATGATGACAAATATGGGGGAAAATAGTTTTAAATCTGAATCTGAAAGATTAGATTATTTAGTTGAACCTAGAATGAGTAAAAGAGGTAGGATCGTCAAAGATTTTGAAAGTGACTTTGTCACTTACAATATTGAAGAGAATCATATTTCCTACAAATCCGCTATGCCCTCGAAAGAGGCTAAATAGTGAAAGGAAGCTGTCAAAAGTAAAATGGATTCTATTGTCTCCAATAGGACATGGGAATTAGTTGATCTTCTTCCTAGGTGCAAAACAATTGGGTCTAAATAGATTTTTAAAAGAAAAATAAAACCAGATAGAAATGTAGAAAATTTTAAGGCCAGTCTTATTACCAAGGGGTTTAAACAAGTTGAAGGAATTGATTTTTTTGACACATACCCTCCAGTTGCTTGAATAAGTACAATCAGAATGCTTATAGCATTAGCTTCTATATATAATTTTACAACCCACCAGATGGAAGTAAAAATTGCTTTTCTTCATGGTTTTCTTGAAGAAGAGATTTATATGGATTAGCCTGAGGGATTTGTAGCACCTGGAAATAAAAGGAAAGTATGTAAACTTGTGAAGTCTCTATATGACCTTAAACAAGCCCTTAAATAATGGCATAAAAGTTTTGATACAACTACCATTGATTTTGGTTTCAAAATGATTGAGTCTGATAAGTGCATTTATAGCAAAGTAAGAGGTGATTCTTGTATTCTTCTGTACATTTATGTTGATGATATTCTATTGTTTGGATCTAACATTGGGACAATCAATGAGACTAGTCATTCTTGAGTAGTAAGTTTGAAATGAAGGACGTGAGAGTTGCTGATGTGATTCTTAGCCTAAAACTGATAAGATCAGTTGAGGGTATAGCTATTTCTCAATCTCACTATGTTGAGAAGGTTATTGAGAAATTGGCTATAAGAATTACAAACCCGTTAAAACTCCATATAATCGTTTAGTAACTCTCTACAAGAATGTAAGTGGAGTCTTGGTATCTCAATTGAGATATTCTCAGATCATTGGAAGCTTGATGTATCTTACAAATTATCCGAGATCAGATATATCTTACTCAGTTTCTAAATTAAGTAGATACACTAGCTATCCAAATAAGACTCGTTAGGAGGTCTTGGATAGGATACTTTAGTATATAAAAGGAACTATTTCCCTTACACTACATTACGGTAGATTCCCTCCCGTTATGGAGGGATAAAGTGATGCTAGCTAGTTTGCTATGAGTTCAGGTAGCAATGATTGTATAGGGTATGTATTTACCTTGGGTGGCGCGGCTATTGCCTGAAGACCTGTCAAACAAACCATTTTGTCTCGGCCTACATTTGAGGTAGAAATTTATGCTTTAGACACTACTAATTTAGAATCTAAATGGCTTAAGGGACTTATGTCCAAATTGCCCATGATCAGCAAACCTATTCCTACAATCTATATGCTGTAGGCAGTGAAAATTGCCTAAGAGTTTAGATGGGTTCTATACGAACCTGGAAGAGACCTACGAACAAGGTCAATCCATGTTCAAAAGTATACGCTGATCGAATGGGACGACACCCCTCATGTCGACTCGAAGGGCGATGTCAGTCGGCCCCTCGAAGACCAAACAGGATGACACCCCTGTGTTGACTCGAAGAGCAGTGTCAGTCAGCCCCTCAAAGACCGAATAGGATGACACCCCTATGTCGACTCGAAGGACAGTGTCAGTCCTCCCCTCGAAGACTGAACAGGATGACACCCCTGTGTTGACACGAAGCGTGGTGCTAGTCCTCCCCTCGAAGACTGAACGTGATGACACCCCTGTGTTAACTCGAAGGGCGGTGTTAATCATCTATCTCGAAGACCGAACGAGACGACACCCCCATGTTAACACGAAGGGTGGTGTCAGTCCTCCTCTAGAAGACAAATCCCCGAGGATTCGCTCATCTCATTTGACCTAATGGGATGACACCCCTTGTGTCGACTCGAAGGGTGGTGTTAGTCGGCCCCTCGAAGAACGAATAGGACGAGACCCCTCGTGTCGACACGAAGGGCGTGTCAGTCAGCCCCTCATAGACCGAACGGGACGACACCCCCATGTCGACACAAAAGGTGGTGGCAGTCCCCCTCTCAAAGATGAATCCTCGAGGGTCCGCTCATCTCAGTCAACCGAATGGGATGACACCCCTCGTGCCAACTCTAAGGACGGTGTCAGTCAGCCCTTCGAAGATCGAACGGGACGACACCATCATGTCAACACGAAGGCCGGTGTCAGTCCACCTCTCAAAGATGAATCCCCGAGGGTCCACTCATCTTAGTCGACTGAAGAGGACGACACCCCTCGTATCGACTCGAAGGGCGGTGTCAGTCAGCCCCTCGAAGACCGAATGGGACGAGACCCCTCATGTCGACACGAGAGGCAGTGTTAGTCGACTTAGAGTCAAGCACCACCGGATGGCCCCACTTGCCAACAAAGTGAACCCCCTCAGCTTGCCAGCATGAGTTGGGGCCCACCTTAATGTTTAGCCCGCTCGCATGAGTTGAATGCCATGGGACCAAACCCCGCCTGTTTGGCCGACTCGCCAGCATGAGTCAGACCTGCCTAATAGTCTGAAGCTCGCCTGCATGAGCCAGACTCGCCTGACAACTCACCAGCACGCTTGTTAACTACCCACTTGGGGTATGGGAACCATCACATCAACGGTCATATCCCACATTTCAAGGGAGAGAGTATGCTATTGCTTACCCTAAGTGGTCATATCCCACAAATCAAGGGGGAGAGCATGGCGCTCCTCACCTAGGTATGATCATATCCCACAAATCAAGGGATTGGCCAAAACTCTCCTATTCTACAAATAGCTTTTGATGGCTATAAGAAAAGGGCGGCTGGCAGGACCTCCTAAGTGGTCACATCCCACAAATCAAGGGATGGGTATGCCATCCCTTGCTTATTTAAAGCTACCTTCAGACAACGTGAATGCGGCTGTCTCGCTTATCATTTTCACAAAGAAAAGGCTTGAAGATTGTAGAGGCTTAATTGCCCTTTGCTCTCTCATTGGCTCTTCTCAAGGTTCTTCAGATAGAGACCTTCATTGGCTTGCTTGGTAGAACATTCTTGGCTACAAGCTTAAATTGTTAAAGTAGACTCGATCTGAACTCTCAGATCCGAGGCTTATTGGCTCTGCAAACTCTTGCATTGTAACCTTCTCTAAGCTTCCGGCCTTGATATCTATAATGCTCGGGTAGTCAACTTCCGACAGCCATAGCACTCGGCCTTCAAGCACAAGCAATTGTTTGGCCTCGGGTAGACTCGAACCCAATCATATCTGAGCTTCTACTACGTACTGAAGATCCAACCGCAACGTTGATCGTATCATCCAAGGGAAGAAAACTTAATACGAGAAGCGAGGGAGGCGTCCTATCGCTACCAAAAGACCCATGTTAAACAAGGAGAGCCTCTTCTCCACTTCTGTTGTAAATCTCGGATTTCATTGATTTATAACAAATATTTAAATAATACTAATATCGCATCGAGACCCGACTTTTACACCCATACAGAAGATGGCGACCATAGTGGGAGAAATCATTTCTTCAACAAAAATGGTGGTAGTGTAGTACGACGACGTTGCGGAAGGGACAACTGTCGAGTCCCTTATGATTGAGTTCAACCAAGCTAAGTACGAGGAGTACTTATCTTCCTCCTCCTCTAGCGGTAAGGCTTCTCGCTAATACCATAGAGTTATGCATGTGGCCCGACCCCAAGAGGCCGAGGCAGCCATGCTCAAGAGCTCTACCCGAGCAGGGGGTTCTATCTCCCCTAAGCGAGCTAAGGCCGAACCGACAGCCAACCGATCCAGCCAAAGGTCTGCTCGATGGATGCCCAAGAAACCCACATAGTTCCCCAAACAAGAGGAGACCGGAATTTAGGTGGGCGACCTCGCCTTCATGGTCAAAATGGATGCGCCCCTCTCCAGAAGAGCCCAGTGGCGACGAAGACAAGCTCTCACCCACCAGGAAACCCAAGCCTTTGCTTACTATGATGGCCTGAATTACTATTTCGGCCTGAGAAGTGCCAAGTAGGGATGTAAAGTTCTCAATTTTGATGGGCAGCGTTGATCAGGTGAACCCACCTATTTAGGCAGGCTCCCCTCCATCGACAAAGTTCTCGAGACTAGCAGACTAGGCATCTCAGGCGAGCTTGACATTTTAGATGATCCCCACTCTAGCAGCAGAGTCTCCCATCTGGGTGGACTCATCGACTCAAGCGAGCCTACCAAATTAGGTGGGCTTCACTCTTCAAGACGTCTTCCCAGATCGGGTGAGCCCGACAACTCAGGTGGGCCCCCTCCCATTTCAGACAGACTTTGTTCTTCAAGATATATGGCCGAGTTAAGTGAGATGCCTAAATTAGGCGAGTTCCAAGACTTAGGCGAATGACACCCTCGAGCTGGAGAACTTCGCACAACGAGCACATCTCGCCTAAATTAACGGATGGCTCAAGCTCGCCTGCAGTCAGCTGGAGCTCACCCACATTCTAGACCTCAACTATCTAGGCGAGGTTGGCTAGATCTGACACTTATAGAATTTCCCAGATGTCCTCATGTTGACTCCTTTGAGCTTCCTTCACCCAATTTCACATCTGGTTCTTTCGATGCTGGGGGTTGCCACCCCAACCTGTGAAGGATCTTAGGGATCATCTAACTCGAAAATGCACTATTCACGAGGCAAATCCTTAGTACCATTGTGAGAGGCCTATCCAAGTGGTACTTGCTAATTGCTAGTGTTTCGATACACCAAAGCCATCGGTGTTCGAGAGTCTCTCTCAGCAACCAAGATCTCGTCACCGAAAATGCAATCGTCAGAAGAGGTAAGTTACCGATGACCCAGAGCTTCGGACAGCTACAGTCAACATGGTAAGGAAAGGTAAATCCTGGTATTCGGATTCATCAGACCCTGAATATACCCTAAGATTCAGATGGCCCCCTATTGAAGATGAGGGTGTATACCAACCCACTCGCCTTCAAACAAGAGCGGCTATCCCATTTGATTATACCCGTTTGTCGCCCATCTATGATAATGAGGATGAGGTGTGCTCAGTAGTAGCGACATCTCATACCTTAAGCTCAGCCTACGGCAAGAACGTAAAGGTGCATATAGGGGAGGCCTCCGATGACCTTATTAAAAGGTTCGAGGAGCAACAAGCAACCATCATCTCTCTAAAGGAGATGATGGAGCAACTTCTTAGTGAGAAGAAGAAGAAAAAGAGGAATTCGTGAAATCGACGAAGACCCTCAAGGAACAGAGAGTGAGAGCTTACTCCTCCTCACACAACTGAGGAAGAAAATAATCGCGAGCCACATTTGGATTATTCCAACAAATCCTTAGGAAGACACTCGCATTTGAGAAGCACTCCCCAAGACAAGAGGTTCGATGAGTTCCATAGTCAGCTCAATACCCTGAAGCTTCAGAAGAACATGAACGAGCTGGGGGTTTTAGACCATATCTTCCCGAATGGGACACCGTCTCCTACCCGGTGAAGTTCAAACCGATGAGCCTAGTCTAGTTTGATGGCAAGGGATCTCCCTTCTAACATATCTACTACTTCCTATCTCAAACAGGATTTCTCATAAGGAACGATCCTATCCTCACCCAACTGTTCATCAGCACCCTAAATGGGGTAGCCTTTGAATGGTTTCGCAAGCTGGAACCAGGCTCTATCAATTCATGGGCCAATGTGGAGAGGCTTTTCTTGGTCTGTTTTTTCGATGATGATATAGAAGTATCGATGGCCACCCTACTTGCTAACGAACATAAGAAGACAGAGTCGGTCAGCGATTTCGTGAAGAGATTCAGGAATCGGTCACTTCAATGTGGAGACCACGTCTCTCAAAGCACTTTGGTTGAGATGTGTCGTAACAACCTCTTAATCGACATTCTGTCCAAAATTAGCATGGTGGAAACTCGGACCTGGAAAGAACTTGTTCGCCAGGGCGAGCAAGTTGAAAATATGATCAAGCGACTAGAAGCCGAAGAGCCTCAGTCCAAGAACAGAGCTTCGGAACCAAACACCTCTCCGGAACCCTCAATCAAAGGGGGAAGAGATCATGGTTGTAGATGCTAATCCAGCCTCCAAGACGACTCCACACCAGAAGACCAAGTCATATGGTGCCCTCCGAGGCACCACGACTTCGACGAGGACTAGGTAGTGTTTACCTTCGACACACTCCTCCGGAGCAACAGAATCAAGCTTCCAGAGATCGTGAAGCCCAAGGATGTGAACAAGACAGATGATCCCAACTACTGTACCTTTCACAGATTTATCAATCATCACACCTCCAAGTGCTATGTCCTCAAAGACAAACTGCAAGCACTCTATGAGGTCGGAGTCCTAACAAAGGAGAAGGTCCAAAAGAAAGTGACATTAATCATGATCACTCTCAAATTTAGGATAGGCCTTCCTGAGATTCACACACCGGTAGGTGTCGTACCCATCCCCAAGGCGGAATTGAAGATCGTTAATGATGACCCTCACAATCAACGAGGGAAAGATTTGGTACCATAGACTTTGTCGTTAGGACATGTGATGTGGGTTCATCCTGATCTTCTTGACGATGAGCAATGGACTTCCAACAAGTCCAAGGGTAAGTCTAAGCTTTGTAATATCATTTCGGTAATTCCAGATGATGACAAAGTGGAGGCAGCGACTCTCACCAATTCTAACAATGAGGTAGACGCACTGATCACTCGAGTAGGGAAGGACTTTGCCAAGAACTACCCTCCGATAGCGGAAAGTCCGACAAGCCATCCAGTAGGACCGCCACTAGCAGTCCAACAAAAGCCCGATCAGTCGAGTTTGAATGGTCAACCCTTTCGGTTTGACATGCTCACCCAACTGAAGAATATTCCAGCCAAGATCACCCTGTACGAGCTCCTACAGTTGTCCAAGACGACCCGAGAAGCCCTACGAGAGGCGCTGACTGATTCAGAAGCCTTTGCCACATATTTCTTACCCACTCTCAAAGAAGGGGCGAAAATGAGATGTCCACAGTGCTGCTAGACATCCAAATGACAGATCCCCTACATCACTTTCACTTTGGAGGATATGCTCATCAGGAGCACATCTCACAATTGACCTTGTACTTCATAGGATACGTTGGCTCCTCCTGAGTGGACCGTATCCAAGTGGATCCAGGGTTTGCACTGAGCATTGTTCCCCTAAAGCTCATCAAGCACTTGGTGATACCTTAAAAGTGGTTGTGCGCAACAGCCACTACAATCTCTGGCTTCAGCGCCACCGGAACCTGACCTCTTAGGAAGTTTCGCCTAAAATGCTAACTGGGTGACATGAAAACTAAGGTAACCTTCTATATCATCAAAGCAGAACCATCATACAACATGCTGTTGGGTCGTCCATGGATCCACAACAACCGGATAGTTCTATCCACATTTCACTAATGTCTGAAATATGTGGACGGCTACAACCAAGCAAGTAAAGATAGCGGTTGCTGATAAATAACCCTTCAAGGAGGTTGAGAATTACTTCACCGATTCCTTGCTCTACCAGGACTCTGAATCGAGGGACAAAACCACCGATCAAGGAACCCGGTAGTGGCAACAAAGTTGATAGTGATCCGGAGAGCAATAAGGGTTTTTTCTTTAATGAAATTGAGCCCATTGTAATCGGCTACAAAAGCCCTGTTGTAACCAACACTGATGAAGTGGACATGCTTACCCCGAATGAAGAACTCTCATTTGCTTACACGTCACCTAGTTTAGAATCTGTTGATGATGAGTTCAGCAACTCGATCTCAAGGATGTACACCGACTCTTCCCAGCACTTGCTTGTGTACTCGTCGTTCTTCATGAACCGACAAATGATCAAATCCTCGCAAGCTATCTTTGTCATACCTACCCGAAATATTTCTCAGCAAGAAATTATCTTTAGAAGGATAGACCAGCCTACACGTACATTATGGGATGAGTCAGATGAAGACGAACTCACTTCTTAATTCTCATGCTACGACCAAGTCACGAAGCGCATGATGGAAATCATAAGTTATGACTTCATCTGCAAAGAAGGTTTGAAGTACGACAAGGGCCGGAAGATACCTCTCTGACCTGCCTACATACCCAAAGGGAAGCCTGACAATTACTATGTAAAACTCGAAGAGGGCTGGGTTACTCCTCTTCCTCAGAGTTGTACTACAATTTCGATGAAATATCCGACGATGCTCGCTCAGATGATCAATCATCAACATCCTCGACTTAGGACTCAAATGTCAGTGTGGGAGACTTGTTCAAGAACCTCATAGTCAACATAGGTATGGTCGACCCCGCCAAAATCAAAGAGGATGACCAGATTCTATTTTATGATAAAGCATGGGATCGTCATATCAATACCTAATGGAATGGTCACTTCGAACAACACAAACTATCAATGGAGGATAAAATCCTTCAGATTAATATAGGAGATGAGGCAAATCCTAAACTCACATTTATCAGCGACAACTTACCTCCCCAAAAGAAGAAAGACCTCATATCCCTCATCCGAGAGTTCATCAATGTCTTCACATGGAATTATGAGGACATGTCCGACCTTGATCCTCAGATCGCCATGCATCGCCTCAACATTGGCTCAGACGTAACACCCATCAAACAACAACAAAGATGATTTTGTCCACAAATCATGAAGGTAATCGAAGCTGAAGTGAAGAAGCTGTCGAATCAGGCTTTATCAGAGAGAAACAACACCCCGACTGAGTGGCTAACATTGTGCCAGTGCTGAAGAAGAATGAAAAGATCCGTATCTGTATCGACTTTAGAGACCTTAATACTGCATGTCCCAAGGACAAATTACCTTTGCCCATCATGGATGTCATCATCGACAACACCTGTGGTTTCCAAAGGATGTCCTTCATGGACGAATTCTCAAGGTACAACCAAATCAAGATGCACCCTGAAGATGAGAAGCACACTTCATTCAGAACTCTGGTGGTGGTGGTGGGGGGTGTACTATTATACAGTCATACCCTTCGGACTCAAGAACACCAGCGTGACTTATCAATGCGTCATGAGCACCATCTTCCAAGATCAACTACGGAAGACAGTCGAATGCTACGATCACCTTCAAGACCTAAGAGTCATGTTCAACCTCATGTGGTCCCATCAACTAAAGATGAACCTCACGAAGTCATTCTTAGGCATGTCGAGTGGAAAGTTCCTTGGGTTCATCGTCACGACAAAGGGGACTCGCATTGACCCCGATAGGGTACGAGCTATCCAAGAGCTCCAACCATCCAGGAATCTCAAGGAATTAAGAGAACTACAAGGATGTCTGGCCTACATATGAAGATTCATCACAAATCTTTTGGGTAAGTGCCAACCCTTCTCTAAGCTGATGAAGAAAGGTGTTTCCTTCGTATGGGACGAGCCTTGCCAACAAGCTTTCGATGAGATCAAGAACTATCTCTCGAATCCACTTGTCTTGGCAGCCTCCGTCTCGGGGAAACCCTTCCTAATCTATGTGAGAGTAATGGAGCATTTTCTCAGCGCCCTCTTAACATAAAATGATAATGTCGGTCATGAGCAAGGCATCTACTACTTGAGTAGGACCCTACAAGGAGCCGAGCGACGATACCTTATGGTCAAAAAGGAATGGCTGGCCCTAGTATTTGCAATTTAGAAAATAGGACACTACTTGGTCGGCCAAACCATTTGTATCATCTCCTAGATGAATCCTATCCGAGTCTTCATGACACAGCCCGAGTCCTTGAACTGGCGCCTGGCGTGATGAGAACTCTTGCTGTCTCAATATGATATCTACTTCATGCCGCAGAAGTCTGTCAGAGGACAAGTGATCTGCGATCTCATGGATAGTCACCCGCTCGAGTCGAAGACTGGCCTGTTTAAAGACATGCCGGATGAAACCCACGAGGTCAATGCAACCTCACAAGAAGAAGCTTGGCAACTATACTTCGATGGCGCCTCTCGCGTGGGCACCAGTGGGTCTATCATCATAGGTGTGGGGGTGGTCTTGGTTTCTCTGTAAAACCTTGTATTACCCCGAGCTTTCTCACTAACTAAGCCATATACCAATAATATGGCTGAATACAACACATTGCTCATTGGACTCGACTTTGCCAAGGAGTTGGGGGTGAAACACCTTGAAGCATACGGTGACTCTCAGCTCATCGTCAGATAAATGACAGGAGAATATGAAGTCAGAAATAATGACCTAATCCCATGTCACCAGGCGGCTATCAAGCTAGCCGAATCATTTAATAGCTTCCACATCGAGCACGTGCTCCATTCTAAGAACACGTATGCAGATGCATTAGCATCATTGGCAGCTAACCTAGCCTAGCCGCTAGGGACAAGCCAACCGTGACTTATCAATGCGTCATGAGCACCATCTTCCAAGATCAACTACGGAAGACAGTCGAATGCTACGATCACCTTCAAGACCTAAGAGTCATGTTCAACCTCATGTGGTCCCATCAACTAAAGATGAACCTCACGAAGTCATTCTTAGGCATGTCGAGTGGAAAGTTCCTTGGGTTCATCGTCACGACAAAGGGGACTCGCATTGACCCCGATAGGGTACGAGCTATCCAAGAGCTCCAACCATCCAGGAATCTCAAGGAATTAAGAGAACTACAAGGATGTCTGGCCTACATATGAAGATTCATCACAAATCTTTTGGGTAAGTGCCAACCCTTCTCTAAGCTGATGAAGAAAGGTGTTTCCTTCGTATGGGACGAGCCTTGCCAACAAGCTTTCGATGAGATCAAGAACTATCTCTCGAATCCACTTGTCTTGGCAGCCTCCGTCTCGGGGAAACCCTTCCTAATCTATGTGAGAGTAATGGAGCATTTTCTCAGCGCCCTCTTAACATAAAATGATAATGTCGGTCATGAGCAAGGCATCTACTACTTGAGTAGGACCCTACAAGGAGCCGAGCGACGATACCTTATGGTCAAAAAGGAATGGCTGGCCCTAGTATTTGCAATTTAGAAAATAGGACACTACTTGGTCGGCCAAACCATTTGTATCATCTCCTAGATGAATCCTATCCGAGTCTTCATGACACAGCCCGAGTCCTTGAACTGGCGCCTGGCGTGATGAGAACTCTTGCTGTCTCAATATGATATCTACTTCATGCCGCAGAAGTCTGTCAGAGGACAAGTGATCTGCGATCTCATGGATAGTCACCCGCTCGAGTCGAAGACTGGCCTGTTTAAAGACATGCCGGATGAAACCCACGAGGTCAATGCAACCTCACAAGAAGAAGCTTGGCAACTATACTTCGATGGCGCCTCTCGCGTGGGCACCAGTGGGTCTATCATCATAGGTGTGGGGGTGGTCTTGGTTTCTCTGTAAAACCTTGTATTACCCCGAGCTTTCTCACTAACTAAGCCATATACCAATAATATGGCTGAATACAACACATTGCTCATTGGACTCGACTTTGCCAAGGAGTTGGGGGTGAAACACCTTGAAGCATACGGTGACTCTCAGCTCATCGTCAGATAAATGACAGGAGAATATGAAGTCAGAAATAATGACCTAATCCCATGTCACCAGGCGGCTATCAAGCTAGCCGAATCATTTAATAGCTTCCACATCGAGCACGTGCTCCATTCTAAGAACACGTATGCAGATGCATTAGCATCATTGGCAGCTAACCTAGCCTAGCCGCTAGGGACAAGCCAACACATCACCGTTGCAAGCCGACAACTCTACCAACCAGAGTTTGCTCTGGAGGTGAATGCAACTCACCAAATTTTAGGCCAACCTAAATGGAAAGATTGGCGTTTTATGATCATTGACTACGTCTTGTACGATATATTACCTGAAGACGTCAAGGAGCGAGATTCTAAGGCAGACGCGTACCGAGATTCTACCACGATGTAACCACAAAGGTATTATATCATATATCATATGACTACATTTTCTTCGATATCTCTCTATGATGGAAGCATGGGAAGCCCTACGAGAAGCCCACAATGGTACATGCAGAGCTCACCAATCCGGACCCAAGCTCTGGGACCGCTTGCGAAGAATCGACTACTATTGGCCTAAAATGGTCAACGACGCTATCACTTACGCCAAGAGTTGCCAAGCATGTTAAATCCACACCAATTACATGCACAAACCACACAAAGACCAACATCCAACAGTGACTTTGTGGCCATTTGAAACACGGGGAATGAATATCGTCAGACCGATATCTCCTCTATCAGCTAAACATCATCGCTTCATCCTTTCGATAACCGACTACATCTCTAAGTAGGCTGAAGCTATCCCCTTAAGAGAAGTCAAAGCTAGTGATGTGATCAAGTTTATCAAACATCACGTTATCTACCGATATGATGTCTCGAGGTGCATCATTCATGACAATGGGTCACAGTTCATTAGTCATGCATTCACCCGGTTCTGTGACAAGTTCAGAGTACAGAACCTGGCATCCATATCTTATAATCCCTCAGCAAATGAATTAGCTGAGACTTTCAACAAGATAATCATCAAAATCTTGACCAAGTTGACCTCCAGTAGCAAGCGCGACTGGGATGAGAAGCTCGGTGAAAGCTTATGGCCGTATTGGACCACGGTTCATACACCGACCAACGCCATGCCTTACTCATTGGTATATGGTTGTGAGGCTGTGTTGCCACTCAAAATTCAGATTCCGTAGCTACACGTCACACTTTCAATGAGGATGATGACCGAGGAAAGTCATCAACGACGTCTCGCAGAACTCGAGATGTTAGATGAAAAGCGGCTTGAAGCTTAGCAGCACATTGAGTTCTATCAAGCCCGAATCTCCAAAGCTTTTGACAAGAAAGTCAAGCATAGATCCTTCAAGGAGGGAGAGTTGGTCCTTGCAGTTCGACGATCCATGATCCTCAACTCCAAGAAGAAAGGCAAATTACAATCCAAATGGTAAGGGTCATTTGTAATAGAAATAGTCTATTCAAATGGAGCTTATCGCCTCATCAAACCGAGCAGCGATAAGATTCTGATGCCTATCAACGGCAAATTCTTAAAGAAGTACTACCCTTAGTCATCTTCCAACCTTCTTTTACTCCGACAAGTATATGAGTATAAATTGTTTCTCATTTTACTCTGACAAGTATACGAGTATAAACGGCTCCTTTAATACTCCGACAAGTATATGAGTATAAACTGCTTCTCCTATCACTCCAACAAGCACATGAAGCTAAACTTCTCTTTCCTCCCACTAGTGCATGAGGCTAAATTGCTCCTTCTACACTTCGACAAGTATACGAGTATAAACTACTCATTCTATCCTCCAACTAGAGCACGAGTCTAAACTGCTCCTTATATCTCCCACTCAGTCAAATCTTCCTACAATTAGGATCAGAACCGAAATCTCCTCTTGATTCATTCCACGAATGATAGGTCCACTGAATTGAACGATCAAACCTTCTCACAGTTAGGATCGTCCCAAACTCCCATTTGGTCAAAACTCTAGATAGTTAAGACCAAAGCCAAGTTCCCTCACCAATCCTCTCCAGTAAGATGGCGGGTTCTCAAAACTATCATGTTAATGATCACATCTGATAGTCCCCTCCAAATTTTCCACATCGATCCTCTTCAACAGGACAACGAGTCCACTCCCACTGTCATGTTAACAATTATCTCTGACAAAATCAACTTACTAATCTTTTCCAATTGGATGGTAGGTCCTCAAAGTTGCTCTGACCATGATAATCCTGTCAAGTTAACAGTCACATCTGACAAAATCAACTTATCAATCATCTTCAATAGGATGATCGATCCTTAAAGTCACTCCGATCGCGACAATCCTAGCAAGTTAACAGTCACCTCTAACAAATCTACCTACCAATCCTCTTTAATAGGATGGTAGGCCCTCAAAGTAACTCCGATCGCAGTAATCCTATCAAGTTAACGATTACCTCTGATAGTAGACACTGTCATTCCCTCAAATAATGTTATTCGATTAGTCATCACACCCATACATACCTGAACGACCTGATCCTTTCTGAGCAATCTAATATTCTTAGGACAATCAACGGGTAGTAGCTTACCACACGATGGCTATTATATCAATCAATCGCTATACTCCTACCTCCCTAAATGATTTGATTACCCTAATACTGTTATTCCCACAAATGACGTTGTTCGTCGATATCGGCCTACCAAGACATGTGCCTTATCGACCCCCATTCCGAATAGTGACCCACCAAGCGGTGAATTGTTATTTGGACCCTATCTTGGTCACTCATGCAGATGACCGCTCAGGTTAGGCTAAGTTGTTAATATTTAACGGCATAACCTAACCTAGTTACGACTTAACGGTCATAATTAACCCAACCCGGCGCCTCGAACGACTAAGAGAAGAGAATAAATCTTAGTATTAAGTCTAAAAGATATTTCTTAACAACTCATCATACTGAGGGCAATAGTATGACTAGCCCGATTCAAACGGTAATCGGTAAAGACAAATCAAATCTGTTGATAGCTGAGGGTTTGCTAAAAACCCTAAGTGTTGATCAGCGGAGGGAATGAAAAATAATATGCACACGAAGTGTTGAAAGCAATAAGTGGTCAACAAAAGCATAACTTTATTCATTAGAAAGGTTTTGACAACACATTCGAATAGAGTTACGACTAAGCGTTCTAACAAAGTCCAACAAAAAGGGACACAACCAAACAAAGCCAGAACCTCTTCAACCACGACTCGGCATCCTGAATATCTCTTTTGTGCTCCCTCTCTAAGGTAGTGAGGGTCTCCTGGCGAATGTCTTCCTCGGTGAGCATGACGGCTTTATGGATCTTCTCCCTCACTGCTTCTAGGGTTTGATTTTTCTCCTCGAGGTCGGCGATGATCAGCTGCCATCGGTCCTCGATCTCTTTCAGCTCTTGCGACACCCATTCGTGAGCTGATTCCTTAATGGGTAAAAAGGCTTGCGGTTCGACGATCATCTATTTTGCATTTGATATAGATTGAGCTGCATCTGTCAAAAAGGCGCCAACCTTCTGATTCTCCTCAACCACCTCCTCGACGGCTACAGTAGCTTGCTCTACCTCTTTCAACAACCTGATCTCCTCAGCCATAGTCTCATCTAAGTATTGCTTCTGTTCCTCTAATGTAGATTAAGCATTTTCAACGGCCTGGGCAACCACATCCTTGGAACGAAGGGAGAGCAATGCATGGTCGTCCCTTTCCGCCTCCTCCAAGTGCCTCTGGAAGGGAGAAGTCACGTTTGCGCCCGTCAACAAGCGTAGTTCATTCAGATACATGTCCAGATGTGGTTTGAACTAGTCAAAAGAGTAGCCTTCATCCAACACCATTTCGATGTTGTCATGAAGGTAGGTTCTGAAATTCTCAATGGTCCGGTCCATAACCCTTTGGTTGAAGCGAGAAGCAAGAGAAAGAGTAACATCTTCATTAGCTGGGCTTAGACCTGAATGCCAGCTACGACGATTGTTTGAGTCGACGCTTCTCCTTGAGCAGCCTCCTCTTCTTAAATCGCCACCTCTCCTCCGCTCAACTCTTCTCCCTGGAATAGGGTCTCCTCCCCTTGGGATGAAGCCTCCTCCCCCTTGAGCTGAGATGTTTCCCCCTTGATCTGGCACAATAAGCTCAAGACCAATGGTGGTGTAGCCCTCTCCCATATCGGTGTCGGTCGCCACCTCCTTAGGGCGAGCTCTTTTGGCCCTCTCCACCTACAAAATGCCGACATATATCTCTCATTGACGCTTCGGTGGGGATGAGGGATCAGGAGAGAAGGCCGGAGCCTGCATTCGCTTAACAATAGAGCCCCTCGCATTCTCTAACCACTCTTCAACTCTGGCCAATTCCACGGTTGCCTCTTGCCCTCCGCCGAGCCCCGGCTGGGAGGGATCATATGGGGTTAGGAAGAAATTCCCCAACCCCCCATACAACTCCTCCTCCCAACCTTCTCGTATGGCTTCTTCAGTAGGAGCCACTTCAGGCTCTTCAACTTGTCGATGACCTCCTCGCCTCGATGCGTGGGGAATGGCTCTTGATCGGCGCCTCTGTGCCATCAAGCAAGATTTACAGATGATGAATCCCTCTGGTTTTGCACTCATGCCCCGATACCACTTATAATATGTAAGTGTATGACGGAGGGTACGTTCCTATCATGGCAACTCGAAGCTCGCACAAGTGCATCCCGCATGTGTCCAAAACTACCCACACTCACCATCCGCCAACCCCCCTTCAAAACTCAACAGGGGGTTGATATTCCCTACATACAACTGATCATACCGAAATTAGCGGGTAAATCAGCAAGGGATATAGGGTTCCAGATAGCATATTGGACCCATTCAGAGGATGTGATAACCCAGACATATGTTCACCATCCATCGGAAAGCACCCGAAGATAGACCGGTGTGCCCGTCCATAGCTAGCGCTTCCTGAAACGACTCGTCGTATCTCCCGCCGAAGAAGTATGGAAAAAAGTAGAAGAAATCATAATTGCTGAAGAAGGATAGCTCCTTCCTCATGTCAGCCGTGTCTTTGAGCTTCCAAGAGCAGCTCTCCAATCGTTGAACAAAGAGTATGAACCCTCTTTCCGGGCACGCCAAAGGCACGAACATCAAACACTCATAGTGTCTGATGAACCAGGCCATCAGATACGTGCAGACTAGATTAACCTAGGGATTTAGGGTCTTGTCCACCTCTTCTCCCCCCTCTTCCTTGACGAACGAGACATGGAAAAATTGTGTTGACAACTTCTGGAGCCCGCTCTGGATGCAAGCCGTAATAGCTGACACTAAGGCATAAGCCGTCCATTGGCCAAGCGAACAGCTGGGTAGACTACGTCCACCAAAATTGACTAGAAAGAATGCATGTGAATCACACATCTCTTCAGCCATAATGTCAAGTAGCCAACAAGCAAGGCTTTCGCCGATATCGCAGGCCCAGTTCAATGATGGTACGGCTCAAAGGTCATTCCATCCTTGAAACCATCTTCATCGTGATCTAGGGTCTTTGAATCACCGCTCTTGAACATTCTCTTCTCTATATCCACTAGATCGCACTCCTACAGTGGCAAGATGGCCCATCTCTTATCCTTGTTTTGAGGGAACAAGTAATCTACCCAGTTCTTGTGGCTGATGTCTGGCGTCCTTTTCTTCTTACCCTTGTGGTCTACTGATCGAATGGTATCTAAGCAAATATGATAGTGGCAGAGAAGCTCCCATAGAGTCTCCACTACCTGAAGGGCTTGATCAAAAAGGTGGTTGATTTCTTGTTGTCTAGGGATATACTCTTCGTACGAGAAATCCCCCGTCGGTAATCCGGACACTTCATACATCCCATGAAGTGCCAATCCCAACTCCCCGTTTGGCATGAAGAATGTGCCGCTATCCGAACAACAGAGTTCCAGGATGCTGTGAAGCTGGGAAATGTTGATCTTGAGGCCATGTTGAGTGGCCCTGATAGCTCTATATAAATTTAACCCCAGCAAGTTAGAGTTCTCCACCAACACGTATTCAGTGATTCTATACCACCATGAACTATTGCCCACCGACGAGTGAATCCACACAGGGGCTCTGAAATCCTTTTTAGGGAACTGACCCCCAGCTCTAAGGAAATGGTGACAAAAGGTCTCAACTACCACAAGTGTCTCTCCTACGGGTAGATCACTCTATAGGAGGCCTGGGTGAAGAGAAATGACATGCTTACTGGAGCTGTCGACTCTGTAACCAGCCGAAGAACTGGTGAAAGTTCCACAAGTAACTCCATCCTGAGATGGGGTTAGCTCCTAATTATTCGTACAGGGGATGGAGAGGGAACACGGTTCTACTAATGAGAACCCCCTCGCCATGCTGGGGAGAAAATAACGGACTCCATCTATCTCACGGAGCCACATGCTATCACTAAGAAACATGATGGAGGGGTCAGCTACGACATTGTTAAACATAAAATCAGGCTTCCTCATCTCCCGGCATTGAGAGTCCACCAGCGCTGCATCGGTGGATAGTTTCCATAGTGTTAAATAGTTTCCCTCAGACACCGCTTGCTTCACTCACTCGTCTTGTCAACATCAAACACTAGTGCTGAGTCAAGGAGCGAAAACCTAGGAGGAGCTACAAAACTGGTGCCACCAGCAAGTCTAATGGCCATGCCCCTTGGTAGAACCTCATCGAAGAAAGCAGCTACAAGACAAAGCAGAAGGGAGTTAGATATTTTTAACTCGAGAAGCCTGAAATTTTCTAAGTCTTGGAAACAAGCAGCCTGCCATGTGCAGGAGAGCTCCATCAGATAGGCGGGTTAACAAAGCTTGCCTAACACAAAGTTCACCCGACAAAAAACCGAGCTTGCCTGACAAGACTAAGCTCGCTCGATAGTCAAGATTCATCTGACAAGGCAGAAGCTCTCCAGAATAGCGAACCTCACCTGAGTAGGCAGAGCCTGCTAGGAGATGAACAGGAGTTTGCTCATCTCCTCCGTGTTTGATCCTATAGTACCTTATGCTTACCAGAGCGGGTTTGAGTCATGCCTATAGTAGCGGAGGCGACATCAGGAGTAGTAGAAGAGGAAACTTTCCCTTTCCCCTTGGAGGCTAGCATCTTCAGTTTGGGGGCCATCTCATTCAAAGAAGAGGGTGAGAGCTTGGGTTTTCTTTGAGGAAGTTCGAACAAGAGAAATTCGAAAGCACAGTAACCTCCTGACGAGGGAAACAAAGGCATTTTTATAGGCAAGATTTCAATGGCCAACATTCGCCAAGATGAATGGCTTAGATTGACTATGATAGTTCGATTCGGAAGCTCGAATTGAACGGCCACAAGCGAGGCGGGCCATCTGGGATTCCAAATGAATGGCCTAGATGGGGTGGTTCAAACTGAATGCCCATGATCTCTCGTTGAAGTAACTGTTTGCGTCAAAAGTTGGTCTCGTTGTGGAATTCATTATATCTTCGGTATATTACAACAAATTCAAAAGAAATAGCCTTTTTATAAGACTTCTTTTACACAACAAAAGAAAAATTACAACTTTTTAGAAACAAACGCAGGATCGTTGTTTGGATCGCTGCTTGCGTGGGATCTTTGCCTGTGCCGGGGGTGCGTTAGCCCGTGGACCACTGATTCACAGATTCTGATTGAATCGTAAAGATTTTGGGAATTCTTTCTTCGTTTATCAAAGTAAGAATTTAAAATGAGTATCTTATCGATGTAAGATACTCACTCTTCTAAAGATCAAGTCTGAGCTTAGATCTCTAGGAATCACCAAATGATGCTTGTCAAAGGGTAAAAGTTCTCTCTTTCTTCCTCAAAATCACCAAAAGCTCCAGTCTCTTCTGCTCCAAAATGCTCCCTCTCCTTTATTTCGTGCCTAGGGAGGTATTTATAGGGGTAGGAGTGCACAACAGTTGAAATGGAAGCGAAATAACCGACTAGACAAACCATCTTTGGCCGCTGCAGTCGACACTGCCGCGGCTATTGGCGCGGCAATGTGGACTGCCGCGGCCAAAGGGACGGTTACCCGCACGTTCCATCGTTCTTGAAACCGTTCTCCCACGACCTTTAACCACCTTTTTTGTGGTTTAACTGCTTGTACACGTCAGCACACATTCCCTTTCTGATATGCCGCCACGTGGGCTTCAAAAAATCATCGTATAACTACTTTCGGGCGAGGCAGTCTATACTTGTGTTCTTTTTTGACAGTTTGGATGACTTCTCCTTGAGTAGTGTTTGGATATCTATGAGCATTTTTTGACGCCTACAGATACCCCCTCCAAAGTATCTCAGACTCATTATCTTAGAGAGGAGTCTGGGACACTTTGGATATGATAAGCTTTCCTTGCAATTTCATCAATGCTTTGTTAAGGAAGTTGCGTAGAATAGTCTGTGCACGATATTAATTCTTGACTTCTTCATCTTTTAGTCTATTCAGTGCTTTGTAGAATAACTAAAATTCTTCCGGTACTGTGTTTATCGAGTGGCCGTCGTCAAAGTCTTGAATCAGAATTGCCATCGGGAAATAGTTTAACCTCATATACCCGTTGGGAGGTTCAAGGAGATGCAGTTTATACTCATATACTCATCGGAGTGTTCGGGAAATAGTTTAACCTCATATACCCGTTGGAAGGTAATCAGGTTATTCTTAAGAATATTCTGAGTAATATTCTCCAAAAACTTCCTGTTGAGGGTAGGGAAACAGTTTAGACTCATGTACATATTGGAGTAATACGGTCCCTTTTTTGTTGGTAGAGATGAACCCAATGATGGAGAGGAAGAATTTTATATTCTATCTCCTGGTCTCTTTTTTGTTGGTAGAGATAAACCCGATGATGGAGAGGAAGAATTTTATATTCTATATTCTGGTCTCTTTTTTGTTGGTAGAGGTGAACCCGAAATCGGAGAGGAAGAATTTTATATTCTATCTCCTGGTGCAAAAGAAACTCAAAGTGGGATCTTCACTTAGAGAATCTGGACTGGTTTGAATAATCCTGACTGGGATCTTCACTTAGAGAATCTGGACTGGTTTGAATAATCCTGACTGTCATAAGGTTTGATTATTCAATTTAAAAGTAGACCTCTCGTTCGTGAAATGAATCAAAAGGGAATCTTGATTGTGATCCTTACTGTAGTAAGGTTTGACCAAGTGGGAGTTTTGAGATGATCCTAACTGTTTAAAGGTTTGATCGAATGAGGATTTGAGATGATCCTAACTGTTTAAAGGTTTGATCGTTCAATTTGTGGACCTCTCATTCATGGAAAGAATCGAGAGGAGATTTTGGCTTTGATCCTAACTGTTTAAAGGTTTAACCAAATGGGGACTTGAGACGATCCTAACTGTTTAAATGTTTGATCGTTTAATTTGTGGACCTCTCGTTCATGGAAAGAATCGAGAGGGTATTTTGGCTTTGGTCTTAACTGTTTAAAAGTTTGACCAAATGGGGACTTGAGGCGATCCTAACTATTTAAAGGTTTGATCGTTCAATTTGTGGACCTCTCATTCATGGAAAGAATCGAGAGGGAATTTTGGCTTTGGTCCTAACTGTTTAAAGGTTTGACCAAATGAGGACTTGAGACGATCTTAACTGTTTAAAGGTTTGATCGAATAGGGACTTGAGACGATCCTAACTGTTTAAAGGTTTGATCGTTCAATTTGTGGACCTCTCGTTCATGAAAAAAATCGAGAGGGGATTTTGGCTTTGGTCCTAACTGTTTAAAGGTTTGACCAAATGAGAATTTTGTAAGGGAAGATTGATACAACAAAGTGATCGAATCTCATCTCAGCAAAAGAGTATTCGGAAATCACCGTGGGGATGTAGTGTTTATTGGGTTATCCCTAAGAAAATTACATATAGCATTCTTCCGAGAACTTCCCGTTACATGAACTAACCACCCCCAGCTTCCTTCGCGAAACTGGGTCTAACATCATACTGAGTTACATGACCGGGTTATCCTTAAGAATATTACATGTAAAAATTCTCCAGGAACTTCCCGTCGAAAGTGGGAAATAGTTTAGACTCATATACCTATTGGAGTATCAAGGAACAGTTTATACTCGTATACTCTTTGGAGTGAGGGAAAACAGTTTATACTCGTGTATCCAATGGAGTTAAGGAGAACAGTTTATACTCGTGTTGTTAGACCCTAGAGGGGGGGTGATTAGGATCTTATGTTAATCTAATCAAATTAAATACCAATTAAAAATATATTGATTAATTTGATCTTGCAAGATATGAATATGAACAATAATGATGAATAAGAGAGCGCTAAGCAAAACACAAACACACGATATGTTTACGAGGTTTGGTCCCCACGACCTACGTCCCCGCTCCTCACCTCGAGGAGATATCCACTATCACAATCCGGTTTGGAAGCTGGAACTTCTACACACTCGGTTTACAAGTTCACCGAAAACTCTCACACTACACAATCACTCAACAATCACACTTTACACACTAAGTGTAGGAACCTAGCCCGTGTCCTCCTCCTCAAGTGCTCGATTATAACCTCTCCCTAGGTTCGTCAATCGACGCCACTCCTAGTGGATTTGACCCCGTCTCTCTCTCCTCACACTTCTCTCGGTGTACAAGTGTATTACAAGTGATTCTCATAAATAAAAGTTAAATACAATGATTTGTTCTCAATTAACAAGTGAGAACACAATGAAGCTCACACTCACTAAATCACACCCCACAACCCACAATATATAATATGGAAATATCAAGCTCAATAAGTGTGTGTGATAATAGTGAATCAAACTCAATAAATAACTCAATGAATATAGCTAATCAAATGAAAGTGAAATAATAAGCTATATGAAAAGAGTTTAGAAAAACTTCTCAATGAACAAGAGGAGCTGAAGAAATGATGATCCCAATAGGATATGAGAGCCTCTTCTTATTGTAGAAAACTTTCTCTTGAAAACTGATTAACGAAACAACTCTTAAACAGCTCTTAAACGCGATTAATATCTTGTTAAACAACAACCTTGGATTTCTTAGTTATTGAGAAGAAGAGCAGCAATGAGGTATATATAGCACCCCAAAACAACAGCTAGAAATAAGTAAAAGACCAAAAGACCCATTTGAAAAAACTAGCCGTTACACACTATCTGACAACTCGGCGGTCGATCGGTCCGGTCGACCGCTTAGTTCAAAAACCCAGAGAATGAACTTTTAAAGCTGGCGGTCGACCGACAGAAATTTTCGGTCGACCGAATGGAAATTTCGGTCGACCGATGGAAATTTCGGTCGACCGGAAAACTCTCTGGAAATTTTCTCAGAAAAGGAACAACTGTCGGTCGATCGTACCGGTCGACCGAAATCTGACATATGCATATTTCCAGGTTTTGGGGCTGATTAGAAAATCCATGAAAAATATCAAATTGAATCCAAAAATAATGAAACTTTGGGAAAAGTTTCTAAATGATAAAATAAACATGTTTGAAAAGAAATTTTTGGAAAATCAATTTTCGTTTGTGAAAACTACCCGTTTTTGAAAACTGCTTAGAAAACCTATTTTTATATGAAAGTGAAAGTCAATATAGAACTTGTAAATATGTTTATATATGTTATGCATATATTCTATGTATACAATGAAATATTAAAGAGCTGTAAGCATGAGAGAAGAGTTATTGTAACAACGTTTGATGAGAAATCATTTATATGATAGAAAACATCAAAAATCGTGTTAAGTGTACATATATTGAGCTTAGATATAATCATACAATATATGTAAGTAAACTAAACAATATACCTAGGTAAAACCACACAATAGAACTTGAATCTTTAACGCTTGACTGACTTGTGTTGAAATACCTGAAAAGAAACCATAAACACAAAAACACTAGAAAACTTATTACTAATAAATTGTTTGCCAAATCATCATCAAAACTATAGGGTCAACACGTGTATCCAATGGAGTTAAGGAGAACAGTTTATACTCGTGTATCCAATAGAGTTAGAGTCGTCTTTACTTGGCTTGTTTCGCCGTTATGACGCCAGAGTCAATTAAGGCTTGGATTTTGTTTTTGAGTCCGAAGCAAATCTCGGTGGGATGAAGAACCCTTCTGTGGTACGCACAGTAGTTTGGATCTGTAACCCTCTTAGCTCCCTCCTGATCTTTAATAGGTGGTAGCTCGATTTTGTCATTGGCGAGGAGGTATTCCAAGATGGCTGGAGCTTCATCATCTTCGAAAGAATACTCCTTTTGAAACCTCAGATCGGGAGTCGCGTTCCCAGTGATTGCAGATGTCATCGGTCGGCTTCTCTCAGCTTTCTTTCTTTTAAGAAAGTGTTCAGCTTGTTCACCCCGAGATTTTAACTCCTTCCAAGTTGTGGATAGCACGACTCCCAGAGTTTCCAGGACGTCGATGGAGAGGTTATTATGGCATGTTTGCAGAATGAACTCCTCTGTAACAGGATCTCTGCAATTCATTGCCCTGTTACGGAAGCGCTTGACAAAATTATCGACTGACTCTCCGTCTTTTTGCTTCTCATCTAAAAGGGTTCCGATTGACACTTTGGTGTCATCATCGAAGAAATTACTGAGGAACAAACTTTCCATGTCATCCCAGCAATTGATGCTCCCTGGCTTGAGTTGTCGATACCAATCGAAGGCGGGCCCACGAAGGGTGCCAACGAATGATCGGACCATTAAAGCCTCATTTCCAGAGATCATGCCCAAATGAGACTTGAAATAAATCAAGTGCTGAGTAGGCGAGCTTTTTCCGTCAAACGGTGTGAAGTTAATCAAATTGAATTTTGCCGGGTACGGTATTGAATCACATTCTCTTGGATAGGGACATGGAATACCCGTCTTTTTCACTTCTTGAGTCGTCATCAAAGCGTTGACTTTGTTTTCAAGCTCTTTTATTTTTCCATCATCGTTTATGTCTTCATTCGAAGGACGTTGAGGAGAATGAGTTAGACCACCCCCTGTAAGAGGTGTTATTGAACCACCCCCAATATCGTTATTGGGAGGATCCGTTAAATCACCCCCAGCGTTATTGCTATTGGGAGGAGTATCAGCCATAATGACTTCATCCACTTCTAGATCGCTATCATCTACAACATTCTGAGTGTGGCGGCTGGATTCAGCTCGCTGACTGGACTCAGGAGGTTGAGGCCGTTGAGCTAGCAATTCTCTCATTTGTTGGATAGCTAATTCCATTTCTGTCTTCATTTCAGCTCTAATTTCTTCACGTTATTTGGCTAGAGCTTCTTGAAGTATTTGAGCGAACTGATCAGAGGTGATTGTGAGTACTTCTCTGGTTTGTCCTGTGCTAGATACTGTATCATCTGAAGCGATCGCAGAACAGGTGTCCGAGAGCTCATCCTCTGATGACATTCCTTCATGCATTCTCTTGTAGTCTCTACGTCTGTTGGCTCCTAACTGGAGTCGGGACATCTGTTGAGCAATTTTTAAATTGACTTTTCCTGTCGGGGAAAAGTTAGGATCTGAGTCACCTGAATGCTGCTTAGACTTTCTTTTATCAACCATATTAATGGTGACTTCAGGGAATTCATCCTCTTGGACAGCAAGTTTCTTGCAGAAATGTCTCAGCTTGGGCTTTAACATTTTGGTGAAAAGTCTCTGGACCATTGAGACTCTTTGCGGGATGGCTTCTCGTTTGGAGTAGTCATATTCTGATAGTACTGCTCTAACGAGTCGCATACAGAAATAATAAGAGGTTATTTCTCGGACAATCCTCTTTCGAGTTTTGTTCACACCCCCAGCTTGATAGTACAACTCATCGGTATAATTACCGAAGAATCCTATCATCTGTTGGTATGAGCCCCCAGGTATAACAATGTCTTTTGACGAACATGTCTTCTTCTGAGGATGTAAAGCCTTGTTGGCGTTCTCAATACGACTTGTTGTCACATTTGAGCGATCCAAGGTCACATCAGGAGTCGCATGTTTAGAACCACCCCCTAGCGAGTGCAGAGTCTTAACGGGCTCCTGAGTTTCATTACGAACTCCCAAACGGGTAGAAATTAGGGTTTTCCCATCTTGGAGTTGTTTTGACTTGATCGGAGGATACTTACGACCCCCAGTGTAAGAATCTATTTGGGGTTCATTCACCGGACCCAAACGTTTTTTGATTGGAATTCTACCTCGATCATCAGGTAAAGGACTGAGGTGAACCGCCATTGTGATCTTGGATTTTGACAGGTCAGGACTGACCCGTGGCTTCCTTAGTGATGGAACAGATATGGCTGTAGTATACGGACCAAGAACGGATGTTGACAGGGCTGAAGGAGAACTCCTGGGAGCTTCTTCTTGGCCGCGGCAGGAGTAATTGTCGAGGTCAAAGGATGCGCCGCGGCAGTGGAGACTGCCGCGGTTGAAAGCTATGCCGCGGCAGTGAAAACTGCCACGATCAAAGGATTTGCCGCGGCAGTGTACACTGTCGCGGTTGATGGATTTTTCGCGGCAGTCTACACTGTCACGGTTGAAAGATGGGTCCTGCTGATCCAATTCTTGTACGAATTTGGATTTAAGGATCCACACTTTGCGACTCTCTGGTGTTTCCTTAGACATCATTTTCTTCTTCCCTTCTTGCCTTTGTTGCAAAAGAGCACGGGCATGAGCGGCGTTTGCACGACGCTTTTGTATACGTTCTTTGAGAGTTGAACGAGCCCTTTTGACGAGAGTCCATTCCTCCGTCGTGAATTGTGCAGAGATATGAGTGGTTTGACGTTGAGGCGACTGAACCACTTGATGTTTCCTCGATTCTAAGTCCGCATAGTAACGAACTCCATCGGTTTGTTCCAATGCCTTAGCTAATTGATGAGCGTGACATTGGCATTGCCTCTGACGAGCCCTCTTAGTCAGAGTTGGTGAACTTCGATTGAATGATTCCTTAATTAGGGAGGAATCATTGTGAGCAGAGCTTCTGGCTTTGGGGGTCGCCGGGATAATGTTGCGAGGGGAGGCCTCGGCAACGATTGGGTGATAGTCTTTACCTTGGGCCTTCTTTGGCATGTAAGCCTTCTTCAATTGTGAGATCCTCTTATACTTGCGAGACACTGAAGATTTTGAAGAGGATGATGAGAGATATTCCTCAAACTTGGCCTGGTCGAACTCGTACTCGAACGTGGATTCAATTGGGATCTTGATCGGCTGCGACACGACGATCTCGGCAGCGAGACCATTGGCTCCCACTGT
Organism: Asparagus officinalis; assembly: GCF_001876935.1. Taxonomy (NCBI): domain Eukaryota; kingdom Viridiplantae; phylum Streptophyta; class Magnoliopsida; order Asparagales; family Asparagaceae; genus Asparagus; species Asparagus officinalis. The sequence goes on along the minus strand of NC_033803.1, from coordinate 7,364,083 downwards.
GGTCGCCAGTTTGTTTGCGTCAAAAGTTAGTCTCGTTGTGGAATTCATTATATCTTCAAAAGAAATTATCTTTTTATAAGACTTCTTTTACACAACAAAAGAAAAATTATAACTTTTTAGAAACAAACGCAGGATCGTTGTTTGGATCGCTGCTTGCGTGGGATCTTTGCCTGTGCCGGGGGTGCGTTAGCCCGTGGACCACCGATTCACAGATTCTGATTGAATCATGAAGGTTTTGGAAATTCTTCCTTCATTTATCGAAGTAAGAATTTAAAGCGAGTATCTTATCGATGTAAGATACTCACTCTTCCAAAGATCAAGTCTGAGCTTAGATCTCTAGGAATCACCAAATGATGTTTGTCAAAGGGTGAAAGTTCTCTTTTTCTTCCTCAAAATCACCAAAAGCTCCAGTCTCTTCTGTTCCAAAATGCTCCCTCTCCTTTATTTCGTGCCTAGGGAGGTATTTATAGGGGTAGGAGTGCATAACAGTTGAAATGGAAGCGAAATAACCAACTAGACAAACCATCTTTGGTTGCTGCAGTCGACACTGTCGCGGCTATTGGCGCGGCAGTGTGGACTGCCGCGGCCAAAGGGACGGTTACCCGTACGGACACTGTCGCGGCTATTGGCGCGGCAGTGTGGACTGCCGCGGCCAAAGGGACGGTTACCCGTACGTTCCATCGTGCTTGAAACCATTCTCCCACGGCCTTTAACCACCTTTTTTGTGGTTTAACTGCTTGTACACATCAGCACACGTTCCCTTTTTTATATGCCGCCACGTGGGCTTCAAAAAATCATCGTATAACTGCTTTATAACTGCCGCAGCACTTCCTATAATAGTCGCGCCGTCATGAGCTGTTGTGCCTAAGGCGCGACACCCTTAACTGCCGCGCCTGAGGCGCGACACTTTGAATTGCCGCGCCTAAGGCGCGACACTCTGAACTGTCGCGCCTAAGGCATGTCACCCTGGCTTGCTTGTTGGTGTATCGTTGTGTCTACACTGTTCTTTTCTCATCCTTGAGTAGTGTTTGGATATCTATGAGCATTTTTTGACGCCTACAGTAACGATCGAGATCAAGGGTGTCGCCAAATGGACGGCCTGGATCTCATGCATAAAGACGAGGCATTCCCGTCAAATCGCAATTAATGCAAACTAACATGCGTTTAAGCCTACATCGCCTTATGGCACGCGCAACAACCTGCATGCAAGCACATAGCCCACCTACGAGCAATTAGTTTGCCTACAGCTGTTCAAACTCGCTTGCAAGCAAGAAGCTGGCATATCAATGGCATGAGCTTGCTTGAGTGCTAGAGCTCGCCTGTCAATAGTTTGAGCTCACCTACAAGGTTTGAGCTTGCTTGCACTTCATGAGAGCTCGCCTGAAGAGCTCAACTCAACCAAGATGCCCAATCTCACCTGAGCAAGATGAATGGTAATCCTCTTCATTCAAAGTATTCCAGACCACATTTAACCACATTTGGGTCTGAAAACTTTAAAGGGGGTCATGTAGGTAGTGAAAATTGCCTAAAAGTTTAGATAGGTTCTACAAGAACCTGGAAGAGGCCTGAAAATGAGGTCAATCCATGTTCAAAACTGTACACTGATCGAATAGGATGACACCCCTCGTGTCGACTTGAAGGGTGGTGTCAGTTGGCCCCTCGAAGACCGAATCGGACGACACCCCTGTGTTGACTCGAAGGGTGGTATCAGTCAGCATCTCGAAGACCGAATGGGATGACACGCCTGTGTTAACTCGAAGGGTGGTGTCAGTCCTCCCCTAAAAGACTGAACGTGATGACGCCCCTGTGTCGACTCAAAGAATGGTTCCAGTCCTCCCTTTGAAGACCGAACGGGACGACACCCCTGTGTCAACTCGAAGGGCGTTGTCAGTCACTCATCTCGAAGACCGAACGGGATGACACATCCATGTCGACATGAAGGGCGGTGTCAGTCCCCCTCTCAAAGACAAATTCACGAGGGTCCGCTCATCTCAGTCGACCGAATGGGATGACACCCCTTATGTCGACTCGAAGGACGGTGTCAGTCAACCCCTCGAAGACCGAACAGGACGAGACCCCTCTTGTCTATACAAAGGGCAGTGTCAGTCATCTCCTCGAAGACCGAACGGGACGACACCCCCGTGTCGACACAAGGGGTGGTGTTAATCCCCCTCTTGAAGATGAATCCCCGAGGGTCCTCTCATCTCAGTCAACCGAATGGGATGACACCCCTCGTGTCGACTCAAAGGGTAGTGTCAGTCAACCCCTCGAAGACCAAATAGGATGACACCCCCATGTTGACACGAAGGGCGGTGTCAGTCCCCCTCTCGAAGATGAATCCCCGAGGGTCCACTAATCTCAGCCAACTAAATGGGATGACACCCCTTGTGTCGACTCGAAGGGCGGTGTCAGTCGACCCCTCAAAGACCGAATGGGACGAGACCCCTCCTGTTGACACAATGGGTGGTGTCAGTCGACTCGGAGTCAAGCACCACCAGATTGCCCCGCCTACCAACGAAGTCAACCCGCCTAGCTCGCCAGCACGAGTTGGAGCCCACATGGGACCAAACCCCGCCTGTTTGGCCGACTCGCCAGCATGAGTCAGACCTGCCTAATAGTCTGAAGCTCGCCTGCATGAGCCAGACTCGCCTGACAACTCACCAGCACGCTTGTTAACTACCCACTTGGGGTATGGGAACCATCACATCAACGGTCATATCCCACATTTCAAGGGAGAGAGTATGCTATTGCTTACCCCTAAGTGGTCATATCTCATAAATCAAGGGGGAGAGCATGGCACTCCTCACCTAGGCATGACATTATCCCACAAATCAAGGGATTGGCCAGAACTTTCCTATTCTACAAATAGCTATTGATGGCTACAAGAAAAGGGCGACTGGCAGGACCCCTAAGTGGTCACATCCCACAAATCAAGGGATGACACATGTCATCCCTTGCCTATTTAAAGTTACCTTCAGACAACGTGAAGGGGGCTGGCTGCCTTAGCATTTTCACAAAGAAAAGGCTTAAGATTGTAGAGGCTTAATTGCCCTTAGCTCTCTCATTGGCTCTTCTCAAGGTCTTTCAGACAAAGATCTTCACTGGCTTGCTTGGTAGAACATTCTTGGCTGCAAGCTTAGATTGTTAAAGTAGACTCGACCTGAACTCTCCGATCTAAGGCTAATCGGCTCTGCAAACTCTTGTATTATAGCCCTCTCTAAGCTTCCGGCCTTGATATCTATCAAGCTCAGGTAGTCGACTTCCGAAAGTCATAGCACTCAGCCTTCAAGCACAAGCACTTGTTTGGCCTCAAGTAGACTCAAACCTAATCACATCGGAGCTTCTACTGCGTACTGAAGCCCCAACCGCAACGTCGATCGTACCGTCCAAGGGAAACAAACTCGACACAAGCATCGAGGGAGGCTTCCTATCACTACCAAAAGATCCACGTTAAACAAGGAGAGCCTTCTCTCCGTTTCTTTTATAAATCCTGAATTTCATTGATTTTTTAACAAATATTCAAATAATACAAATCTCGCATCGAGACCTGACTTTTACACCCATACATCTGTATTGTGACATTATGACTACAATTGTAAGAATTAAAAGTTCTAAAGTATAATCGCAAAATTCTAGGTTATATCCAAGTGCGAATAAAGACTGTGAAGAAGTTTGTTAATGAAGGGGTAATTGTTGTGGACTTTGTTAAGTCCGAGGACAACATGCATGCCCATTTACAAAAGGACTAGAGTTGTCACTAGTTTTTAAATCCAGGTTGATGATGGGACTGAAATCCTTACCTAACTCATCGACAATAGTAACCCAACCTATCTAAGTGGAGATCCCACAAAGTGTTGGACCCTAGAGGGGGGTGATTAGGGTCAAGAGGCTCTAATTATGCAATAAAAACAATTGACAAGCAATCCACAGTAAACTGATGCAAGCAAAGTAAATAAGAGAGGGTTAGGAATCGTTATCCTTGACGCGCGATGTGTTAACGAGGTTCGGTCCTCTGACCTACGTCCCCGCTCCCCACTCTCGAGGAGAAATCTACTACACACCCGGTTTGGAAGCCGGAACTTCGTCTACACAGCGATCCCACACGATCTCTCTCACTACACAGTTTGATCTCAACAGATCACACCCTCACAGTAGATCTTACACAAGATCTCACCCTCACAGCAGAAGAAAAGATGCAAGACTCTCTCTTTACACAGCCCCTATGGCAAAGAGAAAGGTTACTGAAGCTGGGAAGTGAATCACACACAAAAACACAGAGAAAAGCAGATTTGAAAATTTTCTCAGGAAAACAGAGCTCTCTGGTTTTTACAAACGTTGGGGCACTTGAAGAAGAAGAAGACTGGGGGTTTTATAGAAAAGATAAAATCATTTGAAAACAAAACCCAATATTCCCATTTAGGAAGATAATCTCCTTTTCAGGTTGTTAGCTCAGACTGTGCCAAACACTATTAAGTGAAAGCACAACAATCGAGGCAAACGACCGTTAAAAAAAAAGTCGCGGTTGACTGAAAGAAAATTTCAGTCGTCCGAAATAAACCTTCGGTCGACCAAAAAAACACGTCGGTCGACCGAACAAAAAATTTCGGTCGACCGGCGCGGTCGACCGATTAGAAAATCGAGATTTCGGTCGACCGTACCGGTCGACCGACGACCTCTCTGGAAAATAGTGAGGAAAGGCGATGGGAGCGGTCGACCGGACGGGTCGACCGCTTTCTGACATTTTGCAGAAAACAGTTTTTGACCAACTTTAAATATTTGTAAAATATTTATTTGACCTCTGAAAAATCTAAAACTTTGTAAAATGTTTTTAATACTAAAAAAATCTGAAACTTTGTAAAATGTTTTTAATACTAAAAACAAACTGTTTGGAAAAAGAATTTTGCAGATAGGTCCTCATACTTGTGAAAAATAGTATTTTGTGAAAAACGCTTAAAAACATAAGTATGAAATCGTGTGTGTGATTCCCAATAGCTTCAAGTAAACTTAGTAACTCTTTGCCTACATTCTAGCACTAGAGAGGGAAACAAAAGAAAGCTAATATCCTCATATAGAGAGCAATACTTGAGCTTTGATATAGCTTGAATCGGATGAAGCTTTTAGTCGAATTTGTCGTTCTTGATGATGGCGTACGTCAATATGCTTAGTTCTAGAATGCAAAACCGAATTTTTGGAAATATTTATGGCACTTGTGTTATCACAAAAGATTTTAATATTTTGAAAATTCAAATCATAGTCAACTAAACTTTGTTTCATCCATAAAACTTGAGCACAACATAGGCCGGCGGCAATGTATTCCGCTTCCGTAGTGGACAATGCAACACAATTTTGTTTCTTGGAAGCCCAAGAAACAAGGGAATTTCCTAAGAATTGGCATGTTCCACTAGTACTCTTGCGATCTACCTTACATCCGGCAAAGTCGGCATCACAAAAACCATATAAATCAAAAGTGGTGCTTTTTGGATAAAACAAACCAAGGTTAAAAGTTCCATTAACATACTTAATGATCCTTTTAACCGCAATTAAATGAGATGCTTTTGGAGAAGCTTGAAAACGTGCACATGCACATACACTAAACATGATGTCGGGTCTACTAGCGGTGAGATAAAGAAGACTACCTATCATACCTCGGTATAGTTTTTGGTCCACATCTTCACCACTCTCATCCGCATCAAGCTTAACACTAGTACTCATGGGAGTAGGCGCATGCTTAGAATTCTCCAACTTAAATTTCTTCACCAATTCCTTCGCATACTTGCTTTGTGAAATGAAGATCCCATCCTTAGTTTGCTTGACTTGGAGCCCGAGAAAGAATGTAAGCTCTCCCATCATACTCATCTCAAAGTGATCCTGCATAACTTTAGAAAATTCCTTGCACAAGGATTCATTAGTAGCACCAAAAATAATGTCATCCACATATATTTGAACTAAAATGAAATCATTTTTCCTTTTTCTCACAAAAAGTGTGTTATCAATTGTTCCTTTTGAAAAACCATTTTCAATAAGAAAACTAGAGAGGCGAGCATACCAAGCCCTAGGAGCTTGTTTCAACCCATATAAAGCTTTTTGTACCCGGTAAACATGATTAGGAAAAGCATGATCTATAAAACCGGGGGGTTGCTCAACATACACTTCCTCTTCTATAAAACCATTTAAGAAAGCACTTTTGACATCCATTTGAAATAGTTTGAAATTTTTAAAACTAGCAAATGCCAAAAACATCCTAATAGATTCCAACCTTGCAACCGGTGCAAAGGTTTCATCATAGTCTATGCCCTCCTCTTGATTGTATCCTTGGGCAACCAAACGTGCTTTATTTCTAGTTACAATGCCATGTTCATCAAGTTTGTTTCTAAAAACCCATTTTGTACCAATAACACTAGCATTGTTAGGTCTAGGAACTAACTTCCAAACTTCATTTCTTTGAAAATTGTTTAATTCTTCATGCATAGCCAAAACCCAAAACTCATCATTTAAAGCATCATTAACCTTTTTAGGTTCTAGTTGAGATAGAAATGCAACATTACCACATTCACTCAAGGCTTTTGAGCGAGTTATAACTCCTTTTGAAGGGCTCCCAATGATTTGTTCCTTTGGGTGGTTTGATGTGAATTTTCAAGCTTTAGGTTGTTCAACTTGATCTTGAGCATTTGTGCAATCTACATCCTTTTGAGCTTCTATAGAGGGAGTGTCATTGATTTGCAACAAGTCCAATCCTCCCTCAATATCATCATCATCATCTTTCCTAGGCAAAACAACTTGAGAGCCAACATTAGTCTCATCAAAAGTAACGTTTATAGACTCTTCAACAACGAGGCTTCGTTTATTGAAGACCCTATAAGCCTTACTTCGAGGTGCATAACCCAAGAAAATACCAACATCAATTTTGGAATCAAATTTATCATGGTGATCTTTTGTATTTAAAATAAAGCATTTGCAACCAAAGACACGAAAATAACCAATGAAAGGAGTTTTTCCATAATAAAGTTCATAAGGAGTTTTCTTAAGCTTTGGTCTAATCAAAACACGATTTAAAACATGGCAAGCCGTATTGACGGCTTCCGCCCAAAAATATTTTGGTAAATCAAATGAGTTTAACATAGTGCGTGCCATCTCTTGTATGGTGCGATTTTTCCGTTCAACAACACTATTTTGTTATGGTGTTCTAGGAGCAGAAAACATATGAGTAATACCATGATGAGCACAAAAATCATAGAAAAATTCATTTTGAAATTCACCACCATGATCACTTCTTATTTTAACAACTTTTAAATCCTTTTCATTTTCAATTCTTCTAACATGATTTGCAAATTCTTCAAAACAATCATTTTTCTTTGCAAGAAATATTGTCCATGTAAAACGAGAAAAATCATCAATAATCACAAAAACATAGTGTTTGCCTCCAAGAGAGGTAACACGCATAGGACCAAATAAATCAAGATGAAGTAATTGCAAGGGTTTAGAAGTCGGTTTAGAAGTTGATACCTCATGGATGGATTTGAAAGAAGATTTTGTTTGTTTACCTTTAGCACAATCCTCACAAATTGTATCCTTTATGAAATGCAAGCTAGGTAGTCCTTTTACAAGATTCTTCTTAGCTAATTTTGATATTAACTCCATGTTTGCATGTCCAAGTCGGTTTTCATCAATAGCCGCAAGACACTTCACATCTTGATTAACTAACTCATTCATCTCAAAAATGTATACATTAGATTTGCGATTAGCAATAAAAACAATTTTTCCATTCATACTAATGATGCATTTATCCGGTTTAAAAGAAATATCAAAACCTTTATCACTCAATTGACTAATGCTAAGAAGATTATGATTCAAACCACTTACTAAATAAACATCTTCTATTATGGGTGAGGGTTTCTTACCAATAGAACCGATACCAACGATTTTGCCTTTCTCACCTCCACCGAAGGAGACATTGCCTCCTTCAATCCTTGATAGGGTTGCAAATAACTCTTTGTTGCCCGTCATATGATGTGAGCAACCACTATCAAGGTACCACATCCCCTTACGTCGTTGCCGTGATGTTTCCTACAAAAGATGAAGATGAAGATGTAGTAGCTTTAGGTACCCAAGTCTTGGGTCCTTGGTGGTTAGTAGTCTTGGTACCTTTGGGTACCCATATCAAACCATAAAAATCTTCATTGTCTTTAATTCTACAATGAGTAGAAATGTGTCCATGTCTCATACAATAAGTGCATACAAAATTTCTTTTGTATGTACGAATGTTAGAACCACGAAACCTATTTCTACCATGGTGATTGTAGTTGGCATAAGCATGAGTGGGTCTAGTCCTACAACCCTCAATTTCTAATTTTTCAATCTTTGATCTTAGTTGCTTATTCTCGAAATCGAGATCTCCTAGCAATTCATCTTTTAGAGCAAGAGAGGTTGTTAGTTGTTCTAGCTTAATATCACAAGAGGCATGCAATTTCTTAAAAGAAGAGTATTCTTTAGACATTCTTCTAAATTCAAAGTTCAACTCTTCTAAAGCCATAGCTATGTCACATTGCATATAGAAAGATTCACTTTCGGCCTCGGATATTACCTCATGTTCATTTGCCATGAAACAAACATTTGGGTCATGAAGAGCAAGTTTGGCTCCTTCTTCATCACTATCCGAGTCACTTGGTTCGGATTCTTCCCATCCGGCATACATAGCCTTCTTCTTCTTGTACTTCATGTACTTTTCTTTGAGCTTGGGGCAATCCTTAGCGATGTGACCCGGTTCATTGCATTCAAAACATTTACCTACACGAGAGGAAAACTTGTTGTTAGATCGAGGGTTAAATTTTTTGTTCATTTTTATAAGTCTAGAGATTCTTCTAGAGAGATGAGCCACTTCTCTAGAAAAATCAACTTCACTCTCCGACGACGAAGATGAGTTGTCACTAGCTCCCTTGAGAGCTATGGTCTTCAACTTTGGTGACGGCTCCTCAACTTCACGTGATGGCACTTCCTCCTTCTCCTTCCCTTTGAGCTTCTTTTCATGCACTTTGAGCTTTCCGATAAGACTATCAAGAGCTAAGGTAGTGAGGTCATGAGCTTCCTCAATGGCCGTAGCCTTGGGCTCCCATGTCGGAGTCAAGGAGCGAAGTATCTTGTAATTCATCTCTTGAATGGATAATTGCTTATCTAGACCATGTAATTCATTGATGATATTAGTAAAACGGAAAAACATAGCATCAATGGATTCATTAGGAAGCATTTTAAATAGCTCATAATCATGCATAAGTCCACTAATCTTAGATTCCTTAACTTGGGGTGTTCCTTCATGTGTGACACATAATTTTTGCCAAATTTCGTATGCGGTTGCACACGTGGAAACTCTATTATATTCATTAGGGGAAAGACCACAAATTAAGGCGTTCATAGCCTTAGCGTTGAGATTAGCTAGGTGCCTTTCTCCATCGGTCATGTTCCCGACTTTGGACTTTTCTTCATATTTCTCTTCTATGAGCTCTAGAATGTCAAGGTCTATGCAACGAAGGTAAATTCTCATCCTAGCTTTCCAATAAGCAAAATTAGTGCCGGTGAAGAGAGGTGGCCTAGTTGTGGATTGTCCTTCTAGCATATGCATATTCAAAGATGCCTCCATTAGATCTTTTCTCTAAGGTTGTTAAACCAAAAACTGATATAGAGACCAAGCTCTGATACCAATTGAAGGACCCTAGAGGGGGGGTGATTAGGGTCAAGAGGCTCTAATATGCAATTAAAAAACAGTACAAACAAACCACAGTAACAGAAGTGCAATAATAAAGAAAGAGATAAAGTTAGGAATCGTTATCCTTGACGCGCGATGTGTTAACGAGGTTCGGCCCGCTGACCTACGTCCCCGCTCCCCACTCTCGAGGAGAAATCCACTAACACATCCGGTTTGGAAGCCGGAACTTCGTCTACACAATGATCCCACAAGATCTCTCTCTCACTACACAGTTGATCTCACAGATCACACTCCCTCACAGTCGATCTACACAAGATCTCACTCACAGCAGCAGAAGATAAATGCAAGACACTCTCTTTACACAAGCCCCTATAGCAAAGAGAAGAGTACTGAAGCTGGGAAGTGAAACACACACAAGAACTCAGAAGAACAAGTTTGATTTGAAAATTTTCTCAGGAAGAAACAGAGCTCTCTGGTTCTCTTTCAAAACGTTAGGGCTTAGGGAAGAAGAAGCAGGCTTGGGGGTTTTTATAAAAGAGTTTAAATCAATAAAAACAAAAACCCATCGAGGCAAACGACCGTTTTAAAAAAGTCGCGGCTGACCAAAGACACAAATCGGTTGACCGAAGGGAATTTCGGTCGACCAAAAAAATGCTTCGGTCGACCGACCTAAAATTTCGGTCGACCGCCAACAACCTTAAAAACTTAGAAATCAAGCAGAGACACCGTCGGTCGACCGGCGCGGTCGACCGATTTGAAAGTTGAGATTTCGGTCGACCGTACCGGTCGACCGACGACCTCTCTGGAAAATAGTGAGGAAAGGCGATGGGAGCGGCCGACCGGATCGGTCGACCGCTTTCTGACATTTTGTAGAAAACAGTTTTTGACCAACTTTAAATATTTGCAAAATATTTATTTGACCTCTGAAAAATCTAAAACTTTGTAAAATGTTTTTAATACTAAAAACAAACTGTTTGGAAAAAAAATTTTGCAGATAGGTCCTCATACTTGTGAAAAATAGTATTTTGTGAAAAACGCTTAAAAACATAAGTATGAAATCGTGTGTGTGATTCCCAATAGCTTCAAGTAAACTTAGTAACTCTTTGCCTACATTCTAGCACTAGAGAGGGAAACAAAAGAAAGCTAATATCCTCATATAGAGAGCAATACTTGAGCTTTGATATAGCTTGAATCGGATGAAGCTTTTAGTCGAATTTGTCGTTCTTGAAATAACGTTGCTTCATCTCTTGGCCTCCTCCTCCTTTGGATATCTTCGTTGTAGCGTATATTCCATCCATCATCCGTTTATGGCACTAACGAGCTTGATAAATGAATTTACTATATTTTCACTCAATAAGCTATTAGTACCGATAATGGTGGTTGTAAAACATCATCAAAACATAAGGGCTAACACAAAGTAGGTTCAATGTGGTAGCAACAAATTGTTGAGTGAGTTTAACACCTAATCATAGATTGATGCTTTGTATCTAAGTCTATCGTCATGTATACCTGAAAGGTGTTGATAACTGCTAGTATAGTAAGAGTATTTCGACTCTGAATGGGATCAAGTCTTTAAGACGAGATGCAAGCAGTGCGTCCCTAGAGATGCCCAACTATATGAACATAATTGTATGGCAGCAATTAGAGGAAGGAGGTTATTCTTTAAAATTGTTCATGAAAAGGATAAGGACGCATGGCCATAATTCGTCAAACCATTGCTTCTATAGCCTATATCGTGTTGTTACCAATGAATATCATCATATCAAAAGTTCAAGATTTAGTTTCACTTCGTGCTTGTGGTGATAAAATTGGATAATTATAGGGAAGGTTCAAATCAGAAGATACCTTCTCCGAAAGCATGATATGTATAATATTTATTACTGTCAGCTATGGAATTTTGGGGGATTGTTGAAATAAATGAATCTTATAGAGCTTTTATGGAAATATATCATTTAATTATTGGATTCATAGATGAAAATTAAAATGTGTTTAATAAGTAGTATGTGAGTTTTAGTCCCACATTGGCTAATTGCATGCATTTTAGTTGATTCAAATTAACACACGTGTTATATATGATATAACAAAGGTGTTAGTATTATACATTTGTGTTCGTATATAAGAGAGCGTCTTGCTCGAGCGGGCACCGTGCGAGCAGACACGTGCGAATGGGATCGTGCATGCGGGACTGTACGCCTAGGACCGTGCGTGCGGCTCGGGCGCATGTGCCGGGCGCGTGCTCTTTTTGCATGTGCTGTCTTTAAATGAGCTTAAACGTTTTGCATGTTCTCACTTAAAACCAGTTGAACATTTTGTATGTTACAAACGTTACAAGGATTGAATAGGTTTTATTGCAAACATTACAAACATTGCAATAACTGAAATTCAAATCTTTATCTCCCATGAACCTTATAAAATGGCTTCTTTTGATCATTTGAAACACACACAAAAACAAGATCTCCTGTCTTCTTGTTCTTTTGATAAATCTATAAGTTGTTAAGTTTTGGAGATTCCGACGAACTGAAGAAGTAGTCGTGGTGTTCACAAGAAGAGAACGCTTCTTTGGACTGCATCCGTCTCATCCTCGGAAGTACTATGCAGACCCAACACTACCGTAGGTAGGGCATAGTTTCTTCAAGACCAGTCCTCTGTTAATAGGGCGATTCGACATTTCTGTAAAGTATTTCAAACTTGAAGTGTGTTTTAATATGATGTTTCTAACTTTATGCTCTTTTCTTGCATTCCTGTATGGTTTGTTCTGTACTACTCTGGATCTGTTTTATGCTTGCTTTTCCCAACATCTTGATCCATCAAAGTCCCTTTGATGCTCAAGTCAACGATTGATAGATAAGGTGTTGTAAAGCTAAAATTTTTGCATGTAGTCTGTAAACTATTTTGCAAACATCTTGTTAAGAATATACTTTATTTGTTATGAATCTTAAAGAGCGTATCCCTTATTTTGGCGAGAAATTAAGGATATTGTCCATCGACATTGATGGGATAATGCGAGTTAGGGTGAGACATTGGAGTGCCTGTGCACGACTGACTTGGCAACTGTCATGGTTTTGCAAAGAAGCGGGAAATTTGGTAGTATTTGCAATAAAAAGGGTCAATTATGTTTATAACAAGATTTATAAAGAATATCTTATTTAGATTACAGTGTTTTAGATGGTAGTGTCACGTAACCACTGATTGGATAGAGAAACTTAACTTTCAAAGTTGACCTTCAAAGTTGACCCTTTCGCTGGAGTGTAGGTTGTGCATGGGCTGACTGATCACATCCTAACAAACTCATGCTTTAGAAAACTCAAAACTCATGTTTTGGAAGACTTAAAACATTTTAAATTTATTTGCATATATATTTGATGATATTTTTGAATAACGTGAAAAGGAACGATCATGGGTATGAATAGTGGATCAGCTACAGTAGCTAAAGACAAATAATAACAGTTGAGTTTCATTTATTCCCACAGGTATGGGGTCCACATACATTTACCTTCAGAGTGACAACCATGAGATTAGCTTGGTCCCAGAAATCTCATGGAGTCTACCTAGGTCTTATCCTAATCTACAAACTTACCAAAAACAATCAACACATCTTTATTAAATCAAAATTTTCATTAGAACACATGCAAACAAAGCGCGCATGGGCGAGGTCAAATCCAAGTCTGCTTTTTCCGACTTTTGTGTGCACAAAGTTTTGTGCTCCATGCCTAACACTTGAACAACCATGCCCCTAATTAATAAACAATGGTAAAATTACCAGATTAGCATATTATATGTACCATATGTATTATGCAGGTATATATTCTTATTTCGGGGATGATAAGGTATTTTTTGTAGGACACACTACAAATTGGTCTTTTTTTAGAAGACAAAATTCAGGTGAGATTAAGTCACGTGACTTGTCATGCGCATCATACATGACTTAAATATGTTTATGTGATTACGGGTAAGCAGAGTAACTGTTATGAAAAAGAAAATACCCCAATTTAACCCCTAAAAGGAAGAAGACCTCATTGAGTCCTTATTTGCTTCTTCCCGTGCTCATGCTTGAAGATAATCTTGAGCGAGAGCTTGAGGTTAAAGAATTCATCTCCAATTTCAGTTGCTCTAACCTAATTTAACCCTAGGAAGAAGAATATCACTCCTATTTTGAACCCACTCTTTTGAGCCCTAATTTGAAAGGGGGAAAAATCATTCAACTCATATGAATGAGTCCAACTACCTGTAGCATTGGAGGCCACATAGGATTATGTGTTAGAAACATGACATACAACAAGGCGGAATATGTATATTATGACTTGTTCGTGGGAAAATTAAAGAAGAAATTAGAATAAAATTCATATTATTCTCCCTAACTGACTTAGGAAAAGAATGAATACAATCTCCCACTGTAATCTCTCTCTAACTGATTTAGAAAAAAGAAATTACAATTCTTCTATATCACTTTCTCTATTTACAAAAGAAGTAAGGAATCGACGGAGATCCTTCCCTTTGTTTAAAATCTGGATTCTTCTTGGTTTCGATGGGAGTTTGAATCTTGTATCCCGTTAACGATCTGTACGCTTCGCCTCGTGGAACTTGGTTGATTCCTCTTGATGGGAAGAACTTGCAATGCAAGTTTAAAACCCCCACGAGTTTAGAAACTCTGAACGAATTTGAGAACTCGGTGAAAAGTTAATTTGAGGAAGGAAATTAATCCTTTATGATTTAACCGAAACTCGGTTCACAAGGCAAGGCAAGGCTCTAAGAACAGCTTCAAACTCTCCAAGATCTGAAGCATCTAAGCCAAAGATTTCGATCTCCAAAGATGATCTGCCCTGAAGATCTCTCTTCTTTCCAGATCTAAAAATCCAGCCCGAACTCAGTTGAGTTTTTCGCTATTTATAGGGGTTTTAGGGGTGTAACTAACCTCTAAAATCACTCCTTAGTGGGGTTGTGATCCCCTCAAATCGTGTAAAATGGTTTTTTGGAACCGTTCAACTCGTGTTTGAACGAGTCAAACACAAAATTTGTGTTCTAGGCACGAACTCTGCATCCTGGACTTGGGATGTAGAGTTGGGTTCTGCATTTGAGGCCGAAAACGCAGTGGTGAGCCCTACGTTTTATTGCTTGGAACGCAGAAGTGGGCTCTGCATTTTGAGTTTGGAACGCAGATGTGAGCTCTGTATTTTGAGTTGAAGAGACCATTGACTTGTAGTTTCTTTAGTTAGAGCGTTGTAAAGATTGTGATATTCATCTCAGCTCCTTGGAATGTGAGAGTCGTCAATTATAACTCCAGTTGATGATTGTGAAGGTCGCTGAATCAGAACTTTCATCGGTTATTGTGAAGGTTGTTAAATTGTAACCTTCGTCGATCGTTATGAAGTTCTTCAATTTGTAACCTTCTGGAAGTCGTCCAATTGTAACCTCCATTATCAGTGCTTGATGAGAGTTAGTTATCTACAATAATTTTTAGACAGCCTACAGAACCCCTTTTAAAGTTTTTAAAAGTTCGCGGTTAACTAGAACGAATTTTCGGAATATTTTGGATCCCAATTTTGGTTGATCTTGGAACTGATGATTCCTCATTATAAAGGAGTTTGTTCCCCGTATCTATCTTGGAGGCATTATGAATTCGATGTAGGATTAGTATGAAGGTGTCTATCGTGGCCCTGCTTCTGAAGTGCGAAAACGGGCCTTGTTGCTTTGAAATCCGGAGATGAGTCTCGTGTTTAGAATATGAAAGACGACGACATCAGTAAGAGCCACAAGCTCAATACTAGTAGGTGATCCAACCTTGTATTTAGTGACTTTCTCGATAACTTTCTTTAGATATCCCTTGGTAAAGATCAACTCAACATTTCTGATGTGCGATTGGAGGAAGTTAAGGTAGTTCTCGTTGCATGTGCTCTCAGCATGAGACTTGATGTGATACCTGAAGGGGGTGTTCTTCCTCGTGAGGATCACTGAATTCCTACGAAGTCTCTTCCTGATCGGCATCAATGATTAGAACTTGTATGTACTCATCCAAGAGGCTGCATAGCTTATTTTCGTCGGTCAGTTTCTTCTTGGCTTTCGTCACCTTGATGGCCATTGCTAGCTCTCTCTTCTTTTTTTAGTACTAAAGCCTGACCTCTCATAAGTAACGCATAAATCTAAAAAACCAAATAGGTTTTTAAGTAACCGAAGCACCCTAAACCAAACAAGATAACTTTTAGGACTTGATGATTAAGAACTTAGTCAAACAACCTAAAACCCAAGTCACCATTGTCAGACTCGTCAGCAAGCTCATCCTTCTCCTCTTCCTTGGTAGCAGGAGCAACATCAAACTTGCTTGGATCCTTGAGATACTCCTTCATTCTCTCAGCTTGTGGGAAGGTTTACTCAGTGTTTGTAGGCGTCAAAAAAATGCTGAAAGGAATCCAAACACAGCTCAAAAGGAAGTCATCCAAAATGTTAAAAAAGAACACAAGTATAGACTGTCTCGCATACGAGACAGTCTTTACTGTCTCGCACGCGA
>NC_033803.1:7306609-7347862 GCF_001876935.1 Asparagus officinalis | reverse complement strand
GGGCGAGACAGACTTTTACTGCCTCGCCCACGCGAGACAGTCTTTACTGTCTCGCCGTGCGAGACAGAATTTACTGTCTCACACGTGAGACAGCTCTCAGAGGCCCAAAACTACGTTGCATAACTGCCAACACGTGATCACTAACTGTTCAAGAACGTGGGAAATGTTGTGGGCGAGAATCACGTTGATAACTGCCAAAATAACGGAGTTTTAAAACGTGGAAAGGCAGTTACAAAAAACTGTCGGGCAGTTAACAATTTTCGAGACAGGGTTTTACTGTCTCGGAACCCGAGACAGTGTTTACTGTCTCGGAACCCGAGAGCAAACACTGTCTCGACAGCCGAGACAGCAAATGCTGTCTCGTGAGCTTGTTTTCCGCCAACTATTCCTAGGGGCTATAAATACCCCCCGAAGGCCATTTTTTGGGGGGGCTGATCATTTTGAGCACTTCAGAGCAGAAAGAGCAGAGTTCCTGAGCTTCCGGCCATTCCTTGAGATTCGAGCTTTGACTTGATCTTAAGAAGAACGACTATCTTACTTTGATAAGATATCGTTTCAAATTCTCACTTCGATAAACAAAGTCAGAATCATTAAACCCCTCACGATTCAATCGGAATCTGTGATTTGGTGGTCCACGAGTCAAAGCGCTCCCGACACAGGCAAAGATCTCACGCAAGCAGCGATCCAAACAACGATCCTGCGTTTGTTTCTAAAAAGTTATAATTTTCATTTTGTTGTGTAAAAGAAGTCTTATAAAAAGACTATCTCTTTTGAATTTGTTGTAATCGACCGAAGATATAATGAATTCCTCAGCAAAACCAACTTTTAACGCAAACAAACTGGTGACCACAGTGGGAGCCAACGGTCTCGCTGCCGAGACCGTCGTGTCGCAGCCAATCAAGGTACCGGTTGAATCCATGGTCGAGTATGAATTCGACCAAACCAAGTTTGAGGAATATATCTCATCGTCCTCTTCAAGATCTTCATTATCATATAAGTACAAGAGAATCTCATCATTGAAGAAGACCTATACGCCAGAGAAGGCTAAAAGTGAAGCCTCTCATCCAATAGTTGTTGAGGTCATGCCTCGCAACATTATTCTGGCAACCCTCAAGGCCAGAAGCTCTGCTCATGATCATTCATCCCCAATTAAGGAGTCGTTCGATCGAAGTTCGCTAACTCTGACGAAGAGGGCTCGTCAGAGGCGACGCCAACGCCGCGCTCGTCAATTGGCTAAGGCCTTGGAACAAACCGATGGAGTTCGTTATTATGCGGACTTAGAATCGAGGAGGCATCGAGTGGTTCAGTTGTCTCAACGACCAACCACTCATATCTCTACTAAACTAACGACGGATGAATGGACTTTTGTCAAAAGGGCGCGCTCGACCCTCAAAGAACGTATACAAAAGCGTCGTGCAAACGCTGCTCATGCCCGTGCTCTCTTACAACAAAGACGAGCAAGAAAGAAGGAAACGGTGGCCAAAGAACCACCGAAACTCTGCCAAGTTTGGGTTCCAAAGTCCGGAGTTGTGCAAAATCAGCATTCGGAGCCCGTTAAGACTCCACACCCGCAAGGGGGTAGTTCCAAACATGTGACTCCTGAAATAACCTTGGATCGCTCAAAGGCAACAATAATTTTTCCTGAGAATGCCAACAAGGTTTTACACCCCCAGAAGAAGACGTGTTCCCCAAAAGACATCGTTATGCCTGGGAGGTCATACCAACAGACGATAGGATTTTCCGGCAATCATACCGATGAATCATACTATCAAATTGTGGGTTTGAATAGATTTCGAAAGAGAATTGTTTAAAAAATGAACTCTCATTGTTCCTGTGTGCGACTCATTAGAGCAGTATTGTCGGAAGATGATTACTCCAAACGAGAAGCCATCCCGCAAAGAGTCTCAATGGTTCAGAGACTTTTCACCGAAATGTCAAGCCCAAGCCCGGGACATTTCTGCAATAAACTTGCTGTCCAAGAGGATGAACTCCCTGAAGTCACCATCAACATGGTTGATAAAAAAAAGTCTAAGCGGCATTCAAGTGACTCAGATCCTGACTTTTCCCCGAGAGGAAAAGTCAATTCAAGAATTGCCAAACGGATGTCCCGACTCCAGTTAGGAGTCATCAGACATAGAGACTACAAGAGAATGCATGAAGGAATGTCATCAGAGGATGAGCTCTCGGATACTTGTTCTGCGATCGCTTCGGATGATACGATATCTAGCACAGGACAAACCAGAGAAGTACTCACAATGACCTCTAATCAGTTCACTCAAATACTTCAAGAAGCTCTAGCCAAACAACGTGAAGAAATTAGAGCTGAAATGAGGACAGGGATGGAGTTAGCTATCCAACAAATGAGAGAATTGCTAGCTCAACGGCCTCAACCTCCTGAGTCCAGTCAGCAAGCTGAATCTAGTCGCCACACTCAGAATATTGTAGGTGACAGTGATCCAGAAGTGGATGAAGTCATTATGGCTGATACACCTCCCAATAGCAATAACACTGGGGGTGGTCTAATGGATTCTCCCAATAACAAGATTGGGGGTGGTTCAATAGCACCTCTCACAGGGGGTGGTCTAACTCATTCTCCTCAACGTCCTTCGAATGAAGACATAGACGATAAAGGAAAAATGAAAGAGCTTGAAAACAAAATCAACGCTTTGATAACGGCTCAAGAAATGAAGAAGACGGGTATTCCATGTCCCTATCCAAGAGAATGGAATTCAATACCGTACCCGGCAAAATTCAACATGATTAACTTCACACCGTTTGAGGGGAAGAGCTCACCTATTCAGCACTAGATTTATTTCAAGTCTCATTTGGGCATGATCTCTGGAAACGAGGCTTTAATGGTTCGGTCATTCGTTGGCACCCTTCGTGGGCCCGCCTTTGATTGGTACCGACGTCTCAAGCCAGGGAGCATCAATTGCTGGGATGACATGGAAAGTTTGTTCCTCAGTAATTTCTTCGATGATGACACCGAAGTGTCAATCGGAACCCTTTTAGATGAGAAGCAAAAAGACGGAGAGTCAGTCGACAATTTTGTCAAGCGCTTCCATGGCAAAGCAATGAATTGCAGAGATCCTATTACAGAGGAGTTCATCCTGCAAACATGCCACAATAACCTCTCCATCGATGTCCTGGAAGCCCTGGGGGTCGTACCAGCCAAAACTTGGAAAGATTTGAAAATGCACGGTGAACAAGCTGAACATTTTCTTAAAAGAAAGAAAGCTGAGAGAAACCAACTGACGACATCTACAATTGCTGTGAACGTGACTCTCGATCCGAGGTTCCAAAAGGAGTATTCTTTCGAAGATGATGAAGCTCCAGTCATATTGGAATACCTCCTCGCCAATGATAAAATCGAGCTACCGCCTATTAAAGATCAGGAGGGTGCTAAGATGATTACAGATCCAAACTACTGTGCATACCACAGAAGGATTCTTCATCCCACCAATATTTGCTTTGGACTCAAAAATAAGATCCAAGCATTAATTGACTCCGGCATCATAATGGCGAAACAAGCCGAATAAAGACGACCCCATACTCCATTGGGTACATGAGTATAAACTGTTTTCCTTGACTCCGATAAGTATACGAGTATAAACTGCTTCTCCATCTCACTCCAAAGAGTATACGGGTATAAACTGCTCCTTGATACTCCAACAGGTATATGAGTCTAAACTATTTCCTTTCTTTCACGGGAAGTTCCTAGAGAATGCCATGCATGGTACTTTTAAGGATAACCCGATCATACAGCTAAACATAATGATAAACCCAGTTTCGCAAGAAAAGCTGGGAGTGGATGGTTCATGTAACGAAAGTTCCCGAAAGAATGCTATATGTAATTTTCTTAGGAATAACCCGATCATTACAAACAAAGTGTTAAACACTACATCCCCACGGTGATTTACGAATATTCTTTTGCTGAGATGAGATTCGATCACTTCGTTGGATCAATCTTCCCTCTCAAACCCTCCTTTGGTCAAACCTTTAAACAGTTAGGACCAAAGCCAAAATCCCCTCTCGATTCGTTCCATGAACGAGAGGTCCACAAATTGAACGATCAAACCTTTAAACAGTTAGGATCGTCTCAAATTCCCTTTTGGTCAAACCTTTAAACAGTTAGGACCAAAGCCAAAATCCCCTCTCGATTCGTTCCATGAACGAGAGGTCCACAAATTGAACGATCAAACCTTTAAACAGTTAGGATCGTCTCAAATTCCCATCTTGGTCAAACCTTTAAACAGTTAGGACCAAAACCAAAATCCCCTCTCGATTCGTTCCATGAACGAGAGGTCCACAAATTGAACGATCAAACCTTTAAACAGTTAGGATCGTCTCAAAACTCCAACTTGGTCAAACCTTACTACAGTTAGGACCACAACCAAAATCCCTTCTCGATTCATTCCACGAACGAGAGGTCCACTTTCAGTTGAATAATCAAACTTTATGACAGTTAGGATTATTCAAACCAATCCAGATTCTCTAGGTGGAGATCCCACTTCGCGTTTCCTTTGCACCAGGAGATAGAATATAAAATTCTTCCTCTCCGATTTTGGGTTTATCTCTACCAACAAACAAGAGACCAGGAGATAGAATATAAAATTCTTCCTCTCCGATTTTGGGTTTATCTCTACCAACAAACAAGAGATCAGGAGATAGAATATAAAATTCTTCCTCTCCATCATCGGGTTCACCTCTACCAACAAAAAGAGACCAAAATACTCTAATGGGTACACGAGTCTAAACTGTTTCCCTACCCTCAATAGGAAGTTTTTGGAGAATATCACTCAAAATATTCTTAAGAATAACCTGGCTACCTCCCAACGGGTATACGAGGTTAAACTATTTCCCGAGAACTCCAAAAATACATGAGTATAAACTGTGTTCCTATGAAGACTGATACAGTGATTAACAATGCGGTATCAATTTGATGACAAAAGCTGAATTCACAAGTACAAATTCTAGCTTCAATTCAAGATCCCGACAACGGTCAAGCGATGAACGCCATGCCGAAAGAATCTTAGCTATTCTACAAAGCACTGAATAGACTGAGAGACAAAGAGATCAAGTGTTGAAGCCAGCTACAGGTTCTTCTATACGATCTACCCAACCAAGCATGGAAAGGATCATAAGTAAGACCTATCTTATCCAAAGCATCCCAGTCTTTACTGTGTCGCCGTGTGAGACAGAATTTACTGTCTCGCACGTGAGACAGCTCTCAGAGGCCCAAAACTACTTTGCATAACCACCAACACATGGTCACTAACTGTTCAAGAACGTGGGAAACGTTGTGGGCGAGAATCACGTTGATAACTACCAAAATAACAGAGTTTCAAAACGTGAAAAGGCAGTTACAAGAAACTGTCGGGCAGTTAACGATTTCCGAGACAAGGTTTTACTGTCTCGGAACCCAAGACAGTGTTTACTGTCTCCGGCTGCCCCGCCCGCCGAGACAGCAAACACTGTCTCAGAAACTGATTTTCTCCCAGGGGTTATAAGTACTCCTCGATATCGAATTTTTTAAGGGGAGAGCAGAAAACATCAGGGCTGATCATTTTGAGCACTTTAGAGCAGAAAGAGCAGAGTTCCTGAGCTTCCGGCCATTCCTTGAGATTCGAGCTTTGACTTGATCTTAAGAAGAACGACTATCTTACTTTGATAAGATATTGATTCAAATTCTCACTTCGATAACCGAAGTCAGAATCATTAAACCCCTCACGATTCAATTGGAATCTGTGATTTGGTGGTCCACGAGTCAAAGCGCTCCCGGCACAGGCAAAGATCTCACGCAAGCAGCGATCCAAACAACGATCCTGCGTTTGTTTCTAAAAAGTTGTAATTTTTATTTTGTTGTGTAAAAGAAGTCTTATAAAAAGACTATCTCTTTTGAATTTGTTGTAATCGACCGAAGATATAATGAATTCCTCATCAAAACCAACTTTTAACGCAAACAGTGTTAACAGCAACAACAAGAATATTCTTGTAGGCATTGATGAACACGTGAGGCGCAGCTATAAGAGTTAGGTAAGAGAGAGCCAAGGATAGCGAAGGCACCATAGAAACACCAGGCCTTAGAATTTGAAATGCGAAGGTGAACTACACAATTAGGACTTGAAACGCAGAGGTGAACCTTGCATTTAGAATTTCGAACGCGGAGGTGAACCTTGCGTTAAAAAGTCTAACCGACTCAGTGTGAATACGGAGATCGCGTTTTGGGTGGGATTTTGGCCTCAAATCCCGTGCTGATTTGATAGCTCCAGGTGTCTATAAAATAGACCGCTAGGGTCAAATCAAGAGTCAAGTGACTCTTTTGTTCTTCTCCGAGCTGATTAACGAGCCTTCTCGTTCACAAACTCTAGTGAACTTCCCCTTTGAAAACTCTATAGCTCCAAAGAAAGTTTTTGCTAAGCTTTGTGACAGGAAATTTGCCACGGTGAGTTCAAGCGCGCTAATAGATTCGGCCGTCGGTGGTGATGTGGCTCAGACAGCCACACCGTCGTCACATATCCCTTTCGTAAGTGGTAAGTGTAGGACCTTCGAGCCGTAAAACTTATTTCGACAAGTTCTGAATTTTAAACGACGAGTAGGACTCTCATTTTGTTATTGGAACACGGAGGTGGACCTCTGTGTTTTGAACTTGAAACGTGGGGTTGTACTCTGTGTTTTGAACTTGAAACACAGGGTTGACCTAAGCATTTTGAGATTTGAAGTCCAGGTCTGACCTCAGCATTTTGATTTTAAAACACGGGTCTAACCTCAGTATTTTAATTTTGAAACACTGATTTGACCTCCGTGTTTTAGAGACAAAACACGGGACTGAGCCTTGAGTTTTAGAATTAAGTCTTTGTTTTAGACTTATTTTAGCTTTGCACTAATTTGTTTGTTTCTTTATTTTCAGTGTGCTACCCCAATGAGCCTCTTTCCTTCTGTCGTTATTTTGGACATGGGGGTGGTGCGGACCGCAACATGCAATTCAATCTTCACCAAGAACTTCCAGTTTTCCAAGATACCGATAAGGAGTGTGTGTAGACTGTCACCCAAGCCACTTCAGCAACACTCAGGACTCTGGTTATAGATGCCAGATTTGAGACAGTGGACCGCAAAAAACTCAACAAGCCTACATTTATATTTGGGGACTTTTTCGAAATTGAGACGAATCTCGTGTACGACAGGAATTATAAATGCTTGAGGACGGTCGGGGATCACTATCTTTTTTTGCCCAATATGGAGAGTATGTTCCTTCTAACGTTCTATCTCAAGGCACATGGATTAGGACCTCGTCAAAGAACTGGACGGGGTTACGGTTGGTACCTTAACTTTTTATGGTATTCGTACAATGGGCTATAACCGACAGATGACAGCTTTATGACCAGGCTTATTTGCTAATGAATTTCTAGTTGGTGAAGTGGCTAGCCGAGCGAATACTTTTATCAGAAGATTTATTACGGTGAAAGGTGAATTTTCCGCACAAGAATTTAGATTACCCGAATGGGTGCACTCTTCAATAATGGGGTGGAGGACTGGATGATGAATTTTGTCTTGAAGGAGTTGGACACCCCATTGACTAATTTTGGGCTTGACTGCCCTGTGATGGCCACCCGATACGGTATCGCTCAGAGCCACTACAACTTCTTTGCCATATTGGATCGGTACAACCCGGAGACCTGCACTTTTTTCACTCCAGTAAGGGAGTTGGGTTTTGCCATTCATGAGATGTTTGATATCTTTGGTCTTCTATTCGGGGATCTACCGTATGAAGAATTTATTCCGGGAGTGGTAGAACTTAAGATTTTGAGAACCACTAGCCCTGAAATCTATGCAACTTTCTAGGAAGTAATATGTCACTTTCATATTTTCACTCAGTTGACAAGAGCATGAGGAAGTGGCATTAAACAAGTATCATGGACAGATTACTTGTTTCAGAATCTGAATCACAAGGGAGCTTCTGTCTCCCGATCAGTTGCAAGTACTCTCGTTGATATTAAAACATGCATCGATGCTGCAATAGCTTATTACATTAATAAGGCCAGAGAGGACATCTTTCTAGCTTATACAAAGTTTGAGAGTTTTCATTATCAAGCGGAGACTCCCATATCGGATATGGCCCTGTTAGCTGGGTTTCTAATATTGTGGCTAAAAAGGTGTATGGTTCCCACCAGACCAATAGATGCACTTGCCGCAGAAGTGGTATACCCAGCTGTGCTTCTGGCTCACAAGAGACCTTTGAATTTTCTCTTGGTGATGACGTGCTGCTTACAAAGTGGTTTGAGGGAATTGGCCCTCGACTTTGTTCACCTCATGAAGACGGGCTCTGGAGGAAAGAAGAGTTCTAAAATTTCTAACTCTCGCATACTGATGTCATACACTTATCTGATGGCATGGTATGTCTCGCATTGTCCCTTGTTGATGAGTGCAGCCTCTGCTCAGGGCAACTCATTTATTCCACTTGTGCAATGACTCGAAACAGCTTAGTAGGAAGGGACGTATATGGTTAAGGTCCATCAAATTCTGTCAAGGGATCTTAATTATCATGCTTTTCGCTGTTTCCCCGACTTTGAAAGCGAGGGTATGGCGAGGTGTTTCAGGATGCAAAAGGTCCTAATGAGTTTACTCAGTTGAGTGGGGGTGTTTTTCGTTGGCTGCTCAACATAAGGCCAGGTTATCTTCTTTTTCGGCAAGATGAGAGATGTTTTATCAAGCGCTACCAACTCTATAGATTTGCCCAAAAATTCGAGTATGACCAACTATATATTGGGAGTCCCAGGCCTCAGCTCGTAGCCGTTGGCAATTTATATAAAGGAGCTAGAGTCTGGTATTATTTAGTAGCTGGTTGTATTGAAGCCAAGTTTAGGTTGCCTCACAAAATGCCTAAATCCCTTACTTCTATGGGCTTCTGCGGTTGGTATCACACCGCTTCCCAAATTCCCAAATACAGATTAAATTTATCTTGTTTGAAAGAGATCAGACGGGTGTATGCATCCAAGAGGGAGTCTAAGATGTCTCGTTTGAAGGGAATTGACGAGTACTTATCTTGTAAGGAGGCGACTGTCGGAAAAGAAAGAGACCGGAGAGAAGAAGAACTCGAAGCAGCTAAGACTCATGAGATGGAACCTCTAATGGTTGAAACTCGGGGAAGGAAGGCAGTTGGGAAACGAGTTCTTACTGCAGAACAAACTGGCCAATATAAGATGCAGACTCCCCATAAGTTATCGGTTGGATCCCCTATCTCTAAAGGTCCACGACGAGAAAAACTTATGCAAGATGCTTTTAAGTCGGCACATGATATACATATGGGAGGGGAGGAGGTACAAGAATCATCTTCTATAGGCCTCTCTCATCGACCTGGACTTCATTCGACTAGTCCAGCCTTATCAAGTGGAACTTCTTCTTATCATCCACTTGACGAAGAGGGGGAGGGTGAATCGATAGTTGAGGATGCAAAATCTATCCCAGCAATGGACCCTATTGATACAACAATTTTGGTTCAGGCTCCAAGTGTTGTTCCTCCAATTACAGAGGCTACACAAGAAGAAATCACATCGGCAACCACTCAAGCTTAAGGAGTTAGACCTCCTGTAGATGAATCTACAATGGTCGAACACGAAAAGCTTAGCAAGAGCCAACCCCCTTCTGCTTCAGCACTAATGCCACCCATAGGGGACGTAAGGACCAGTCCAACAACGGGAATAATTTCCAAGTCAGCTACTGTCGTTAGCTCACCCAAACCTTCTGCAGCAGATGATGAGGAGAAATTATGTTATAAGACCCCTTCGGTTGACAATGATGACGATGATGATGATGACGATGGTGATGATGATTGTTATGACGATAAAGATGATGATGGTGATTGGCCTAATCCATCACTGTTTTCTTCTAACAAAGCATTGGCTTATATCCCTACTTCTACCATGGATAAGTGTTGTCCATTTTGAACTTTCGTGAATTTTCTTTTTGCATCCTAACTATTTTCATATGCAGGATCCCTGACTCATGGGACCACAACTGCAACTCTCCCGCCAGTGCAATTACCACTTGTGCATGCAATGACTCCTCCTCCTCAGGAGCAGCTCGCTCTCGCATAAGTGATGATGACTCCTCTACTGGAACAGTCACATCCTTTTAAAATTTCCCTTACGTCTACCAGGACCGTAAGCGCCTCAAGTTTAGCTTAAGCGAGAGCATTCATGACTCTCCCTTCAAGTCCTGTGCACTTGGATATTTCAGCACCTTCTCCAATCACTTCACCAAAGTCGTCTGGCACCTTATTATCGAGCTTTGTGACTTTAGGGGCCTTAGTGTCCTCTCCTGCTACTTCACTAAAATCGCCAATCACTTTAGTTCCAAGCTTTGCGACTACGAGGACCTTAGTGCCATCTCTTGTTGCTCCTCTAAGTACAGTGGACATCCCTAACATACTCAAGATTCTTATGGGGCAACTAGAGAGCATGATGAAGAAGATAATTAAAGTAGTCAGCGCAGGGCGAGCTACTTTTGAGACTTTCAAGCCCATTTTGATGAACTCTCTGAGCATCATCAAGTGTGTGGATAACGATAAATGGTATCACCATTGCACAAAGAAGGTCTCTTGCTTGGGAGAAAACTTGAGAGCCCTGGAAGACTTGGGGAATGTGGATATCAATGCTCAGATTGCTTCAACTTTTGCTGATATCCAAACTGAAGAGGCAAATCAGTGTGAAGTAGTTCAGAGGGGTTTAGCTGAGAAAGAGGTCCACGTTGTACATTGCAGGAGCAGTGTACTCAACAGCAAGTTGAGCTGACCATTTCATCGACTGCTTTGGAGGTTAATCAAGCGACAATCATTCAAACCGAAAATACCATCGCTCAACTGCAAGCGCAATTGGCTTGACAAAAGGCTCAATTTGCTCAAAATGAAGCCATCGTAACCGGGCTTAGCCTCAAGAATGCAGAAGCCCTTGTAAATTACCACAATGAGGTTCAGGTTCTTGAGGAGGCTAAGAAAGAAGCTACCGCTACGATGCCTAACGAATATGAACACTTGAGAAGAGCTAAAGCGACGGTGCGAGCTGCTCATGAGGAGAAGCTTTCAGATATCAAGTTACGGCTCACATCTTCCTGATTGATGGACCCGCAAACTTAACTTTGTATTGTTCTTTTGATAAGAACAACACTATATTGCATCACTTCTTAATATTTTGAATAAAAAGTGATATTGTTTTAGTTTTCTATTGTTTCTTTTGTGTCGTGTACTATCTTGATACAATAAAAATGATTGAAATGTCAGAGATGTAGTATTAACTTAGCACAAATTCCCACGCAAAGTAGTATTTAAATAATTTGATTTATTATTATTTAAGACAATTCTAGAAAATTTTAATATGCTGGGGATTTTCATGAATATCTGTCATCCTACTAGAGGGGAATTAACAATTTCATAAGGGTTTGACTGTTATAGTAATAGTAATTTATAGACTTATCATCCTATTTGAATAAGATTGATAAGTTAAACTTGTCGGAGGTATGATATTAACTTGACAGAGTTGAATACTTATGATTTGAACTAGTTTTTTAGGACTTATCGCTTTATTGAAGAGAGTCGATAAGTTGATTTTGTCATAGGAGCAATATGAGCTGGGCAAAAATCGGGTACATGTGATTTGAATAAGTTTTTTAAGGACCTATCACTTTATTGAAGAGAGCCGATAAGTTGATTTTTTCAGAGAAGCAATATGAGCTGGGTAAAATCGGATACTTGTGATTTGAATAAGTTTTTAAGGACCTATCGTTCTATTGAAAAGAGTTGATAAGTGGATTTTGTTATAGGTGCGATATGAACTGGACAAAATCGGGTACTTATGATTTGAACAAGTTTTTAAAGACTTGTGATTAGAACAAGTTTTTGAAGACTTGTGATTTGAACAAGTTTTTGAAGACTTGTGATTTGAACAAGTTTTTTGAGGACTTAGCATCCCGCTGAAGAAGGTTGATGATTGATTTAGTCAGAGGTATAGTATTGACTTAGCATCTCGCATCAAGACTGGGGGTTGGTTACTTGGAATCCACTGGATTAAGAGTAACGAATCTTTTACATCGTCGAGTTAATATTATACTTCTGACGATCATCACCCCCACGGAGTATGAATTCAGTTTGCATCACTCCCAACTTGTCACGTTAACAATACACCTCTGACAATCAACTTATCAATCATCTTCAATAGGATGATAGGTCATCAAAATTTCTCAAATCGCAATCCTCCCCAGCGAGACGCTAATCCCCAAAATCTTGTTCAAATCACAAGTACAAAAATCCTGTCATGTTAACACTAAACCTCTGACAAAACCCACTTATCAATCCTCATCAATAGGATGATAAGTCCACAAAGTTGCTTCCATCGCAACACAATCTTGTCACGTTAACATCATACCTCTGACAACCCACTTATTAATCCTCGTCAATAGGATGATAAGTTCACAAAGTTGCTCTCATCGCAACACAAATTCCTGTCATGTTAATATCACACCTCTGACAAAATCAACTTATTAATCCTCTTCAATAGGATAATAAGTCCATAAAGTTGCTCCGGTCGCAACAAATTCCCGTCATGTTAACACCAAACCTCTGACAATTAACTTATCGACTCTCCCCAATAGAGCGATAGGTACTCAAAATTGCCCCGATCACAACATTCTCTTGTCACGTTAATATCAAACACCTCTGACAAAATCAACTTATCGACTCTCGTCAATAGAGCGATAAGTCCATAAAGTTGTTCCGATCGCAACATTCTCTTATCACGTTAATATCAAACACCTCTGACAAAATCAACTTATCGACTCTCGTCAATAGAGCGATAGGTCCTCAAAGTTGCTCCGATCGCAACACTTTCCACTTATCAACTCTCGTCAATGGAGCGATAGGTCCATAAAAATACTGTTAGGTTAACATCACACCTCTAACAGTCAAACCCCTCAATGAACTTGTTAATCTTTTTTCAACAAGAATAGCAAGTTGTCATTATAAAATCCCCAGCGGATTAATTATTTTCTAGAATTATCCTAGTGATAATAAAGAGAATTTCTGAATTTCACTCTAAGTAAAAATTCATGCCAAGTTAATATTACACCTCTGGCGTTTCTAACTTTCTTTCAGTGTTTCAAGTAACACAGGAAGAAATAACGACAAAGTCCACGTATTCAACATCGTGACAGGTTGTTATTAATAATACAAAAATCCATGTCTTACACGCATGGGGGACTTTATCTCGATCCCTAATTAGAGATAAGTCTACGCCTAACACGCGTTGCCGGTTAGTCTTTTACCGTGAAAAGGACATCAAAATCCATACCTCACACACATGGGGGACTTTATCTCGATCCCTAATTAGAGATAAGCCTACGCCTAACACGCGTTGCCGGTTAGTCTTTTTACGTAAAAATGACAAAGTCTATGTATTCAAAATTATAGCATCAAGTCTATAAGAGGGTTTATTCTCTTAGCACAATGTTACATGTGGAACGGACTTAGACAATCCACATGCTAGCCCGACTCAAACGGTAGTCGGTAAAGGCTTATCAAATCCGTTGATGGCTGAGGGTTTGCCAAAAATCCTATGCACGTTTGCAGGCCCATCAGCTTAATGGATGTGAGCCGAGATTTAAAACAGATGAGCCAAAGACAAGTCTCAAAGACTTAGTCAAAAATGCACGGAAGCCACTTCCATATCTTAAGTCAAAAAGTTGAGGTCACACCCGTATTCTAAATTCAACATGCAAAGGTGAGACCCGCATCTCAAGTTCAAAATACAGGGTCCACCCCCACATTCCAGAAGCAGGATTATGGCGCATACCTTCACACAGGTCCTACGTGGCAAATCCCTTCAACCAAGATGCCTTCGAAGCAAGTGCAGAGAACAAATCCTTTACCACAAGGAATCAACAGCTCCAAGATCAGAGTTGAGATCCAAAGTATTCCGAAAATTCGTCCCAGTCAACCGTGAACTTTCGAAAACTTTGGAGGGGGTTCTGTAGGCTGTCAAAAAATCATAATAGATAGATGATCCCCATCAAACACCGATGATGGAAGTTACACTCTGACGACTTTCAGAAGGTTACAATTTGAAGACTTTCACGCAGACTGATGAAGGTTACAATCTGACGACCTTCGTAACAACTGATGACTGATGAAGGTTACAATCTGACGACCTTCGTAACAACTGATGAAAGCTCTAATCAACAGCCTTCACAATTAACATCGAGAGTTACAATCTGACGACTCTCACATATCAAAGAGCTAAACCAAAGATTACAAAACGACGATCTTTGTAATGTTCTGACAAAAAGAGACTACAAATCGACGGTCTCTTCAAACCAAGACGTGAAAGTCCTCCCCGCAAACCAGCATCAAGACGCACCACGTTCATAGCCACGAACGCAGCTGAAGCATAGCCTCCAAAGCTGCCAACGCAGCTTCTATCCGCTGCCAAACGCAACTATTAAATCCTGCCAACGCAGCTTCTAACAAGCTGCTAACGCAGCTTCCATCCGCTGCCAAACGCAGCTTCCATCCGCTGCCAAACGCAGCTTCCAAACCGCCAAACGCAGCTTCCAATAAGATGCCAAACGCAGCTTCCAACAAGATGCCAACGCAGCTTCCAGCCGCTGCGTCCGAGCTTTCAGACAATGCGTTCAAACTTCCAGACACTACGTTTGAACACAGAATTTACACAAAACGCGGATTTAGCGTTTGACTCGTTCAAACACCAGCTGAACAGTTTCAAAACCGTTTCCCACGATCTGAGGGGATCACAACTCCACTCAGGATTGATTTAAGGGGCGGTTACAGCCCATTAGCCCCACTTAGGAGCGAATTAAGGAGGTGGTTACACCCCTTAATCCCCTATAAATAACTGAAAATCAATTCAGTTCAGGGGTTTGGTCTGCTGGAACTTCTTGGCAGCAAAGGGGGAGATCTTAGAGCATCATAGATTGAGAGATCGGCATTCATCCTTTGGAGCATTCCTTGAAGCCTTCGGCCTTGGCTTGAGAACCGATTCTCGCTTCAAATCAACTCTTTTTCAAGAGTTCAAACTCGTTCAGAGTTATCAACTCATTCAGAGTTCTAAAACTTGCCACGCAAGTTCTCCACAACGTAAAATCGTAAGGAGAAGACATCGTTCCAGTGAATCAAGATATTCGGATCGTCAACGGAGAGCAAATTCGACACGGACATTCGAAGGAGGCACTTCATCGCTACCGTGAAGAACCCAGAATTAAACAAAGGGGAGAATCCAGATCATTCTCTTCTCTTTTGTAATCAGGAAATCCAATTGTAACTGAGAGTTGAGAGATTTGTAAACATTCTTTTTCTAAGCAGTTAGAGAGAATAAAATCAAACACAATTCTTTCATTATTTCTTTTACTACAAAATTTTCCACAAACAATGAGCTCTACGTTTAAAGCTTGCAACACGGGTCTAGGCCTGACGTTTAAGATTTGAAATGCAGCGGTGAACCTTGCGTTTAGTATTTTGAGATGCAGGGCTAAGCTCTATGTCTTGAAGTCTAACCGACTTATCTTGGAACATGGTGATTGCATTTGGGTGGGATTTTATCCTAGAATCATGTGCTGAGTTATAAATAGACCTCTTGGGTCCAATTAAGAGTCATTCAGCTCTCTTAAATGTTTCTTGATTTGCGAAGGGTCATCTCGTTGCTTCAAAATCTCCTATGATCATTGTCCTTCGACATCAATGGCACCAAAGAAGGCACGTTCTCGCTCTGAGAAGGTCATGAACCCGACCTCTGATGCTCCGTCGGCTGAGGACACCGGTGACCCTCCTATTCCAGCGGTCAAGCCGTCACCGCCAGTGCCTCTTCACCGTGGTAAGTGAGGACCTTTTCAACTTGTTTCAACAAGTTTTGAACCCTAGACGACAAGTTCTAGGTTGTCAACAACAAGCAAGACTCGTTCTTTTTTGATGGAAATACGGAAGCAGGCCTCTGTGTTAATTGTGAAACGTGGGATTGACTCCTACATTTCGTAACCAGAACGTGGGTCTTGATCTCTACATTCTAAAATTAGAGTGCAAAGTTAGCCCTTGTGTTTTGAATTTGGAACACAAGGCTGGCCCTTGCGTTTTGAATTAGAAACGCAGGGCTGGCCCTTGCGTTTTGAATTTGAAAGCGCAGGGCTAGCCCTTGCGTTTTGAATTTGGTATGCATGGCTAGCCCTTGTGTTTTGAATTTGGAACGTATGGCTGGCCTTTGCATTTTGATTTAGTCCTTTAGACTTTTACCAGTCGTTTGCTTCTCAGCTACTAACTTTTAGCTATTTGTTTTGTACTGCTTTTTCCCAATGTACCACTTTCTCTCGAACATCACTTCAGGTATATAGGTGACCTGGATGAGGGTTACTATTTTTGTAGAGAACCTCCACTATTCACCCCTCCATGCCCGGAATGGTGTTTCCAAATTCTGGGGTCAAGATCATCCGCTCTTAGGGCCATGGTTACTGATGTGGATATTCATACCTCGACAAACTATGATCAGTTTGTAAAGTCGGTGTTCCTTTTTGGAGACCGCATAGAAATGAATGAAAAATTTATACATGTGGAGAACTCTAAACTACTGTGAAGAGTCAACAATCATTTTCTCTTCTTGCCGAATATGGGGTGTATGTATCCGCTCTGACATTTCTAGCATATCACGTGGTGCCAAGATCTGCTATGTGACCTGGTCAAGGAAAAGAAAGATGTATCCCTCAGTACCTTTACCCATCAACGTGTTCATCTTGTAAAGAGTGATGGACATGTGAAGGGCCTCAAACTTGGTAGAATTGAGAAAAAAGATCTCGCTAAGGAGGCGACCATCCCGGCGAACATTTTCATTCGACAATTCATTTATGCTTAGTGTGAATTCCCTGCTCAAGCATTTAGATCTCCTGGTTGGGTGTATTCTGGAGATGGGGGGTGGTGGACTCGCATGGTGG
Organism: Asparagus officinalis; assembly: GCF_001876935.1. NCBI lineage: Eukaryota > Viridiplantae > Streptophyta > Magnoliopsida > Asparagales > Asparagaceae > Asparagus > Asparagus officinalis. The sequence continues at coordinate 7,330,885 of NC_033803.1, read as the reverse complement.
ACTTTGTTCTTGAAGACCTCAAGGAATTGCTTTCCGAATCTGGTCTCACAGTTCCAGTGTTGGCTACTCGACATGGAATCGTTCAAAGCTATCCTAATTTTTTCTCTATGCTGGAGCGATACAATCTAGATAGCTGTACATTCTTCATGCTCGTCGAAGAGTTAGGATTCGTTCTTCATGAGATGTATGAAGTATCAGGGTTATCCTTTGGAGAAATTCCCTATGAAGAGTTTATCCCAGGAACTGAAGAACTCTCCATCTTGAGAGCGGCACATCCCGAAGTTTATGCAACTTTTTTGAAGGTGATGTGCCACTTCCAGATTTGCGCTCAGCTGACTATGCTATGCTGAGGTGGTGTCATGCAGGCTTCTTAGGCAGACTATTTGTTCTAAAACTTAGACCAAAAAGATGTGACAGTGACCCGTCTTGCTGTGAGCTCTCTTAAAAGCATCAAGGCTCGTATTAAAGTTTCCAATGCTTGCTATATCAATGAGGCTCTGGAGGATACCTTTCTGCCATCCACCTAATTCGAGAGCTTCCATTACCAAGCTGAGACTCACATCTCTGAGACAGACATCCTCATTGGCTTTTTAATGATATAGCTGAAGCGATGTGTAGTCCCATCAAAGACCATCAAGTCCATCCTAGCTGAGGTAGTATACACATCCATCCTTTTAGCTCATGAGAGACCAGTGAGTCTCCTTTCTACAAGGTATGTTGTTTGTTGAATAGCCTGCGGGAGTTAACTTCTGAGTTCCTCGCCGTCAGGGAGATAGGCGTCTCTGGGAAAAAAGTTTGAAACACTCCTCAACCCCGCATACCAGTGTCATACACTTATTTGGTGGCCTAGTTTGTCATGCACTGCCCTCTTTGATGACCAGTGCTTCTCTGGATAGTGGATATTTTGTCCTGTTTGTACAGTGGCTCGAGTCAACCCAATGGGTGCACGTGTACATAGTCTTTTCTAGGTAGATCCTATCACAAAAGATCAACCATCGTGTCTTTTGCTACTCACCTGATTTTCATGGGATGGAAAAGAAGACCATAAGGTATGTGGACATAGGCCCGAGGGCTTCACATCCCTGCGTAGAGGCATTTTCCCATGGCTCCTCACAATTAGAGTAGGTTATCAGGTTCTTCAACAAGGTGAGAAGTGCATCATTGAGCCCTATGTGCCTTCCCGATTCACTCAACAGTTTAGGTATGACCAACTGTATGTTGGAAACCCTAATCTGAAGCTGGCTCACTTTGGGAATTTATATGAAGGGGCCCGAGCTTGGTATTGCTTCACAGCTGAAAATTCCTACGCCAAGTTTACATTGCCTGACCTAACGCCCAACTGCCATACTATTCTAGAATTTTGCCACTAGTTCTATAAAGCTTCTCAGATCCCAGAGTACAATATGTATACCTCTTGCTTAAAGGAGATCTGAGAGCTATATGAGTCCAGGAAGGGTTCCACGAAGACTCGCCTGAAGGGGATGGATGAGTATTTATCCTGCGAGCAAGCGGTATCTGCACCAGCAGAAGTCTCGGAGGAGGTAAAGGCGGTTGAGTTTCTCAAGAGAAGGCAGTGAGGAAGCGATCCCTCACGGTGGAAGAAGTAGGCTGATATGAGAAAAGCATTCGCCAAAGATGAGCTATTAAATTAAGACCCCAACAAGGGGCAAAGCTGATGCAGGATGCTATGAAGCCTAAGCAGACTACGCTTTCAAACGATAAGGAAAAGAAGTCTTCTAATTTGTTACTCCCCAACAACACGAGCCTCAACTGAATATTCCCACACTAGAAGGCGTAGATAGTGAGGAGGAACTAAGTGCTGGGGAATCGGAGTCTATTCCCATGATAGAGCCCCTCGCTTCGATACCTCCCGGCCAAGCGTCAGAAGCTGAAGCCGCTCCTGAATCTGCTCAACCAGGTTCAGGAATCTTAAACGGTCTTATCAAATAGTTGGAGAGTGCAATGAAACAAACGATCACGCTCATTAGCCTTGGGCAAGGTACCTTTTCGGACTTTAAACCTTTCTTAACAAAGTTATCTTTTATTAGTTATAGGTTAAGCACAAGTTTAAGAAATCTTTATGTTAGATCACATCTCAAAGTAAGTGACGCATCACAGTGCATGATTTAACAAAATAATTTTCAAGGATATATAACAATTATAGAAAATAATACCCAAATTATATGTGCAATAATTAAACATATTAATATTACATAATATGTATCAGATGTTCAACAGCATATTATTAACATTCCAGCAGTATGTGACATGTCACATGACTTGATTTCGTTGAAATTTTTGGTTCAGCCGAAAAAAATATGTTATGGTGTTTTCAGTCGCTAAATTGTGATCTCTTGTCAACATCAGACATGTATCCTACATTATGCCTAATTCAGTCAACTCGACGCTTGGGATGGCCAGAGTCCCGATTTAGCCGACTCGTTGAGGCAACATCTCGTTGGGTAGCGGTACTTGTCGGTCCTCTCGTCAAAGATGACTCGCCACAAGGCTACTCGACTAGTTGACTTTCCGACATCTCACGAGAGCCGGCTCGAAAGGCGGTACCTCTCGACACCCCTCCGGACAAGACAAAAGACAACTGTGACCCTCGAGCCCCCAGCTGACAGTGCGTCAGCATCACATTAAATGCTTGACAATCGCCATTATTTCTTCATCCCCCGTACTATTTATGGCACATCGGATCATGCCGGCTCCGCACGCCGCCTATCCTATCTCATTAAATGCCAAAGTGACCACGCCCTCTCCGCCGGTCAATACCTGTAAAGTCGAAGCTGACTCAGTCGCCAACCCTGACTCAGCCGAAGAGACCAAAATGCCCCTCTTCATTGTCATAAAAGGAGAAACTATTCTCAACAAAGAGGTAAGCAATTTCTCTGTATTTTTCTCCATTCAACTACACTTAAGAACTGCTACAGTTCGCATTTCCTCACTCAAGTACCTTGCTAACTTGATCGTCAGAGGAACAACGGGGGAATCAGACCCCCGCCATCTTATAAGTTGCTACACGTGCAGGGAAGAACAGATCAACTCCAAACTAGATATTTGAAGAAGTTAGTGGTCTCTAATCAACCCAGTTCCTATTAGCTTAACTACGATTACATAACATCAACACAAGACTACTTGTCATCATGGACCGTAAAATATATCTTGTCATTGCTGAAGTAAAAAAAAATATATAAATTAAATTAATAGGGAGGGTCAACAAAATATAGTAATCTAGTAATTTTGCCCATTCGAGGAATGAGAGTTGGCATTAGGAAAGTTTGAGGAAGTTGCAGAAGGAAAGTGGTTGCTTCTCAGTCTATCTTCAATGCCCTCAATGATGACACTTGATTTGCATGCATACATCATGTAATGTTTTTTATACTAGCCCTTCAAAGCATTTGAAGTATATCAATTAGATTGAAGGATGTACTCATTATGTTTTATTTAAAAATCTCATGACTACAACTTGCAATCGATAGCGTAAAGGTCTCATTCTTGCTCTATACTAGAATATATTTATGCTTATTCTTATCGCCATGGTTAGTTTAGAAGCAAGATTTATCCTAAGTGTTCAATTCTTTCAACTAATTTTTAATCTTTCTCCTTGGTCAAAGGATTAGAAAAATTATTTAATCTATTATATCCCATTTCTCAATGGTTTAAGAGAGAGGGATTAAGACGAAGAGTTAAGCTAGTTAATCCATATAGACTAGTGAAAGCTAAATTGGCCACGGATATTGATTGACTTTTGTATATATATCTCAGATTTTGACGAATATTGATTGATTTATTCGATCCACCTTTTGTGTGTGTGTGTATATATATATAGAGAGAGAGGGGTTAGCAAATGAATATGAATATGATAAATATTATATCTCATCTGAAGCCATCTATTTTACTCTCGTTATCTATGCTTTTTATTAATTGTTTCTTTTTTACTATCTATTTATGTAAAGGTCGTTCATATATAATAGGATTTAAAAAAAAAAACTTGACAATTAGGACAAATAAAGAGTCGAGCCATTTAGCTTGCAAATTCCCATATCAGCTAGTGACAACGAAATATTTTCCCTTCTTTTTTGGCTTTACATGAAAAGGGTGCCTGAGATTGAGAGAATAATAGGTATTTTAATGGAAATGAAGGAAAAGGTTAGTATTGAATGTGATTGATTGAAAGCAATGGCACGTTTTAGAATCGTAATAGATGAGTAATTTTATATAACGTAGAAATTAACATTGACTAAATTCTTGAGATTAATATGAGAATAAGTCCAATCTGTAAGATAGCGTGAAGATGACTAACCTATTTTTTAAACCTCTTGTGTTTGAATTACAAATTATGCATGTCTTAATTCATCAAACTATGCAAGATGACATCCCTAAACAAACAATCACTCATTAATTAAAGAACATAATACAATTTGTATTTTTGCATGTCAAAAAACAGGTTTTGACTTGACCAAGCGTAGGTATATGATAAGGGTTAATTGGATGCAATCAAATTTTCAAATGTGGTGTCATTATCTATTCATTGAGAGTTGTTGTGAAGTAAACTATAAATTATCATCCTTGTCAAGACATTGAAGAAATAATTAATTGATAAAGGTAAATTTTAAAGGACTGATCATCATGCATGGTTTTCTCAGAAAACCATAGTACATTTTGATAATTTCAATTAACTACAATAAACTTTTGATAGAAAGCTGTCTTATTTCAACATTGTTTTTTTAACCGGTCATTTGTTTGGGTGTGCCCCAACCATACAATAGCAATAACAATAACAATAACAAAATGTTTATCCCAAATTTTCAGAGTGGAAAAATATTCATTTGATTTTCATACTCAACTTTGTTGAGAGTTATCTACTTCACTAAGCTAGCTAATTAATGTTTTATCTTTAAATCTAAAAATTATTTCTTTTAGATCTATTTAGAGTCCTCCTTACTTTACTAACTATAACCTTATCATACTTTCTAACGATTGCATGTAGCGTATTTAATGTGTATATATGATCATCATAAATTCTCTTTTTATTAAGGATTAATTTAAAAAAACACGCCCTCAACTAAGGGGTTGTCTCAAAAAAAACCCCTCAACTCTTTAGCTCTACAAGAGCCCTAAATTTTAGGGTTGTTGTATATAACCCATCTTAACTTTCAAAATATGACTTATCCCCCTCAACTCTTCTCACTTAAGTTGTTTACTCTAAAGGAACACATGATTTAAAATGACCATACTACCCTTAAAACATTTTATCCCCATCTTCATCTTCTCCCTCCGCATCCATTGCTAAGTCCACGTAGGAACCCAATTTTTATTTCTGTTTAAAAAAATTAAATTTCTTTTATTTTCTAGTTATTCATGTTCTGGTGTTTGGAACAATTGATTTTTTTTTTAATATTTGTTTTCCCAAAAAAAAACCATCTATTGAAGTCAAATATTTTAATTGGGTTGGTCTTTGAACTCACATGGGTTCTCCTTTGACCAAGAACATTTTAGTCATTGCACATTTTGAATTAATGATATTAAGGGTTTTATTTGAAAAAATTGTAGAGATAATCGGGGTTTTGTGAGACAACCCATATTTAAGGAAGTTTTAAGTTGTATTTTGAAAGTTGAGGGGGTTATCTACAATACTATTAAATTTTTTAGGGGGGGTTGCCTCGAAATAAAAAAATTTAAGGGGTGTTTTCTAGAACAACCCCCACAGTTGAAGGGTTTTTTTTCTAAAATTAACCCTTTTCTTAATTATCACAACCTTTTGTTGGAAAAATATCTTCCATCAACTTTGTTTAGATGATCATGTACGCGTCATCTCGTCATCTTATTGCAGCTGCGATATCATCGAAGGGCCCAATACTAAGATATGAAATTGACCAGATTAGACTCCCAAACCAATCAACTTGCAAAAAAATCATAAGAAAATAGACAAATTAGGCTCTATCAAGGTACAAACGATCAAGTTCGAGACCAATCAATCTCAATCAAGTCCCAAACAATCAAGTCAATTCACACTTTGGTGCTTGCCATCACCGCCCTAATCCTAGTTTCATCCTTCATAGGAAGTGGACAAAAGACATTGGACCTTACAAGCAGACCCCCTTAATTTGTACGAATTTCTCGTACCTTCCCTTTTTCTTATCGAGAGACACTAAGGGCACATCATGAACCACACCTCCAACTACACATCATCTCATGCTACAGTGCACCGGGCCCCAAATGAGATTTAATTTTTAAATCTCATTTGGGGACCCGGTACACTGTAGCAAGAGATGAGGTGTGGTTGGAGGTGTGGTTCATGGTGTGCCCCTATCATTTTCCTTTCTTATCTCACTCGTCTCCTAACGCATGTTTATGTGCATTCGTTAAAATAAAATAATAAAAAAAACTCTTTCTTTAATCACTTTATCAGCTATTAATTGCTATAAAGAATTGATGCTGTTATTAAGTTTCCAGATGCTTGGCTATAGAAGAGAGGTCAAAAATGAGCACATAATACCCCCTTATAATCATTTCAGTCGTCTATTATACTTTCGTTTTTGTTAGCTCCTATCCTGACCGTCTTCCTTTCCGGGGAAGATAACATTACATCATATATTGATGAAGTAGCGTACGGTAAATATATTAGCAACAATTTTAAATCAGTGCAATCAGTATACAGTATCAGGATAACCAGCGAATATGCAACGTCGTGATAATCAACAAATATATCGGCGCAATCAACTGCTTTAAAATGTGTGCTACAGTTCTTGTAGTATTGTCCTTTCTTCCCGTCTGATTCTCTGTAGAGAGTGCTCTTTCTCGACAGCCAAGCATACTCCAAATGAAAGAAACAGCATGTTTCCTACTAAACTCCGACGTGATCTCTTAACAAAAGAGCAGGTGTAATCCAATTAAATTACTCAGTACCCCCTTTGAATTCTAACGCATTAGGTAAAGGGTTAATTGGAAACAGACCCTTGTAGTATCATCCAATCGGAAATAGATCTCGTATAGTTTTATTTGTTGTAAATAGACCCCCTATAATTCTAGTTGCTGCTAGTTGATCACCTAAGTGAAAAATTTTTGACTCTTAAAATCATTAAAAATATTTGAAGAGGCAGATACACCCTCCATAATTCTATTAGTGAGGATAAACATCCAATTGCCTTTTTTTAATACTCTAAAATAGTCAAAATAGTTGAGTTATATACTACCAAGGGGTGTATTCAGAACAAATAGAACTACAAAGGGTCCATTTACAACAAGTATAACTATATGGAGGCTATTAGCAACAAGTAGAACTACAAGCTGTCTCTTCGCAATTGGATTGTACTACAGGGGATGTGTTCCGAATTAACCCTTAAATAAATAAAAACCTCGGATCAGCCGAATACAATGGGTTTCGTTATTAATGTATCTATCCAAGACTTGATTATTTACTCAATGCACCATGCTAATCCACTCAAGATAACCATCAACGAATAAATGATATTAGACACTCAGAAACGGAAGGTCTGAATACAATTGTTGGCCAAATGAACCTTAACAAAAAATCGTGTAATGTCCGCAGCCAAAAAAGTACACAGACAGCATATTTTTACCAGAACTAGTCAATCAAATACATGATTTTGGAACATGAAAATTCTTTGAAAGATTCAAAAGTGAGAGACAAAAAAATAGTTTACAAAACCAAACACTTGGAACTCAAAATCACAATCTAAACTCACAGAAACAATCAGGCAAAGCCAAACCCCTACCAGTTACAAAATCCTCCCTGTGCTCCCTCCACATTGCCTCCCTCAACTCATCCCCTCTCATCCCTTCAGCGCTACGAACCGAAAAACCCCTTCTGCTCAAAAACAAAGTCTTGTGCTTCCCCTTCAGTGTCCTCATCACTGATACCATTTTATCCATATTCCCAAAATAAGTAGCAACATAAGCATCACTATTGATCGAAACATAGTAATCCAATGCAGCTTTAGTGTTACCGTGCATTTGGACAATATCCTCACTGCTGAGAAATGAAGCTTTAGTATAGACATTGGTGTAGACTGATGTAAACCCTTCGACCTCCATAATGCCATCTCCTGCTGCCAAATAGATGGTTGTGTTTGTTGGGATGTTGAGTGATTTGAGGATAAAGGCGGTTTCTTTAGGTGTGAGGGGGCATTTTCCACGGGCTCTCCAGATACGGGCAGAATCGCCGGTCCATGGTTTTCGATCTCCACGGGCTGATTCAATGGCTTCTTGGGATTGGGAGGAGAGGCCGGAATATTGGCATTGGCTGTAGGCTACCATGTCAGGTTCAAATCTTAGGTGAAGAGAGAGGAAGGGTTTTGGGATGGAGTTCAGGAGATCAAGGGCTTTGGATTCTAGGGCTTTGTTGAGACGAAGGGCATTGTAGCAAGCTTGGCAGAAGGCGGCCTTGGCATATAAAGGGTACCTGCAAGTTTGGTGCACATTGTAACCACAAGTCTTTTTTGCTATATACATCTAACTAGTTATCCATAAACCATATATAGACTGAAGCGTTTATACCAAGAACAATATGCTTATTCTCTTAGACGATCAACCTGCTAATGTGAAAACTTACATAACTGTAAACGTGAATATCAATATTTTTTTTAACTTCCCTAATTTGGTTCCAATGACAGGCGAGAAGGCCAAAATCTAAGGTACAAAGATAGAGAGTACAGGGATTAAGATCAGATGGTAGAAGCCACAAAGAAATCAGAGAGAGTGATAGCCATCTGAAACAAGCCTAAAGTCTACTATTTATTCCCTGTAATCAATTCTCAAGGTCCTAAAATATGGTATTTCTACTGCTGGAACCAAAATTCATACTTCCTAAGTTGGTGGATGGAAGCCTCTATTTCTTTGTCAGTTGCAGTTGGTTGTCATTTAAGCTTATGTTACGGAAAATGGTGATATTCTTGTAGCTGAAGGTAAAGCTTGACATGACGACATATTGTTAAAACAGATTCAATGATTGTCCCCGAACAAACTCATGATTTTAGCTGGCATTATCAGTGTTTATATGCTAAAAAGGGAAACTAGTCCGTGTTTCATCTATAATCTCCTATGATTAACAAACTTCACTTACCATCTTCTGTCCTTCCAAGAAAGCTCCAAGGAGATGTTCATCTGATTTTATCCCATCACCCAGAGTAAGTAGGAAATAAACATTTCTTATTTTCAACAATTATATTCTTTTTTCCTGGGTGTATCCAGGAGTAACTACCATAATTTTCAACAGTTATATTATCTACTTTTGCATTGTGCCCCTCTCATAACCTGTTCACTACAACCTAAGGGTGGCAATCAGACTGATAAGAGTGGCCGAGCAGGTACTGGTCAGGCTGGCTTCAGATCAATTTGCATATGCCAAACTCATACATGACCCATTTGTTTATTGGGTCAAAGATCTCGATTCAACCTGCTTAATAATTAGGTTATGCATATATAATCATTAACTCAATTATAAGCAGACCATGTCCAGACTCCAGATAAATGGTTATATTTTAAAAAAGACATGTTGCTGAAGAAAATTAAACTCTTAGCTAATTTGAAGATGGGCACACGCATCTTAATATTCCAACCACTAAAGAAAGATGTTTATTTTTGTTATTGAATAATAACCTTTGTTCTATTTATATACAAATTATATGAGTTATTTTATTTTTAAAAATTATTTGATATTTAAATTTGATCGAGACAGGCTATATGGTTAAAGTTATTAATTCTTACCCAACCCGTTTATAAATTAGTATTCAATGAATGATAAATAACAATCCGGTCGAACAGAGTAAACATGTCCATGGAACGCAGGTCCAATACTGACAGCAATTAACGCATGAATACTCAAAAATGAGCCTACTGATTTCTTTTTAGTTCTTGAACAGGATCCTAAGCATATATTCTATTTCAAGCAAACCAACAAGATGTCAGCCCGGTGCAAATCCATAGTATTGACCATACTCTTAAGGAACCCTTTAGGATGAGTTATGAATGATCGGCATCCAACGTATGAGATCTTTCCACAAAGATAAATCCCTTTTATTTATTTCTTTATGATTCATTGTGAATAGACCCCTGTACTACTTCAAGCAAATCAACAAGATGTCAGCACAGTGCAAATCTATAGTATTGACCATGCTCTAAGGAACCCTTTAGGATGAGTTATGAAAAGTCAGGCATCCAATGTATGAGATCTTTCTACAAGGATAAATCCCTTTTATTTATTTCTTTATGGGTTAATTTCGAATAGACCCCATGTACCACCGCCCAATTGCGGATAGATTCCATGTATTTCTTTTCCCGCAGATAGAACCCCTGTAGTGTTTGGCCAAGTGCGGATAGACCCCCCCTGAGTGTACTTTTTCAACTCTAAAAGAGGGGGGGAAAGGTAATTGGGAGTCTATCCTCAACAATAGAACTACAAGGGGTCTATCCACCTCAATAAAACTTTTTTGACTCTTTTAAGAGTAAAAAAAGTTCACCCAAGGGCTCTATCAGCACAAATAGAAGTATAAAACTACAGGGGTCTATCCGCAATTGGGTGATAGTACAGGGGGTCTATCCACATTAACCCTTTCTTTATTTTCTCGCATACACTTTGTTGTGACCTTGCATGCACAAACAAATTACACCCTAACTCACAAGCTACCCAATCAAATACTAAATATTAATGGTACACAGCTCTATATGCACCTGAAACAAGTACCAATTTAGAAGGAAATTCCTGTGGGGTGGGTCGTGTATAAGGTCTGGTACTGCACAGTGCATACATTGTCTTGCACTTCTTGTATGTTTCTTTTCTACATGCATTATCCACCCTCTACGTGAGAGCATTCCCCTAGAGAGATAACAAGCTTCAAAATAAACCCTCACAATTTCCCTGGCATATATTTGCCGAAGTAGCACACCCAAGATTAAAATAACATAATTACGAAACAAATTAAAACTAAATTGTCAATGAAATCAAAAGTTAACGGTCTAGACAAAAGGGGCATTTGTTGTTGCTATGCTCTAAGAGTACTATATACTAGTCTCTCACACGTAACCAAGCAAGGCAACGTAATAATCATGCACTCTGGCTAAAATCCAAACCACCATATGTTATTGAACCATATAACTATTAGATAGAAAATTAGCACATATTGCATATTAAGGAAGGTTTGCTAGGTATTGTTTATCTAATTAAACAAGCAACTTATGATATTGTTTATCTACTTAAACAAGTGAGCAGCTCACCACTTGTGGTCAGGTGTACATAAAATGACTCAATCATGACAATCAGATAAAGCCCCATAAGTCCTATCATAGTGAAATTTGTGGCCACTGGGAAACCGAAAACAACTGCAAGCTGATAAAGTATGCTAATAAACTCATTACTAACAGTGTTAACGTGAATTTTGGGTAGAAACGGCAACTGATGATGCCAATTGCCAAAGATCCAAAACAGGCAAGCGCATGATGTGACATGTTCATAGCCAGTTACATTGAATATCAGAGATACTTTAACAAATGTCATTCATCTACGTAACGGAGGGCATATATTTGTACCTGTCTCTCCGTTGGCTCATTGCTGGCGCAATAGAAATATAGCGATGTTCCAGAAGAGAGGGAAGAACAGCCTCAACATAGTCAAAAAGTCCTTTGCGCTTGCTGCAGTCAACCTTGAACGGTTCCCTTGATGCAATCTCTTTTGGCAGCTCCCTCACAATCTCAATAAAACCTTTGGTTTCTTGAATAAAATAGTCTACATCAAATACATCCCCAAAACCACTGATTGAAACTTCACATCAGCTATACTATATTTATGAACTAAACATTAACAAACAGCTATTTTCTCTTTCTTTCCATGGCTATCTTACCTTGACTCGTTCCAATACGCCGCAACCTCAAATTTCGGCAACACCAAAGTTGCATTTAAAATACGAGCTATCCCAATTCCATCACACAACTAAATTTCAAAAACATACTCAGAGACCCAAAAATAATAATAATAATAATAATAAAGCGGAAATTTTTGTGTATAACCCCAAAGTTCTTCCATGATTTATTTTTAGAGTCACCCACTTCCAAACCCATTCTTAAACTCAAAATACCCGCTCTGGATTATTTTTAACACTTCTGTTTCCAGATCTCAAGATTCCTATAACTGGTCATAACTTGATATATTTGATGTATCCGAAGCTAGATTTGGCTATAACATGAAAATTAATTCAGTATGAGTGTTTTGGGTTGAAGAATGACTGTGGAAGTGGTGGGTTAAAGTTAAGTTGAGTAAAACTTCGGGTCTGTAATTAAAACAAAAACCTTAAAATGGGAAAATAAAAGAAGAAATTGAGGCTCACATCACGCCTCAGTTGGTTGAGGCCACCGTAGCAATCAACTCTGATGTAGCCATTTGCTCTCTCCGGCAAAGCTGCACTGAAGCCAATTGATATAGATACAAAGTAAAATAACATAAAAACCCTAAAAAATCAAAGAAATGAAACAATTTCCATTACCAGCTACTAACCAGTTAAAGCTTCAAGAGTCCACCAACTGCAAGGCCGCCACTCAAAAACCCTAGGGGCCGTCCAAATAACCGATTTCTCCGTCGAAAAGGGCCTGATCGTAATTTCCCAGAAAAAATTGCAACTTTGAATCAAAAAGATCAGAAACTGAGAAGAAAGAGAGAGGGATGACTGTTTACTTGAAGGAGGATGTCGTCGATAGGAATCGAGTGGAGAACTCCGACGAGGGGAAGAAGACGACGGCGGCCGCGGCGAGAGAGAGAGCGAAGAGGAGGAGGAAGAAGATCGGCCTCATGCGATGGTTCCACGAGCTTGAAGACAGCATCGGGCCGAGAGTCAAGAAAACCCTAACGGCGGCGCTCAGATCCCTAATTTGTGCATTTGATTCAGATCTCGCTCTCTTTTGGACTGAAATTTTGTGAATGTGAGCTCTGTTTTATTAATGGAGCCGCTGCTTCGTCGGAAACCAGCTCAGAGTGAGAAAACATGGTTGGAGGAATTGCATATTAGTCCATTATATTGATCACTAATTGCCACATAGTCGCTAAAATCTCATTACTTATTTACTAGTCCCTTAAATCTTTAGTGTTCTTGCCATATGGTCTTTCCGTTAGAAAAACCGTTAACTTCTCCAACTCTATCTTAGGGCTTGTTTGGATTGAGGGGAATGAGGGTGAAGGGAAGTTAGGGGAACCATTCACCTCCATTCACCTTGTTTGGGAACACTTAGGAGGTGAAGTTAATTCACCTCCATTCACCTTGGTTCACCCCCTAATAGTATAAAAATTGTTACCCCCCAAATTGGGGTGTAACCAAGGGGAATGGAATTCCCTTCCCTTCCCTTCCTTTCCCTTCCCTTCCCTTCACTCAGTTTCCCTTAACTTCCCTTCACCCCCTACGAATCCAAACAGGCCCTTAGTTTTCCAATAGGACAAATTTTCAAAACCAACCTTTTTGCAAAAATATTCCCCAAAAACGATATGTTTCAACTTTAATTACCAAAATCGGCCCAGTTTCACGTCAGGGCTGAAACTAGGTCGGTTTTGACGAAAAAAGTTCTCAAACTTCACGGGAGTTGAACTCCCGTGAAGTTTTTTACATAACAAAACTTCACGGGACTTCAGGGCTGAAACTGAGTGAAGTCCCGTGAAGTTTTGTTATGTGAAAAACTTCACGGGGTTGAACTCCCGTGAAGTTTGAGAACTTTTTTCGCCAAAACCGACAGATCGTCTTTTAAAAATAAGTTTCAAAAAGCGCTTGTTCTAAAAATTTGTCATTTTCCAATAACTCAAGTTATCTTAGGGCATCTCCAACCATACCCTCTAAATTGGAATATTCTAGGAATATTCCAATTTGGAGGGTGAAATTTGGAGGGTTGCTCCAACCCACACTCTCCAAATATTTTTTTTATTTTTTTATCAAAAAAGCCATATAAATTAAATAATGTTGGATATAGTTTACATTAAAAAATTTATTGTTAATAATTTATTTAGAAAAAAAATTATAACATTATAAAGGTGTCGATGAGAGCTTTAAAATAAACCCAATATTAACACTGCAATACAACATATTAAAAAAGAAGATCTCAACATATTAAAAAAATTTATAACATTATAAAGGTGTCGATGAGAGCTTTAAAATAGATCCCCGTATTTAAAATTTCATGTCTGATACTTATTTATTTAATTTAAAAATTAATAATTTTATAATAATACTAAAATAAATTAATCTTAGTTTCATTTTAAAGATCTCAACGAGCCCTTTCCAAATATATGATGATTTCAAATATTAGATTAATAATTTTTTTAACTATATTTATTTAAAATTAAACATCTAATTTAAATTATTAAGAAGGATGGCAAAGTGGTAATTTTTAAGAAATTAAATAGTTAAAAATGGCAAAATTGTAAGTAATAAACCATGAATAGTGTTATGGAGAGACCCTCCATTTTTTCTCCTCACCCTCTAAATTTGGAGGGTCAAATTTGGAGATCTCTAAATTTGGAGAGTGGTTGGAGAGATTCCACTCTCCAAATTTGAAGATTTTGAAGATACACAGGCTGGTTGGAGATGGTCTCATTGCTCCTAAAGTACCCAGCGCTTGCCCAAAAGTAGCCCTCAAGTAGGGATGGCAATTCTGGTCCAAACCCAATAACCCACCTAGATCCATCCAATATAAAACCCATCCAAACCAACCCATTTAGCTAAATGGGTCTAATTGGGTGGGTAACTATTTCTATAGTAGTTAAATGGGTATTAAATGGGCAGGTCTTGACCCAACCATAACCCACCCAAACTTAGCCAGCAAAATAGAAATTTCCTCTCCCCTCTATCTGCGATTCTCTCTCTCCAAAACATCTCGGCTCCCCTCTCTCTGCGATTCGTCTCTCCGAGCTTCTACGGGATTTTCCCGGTGGCACCACCGCAGATCGGCGACCGAGGGCTGATCGACGACGAAGAAGAAGACGACGGCGGTGATCGGCGATGAAGACGACGAAGCCTTTGAGTAAGTAAATCAGGAGTCCTCCCCCATCGCGAGAGCGATCTCAAACCCCAAGCTCTCCAAGCTCCTCCCCCATCGCTCCTCTCCTCCGATAGCGAACAAGCGCCGCCGCGTCAGTGATCTCGCCGTCGACTGCAAGAGATCCGATATCGACTGCAAGTTCGCTCACCCTCACTCCGCCGATTCAAGTAATTTGATCTATTTTCTCTTGTTTAATTTGATTTTTTAGGGTTTAATTTGATTGTGGCTGTTGTTTTTAGGGATAAGGTGATTTTTTAGGGTTTACTTTAATTTCATTTTTTAGTATTAGTTTTGTTCTTATTTTTATTTTTATTTTAATATGGTGATTCAAGCTATATTTCTGCTCGATACACTGGATAAGGATATTAACTCGTTCATCTGTTCTTTTTTGACAAGCTAATAATAGTTTATTTGTTAATTTTAGCATATTGCCGCTAAAATCTATAGGAAACAAAATAAAAAGATAACAGTTGAGAAATACACAAGAAATAAAACACTTTAAGCTGTGACAAGGGCATTGAAATTAGGGTTAATGGCACATAGACTCCCTGTAGTATTGCTTTGTACACTTGTTACCCCTTAAATTTGATGTAAGCAAATATAGAGTAACATTTCGAATAATGTCGCTTTAATATACGAATATTGTTGCAATTACTAAATTGTTCAATTGTAATCTCCTAAATTGTTGATTTCACTTTTGTTGGGTAGTGTTCTTTTCTTATTGTAGTTATTTAATATATATGAAGCTATTTTATTAACTTTTGACATTTGTTTTGATATTTAAAAGTTATTTTTCTTGTTTCAGCTACTATGTCTTTGAATGAATTTACTGCATGCGATGATGGTAGTGAATCTGGTAATGAAACTATATCTATACGTAAAAGAAGAGCAAAATCAAAAGTTTGGGAGTATTTTACTGAGTTGCCTGTTGATAGTGATGGGAAAGCTAAAGTTCAGTGCAAGAAATGTGACCAAGTTTATGTTAGTGGTTATGGTACCACAAATATGTTGAGGCATATTCATTCTTGCCCAAAACGAGATATAGATGAGGTTGATTCATCGTGGAAAACCATGTCATTAGATCAAGATAATTATAGAGAAATGTTGGCTAGGGTCATTGCATTGCATGGTTATTCGTTCTGTTTTGTGGAACATCGAGAGATACGCAAATTACATACATTTTTAAATCCTGAAGTCAAGCATATCTCGAGGAACACCACTAAAGCTGATTTGCTTAAGTTGTACCAGAAAGAAAAAAAAAATTCTTAAACAACTTTTGAAGCTAGTTCCTAGCAGAATCAGTCTAACTACAGACTTGTGGACCTCTTCAACATCAGATTACTACATGTCTCTTACTGCACATTACATTGATGAGCAATGGATCTTGCAAAACAAAATATTAGCTTTGTCTCATGTTTCACCCCCATATAGTGGGGCAATTTTAGTAGAGAAGCTATTTCATTTACTGAAGGAGTGGGGCATCGAAAAAAGAATTTTCACTGTTACATTGGATAATGCATCATATAATGATGCTTTTATGAAGATTTTGAAAGACCATCCTGCTTTAAAGGAGCATTTTGTCTCCAATGGTGAATTTTTGCATGTACGATGTTGTGCTCACATTTTAAATCTTGTTGTACAAGATGGTTTAAAAATAATTGATAAATCTTTATCCAAGTTTAGAGAATGCATTAAATATGTAAAGAGTCCTCCTGGAAGGAAGAAAAAATTTGCAGAGTGTATCGAACAAACTTGTTCAGTTAGTGCAAAGAAAATTCAACAAGATGTGTCCAATAGGTGGAATTCCACCTTTTTAATGTTGGAGAGTGTTTTACCTTTTCGTCGGGCATTTGAGCAATTGAAGGTAATCGATTCAAATTTTACATTTTGTCCATCAACTGAAGAATGGGTAAAGGCTGAAAAAATAGCAAAGTTCTTGAAACCTTTTTATGAAGTGTGCACTCTTTTTTCTGGAAGTAAATACCCAACTTCTAACTTGTATTTTGGTGGGGTTTGGAAGATACAAAAATGCATAAAGGAAGAGATGACAAGTGAAGATGAAGACATAAAATCTATGGCAAGTGATATGGAGAAAAAGTTTAATAAATATTGGAAGTGTTATAGCAAGATTTTGTCCTTTGCATGCATCTTAGACCCCCGTTATAAGGTGAAATATGTGGAGTTTTGTTTTCAAAAAGTGGGTCTTGGTTCTACTCATGTGGTGACTCTCTTGGATAAGTTAAAGCTTCTTTACAAAGAATATGAGAGAGCATCAAATGATATATGCATGGCCGGTAGTAGTTCGGAAGAGGCCTTTGGAGATGTTCGTGATGATGAGATGCTTGAGTTTGAACAGTTTGAGAGCCAAGTAGTTTCAGTCAGTAGGACCAAGTCTGAATTAGAGGAGTATTTAGATGAAAAGATACTTTCTTGGAAGAAAAATGAGAAACTGAATGTTCTTGAATATTGGAAAGTAGAATCTGAGAAGCGTCCTCAATTATCCATGATGGCTCGTGATATACTCAGTATCCCTATTACTTCAGTGGCCTCTGAATCTGCTTTCAGCATAGCTGGTCGTGTGCTTGATAAGTACCGCAATCGTCTTCTTCCGGAAAATGCCGAAGCTCAAATATGCCTTGGTTCTTGGTTAGAGGAGGTTCCTTGTAAGTTGCTTACTTTTTCTTGTTACCTTCTGTAAATTTATGGTGTACATGTGTTATATTAGACTAACATAGTTGTATCCTATGATCTAAATGCAGCTTTGGAAGATATTGAAGAAGGACATCTGTTGGTGCATGATTTTAGTGATATTCAAAATTTTGAATCTGAAGGAGGGTGGTGAAGTGCTTGTTAGAAGATTTGTCATCTTGTCTTGGCTGACTATGTTACTATTTTTTTCTACACAATGGCTCTTAATTTTCATGTGTGCAATTACTGGGGGTTACATAAGGTTTTTGTAGAGAACTTATTGTTTTAATGCAACGGATATTGTTGTTACATAAGTTTGTAATTCGCGTCTGTCTTTCACTAGTACTTGCATATTGTTCCTTGTAGAATTTGATCTTCTGATGCCTTCAAATTGTAGATGATTTCTCTTTCGCGCATATGGTCCCTGGAATATTGCTTTCCAAAACTTGTAAAAATTGTAGATGATTTCTCATCAACAATTTTCACAGAGGAGTGAAGATTAGGAGGATAAAAACAGAATTCAGGGTATGGAAGTTTCCTCTGGTCTAGTGCATTTTCTCGTATAGAAATCATCTCTGACATCAGCTTTTGCATCTCACTTGCAACTTGTTGCTTAGAAGGATCAAGAACACTAAGTGAAAAGATCTGAACAAGAAATTGAACATGCTCGTGTATTAGACAATACAACTGCCGAAGTTGATTTGCTGTAAATCCAGTGTTTATGTAAGCGCCAGAAGTATATGGTGTGCAATGAGGAAAAACCATAGGAGATGAAAATGGCCATCCATGTAATGGAAGACCAGATGCTTGTACAGTTGATTCATATGGCACCAAAGGGCGTAATGGCATCTTCGCTTGTCCCATAAGAGTTTTCTTGTCTTTTGCAGATTCCTTTAAGCGCTTCTTCTGCCTAGTCACCGGCACATAACCACCTCCCTCTTGCTTACCATTCTTTCCTTCATCATAATCAACATTTTCATCAACATCACTCTCCAGTGCCTCCTCAATTTCGAGCTCAAAGTCAGCATCATTATCTTCTCCTCAATTTTGAACTAGAAAATCATATAGGTTAACATCTGTATTTGCTCCCACGTTCTTACCAAAATGACTATATTGCAAATTTCTAGTTTGTTGTTTGAAAAATTTTAGTGTTTGCAAATTTCTAGTTTGCTTTAGTATACTTGCATATTGTTCACACACTCAAATAGATGTTTTCAATTTGCAGGATTCACTGGTAGAGACCGCCAAAGATCAGGCTAGCTCCATGAGCAATATGATTGTGCAGGCTACGAAGTAGAGAGTTCCATGATTTTGCCATGGGCTGCATTAGCCCTTACTGTTTTCAACTTTCGTGAGGCGATGTTGTGAATATAAGCGAGGCAATTGGTTCTATATGATCTCATGAGGTGTATGGTCACTGTGTTTTCCATACCGCAGTTTGTTCGAAAACAATGTATGTTCATTCACAGTTTGTTCAGATTGATGAAAATTTGTTGTCATGTATGTTCATTCACAGTATGTTCATTCACAGTTTGTTCAGTTTGTTCGAAATTTTTTTCTCATGAGGTGTATGGGCAACGTATGGTTTGGCATTCATTGAAGACTATTGCTTTCCAAAACTTGTAAAAATAGGCCAATTCTTCATTTATTTTTTGTATGTATTTCTCAGTTTTAAAACCCCCTGAAAGTTTATAAAAAACCCTGTGAAAGTTTGCGTAAAACCCCTTAAAAGTTTGCAAAAAACCCCCTGAAAGTTTGCGTAAAACCCCCTAAAAGTTTGCAGAAAACCCCCTAAAAGTTTGCAGAAAACCCCCTAAAAGTTTGCAGAAAACCCCCTAAAAGTTTACAGAAAACCCCCTGAAAGTTTGCAGAAAACCCCCCTGAAAGTTTGCAGAAAACCCCCTAAAACTTACATATATATAAAAGCATTATAACTAAATGGGTTATCGGGTCACCCATTAACCACCCATTTAGTAAATGGGTGGATGAGAACCGACCCATTTAGCAAATGCTAAATGGGTTATAAATGGTCAAATGGTCATAAATGTGACCACCCATTTATGACCCAACCAAACCCAACCAAAACCACCCATTTGACATCCCTACCCTCAACCCTAGACTATACCCCTAAACCCTATACCCCCTAATCACGACACGAGTACAGTAGCAGTCGCTAAACAGCTACTGCTAGCATTGCTCGAGGGATGTAATAGTACTTATAATAACAACATTAGTCATTTTTTTTTTAAATGACTAAGTGGTATCTTACGTATATATAGTAAGCTTAAATCCATTTAACCTTGATGGTTTTCTTTCTTCTAGCAATCAAAGTTCAGCTCCTTTCGCAAACCAGACTCTAAATACGCAATAAAATAAACAAATAAATAAATAACTCATAAGGAATCGGCCTAAAAGTTTTTTTTTTTTCAAGAGATGACCGATGTCCATATTCAGTTACAGAAGACTTTCTATAACATACAACAAAATCAAATCCCCAAATGAGCAAAAACGCATATAGAGCAAAACTGGACATAATACCCAAATGTTGAAGATACAACAGAAGACTTTCTATACAAACATCAGAGCAGTACTCTTTAACTCTTTCGATAACAAAAAAATGGGAACATCCGCAGATCCTAGCTATAGAAAAGCATACAACAAAAATCAAACGGCAAATAAATTACAATGCATACAACAAACCCTGCCATATAAAATGTTGTACAATACACAACAGAAGGCTTCTTTACATACATCAGAACAGAACAGAACTCTCTCTCTCTCTCAAACTGAGAAAAAAGAAACATTAGCAGCTCCCCTCATGGGACTTCAAGGGTTAAAAGAACACAAAAAAGGGGAAGATATAGGTCATGTACAAAATCTCAAAATCTTTTCCTCCCACGCGGTAGCTTGTCAGATGAAATTATACCTTATACACAGCCAAAGGAAAATTGTAAGAGGATCTTGATTTCCTCATAGAAAAGCCTCTGAAAATTGGCTTCCCTCACTCAGAGTTCTTTGCAGAAGCTGATGAAGAGCTCGGGTTTGAGGACTCATCCCCTGAAGAGTCTGATGCGCTCTCCTGATGATTTTCCGAATTTGTCTTGGATCGCCTAGACCGGACATTGACGCCCACAGGGAAGGGTTCCTGTAATTTTTATAAAAGAAAAATCAATTAGAGGTTTTTCTCCGAAACATCTAATGATACATGTAAAATTGCTAGCATGATGAGACCAAAGTTTTCTCTTTTTAAATTAGATGGGAACATTTTTTTTTGTCTCATGTCAAACTATGAGAGAAAACTACAGTCAGAGAATGCTGCTTGATTTCATCCATTGTTTACTAATTGAGGATTGTCATTAAGAGCTGTGTTTGTCCTCAGCCAGACGCTATGGAAGGCTTAAAATGGAACAGGAACGAATCTTGCCCCGTAAACAAGGAAGAGATGGTAACTACTAGAGCAATAAAATCCAGAATACGTACATGATATAAAGATGGGGAAATAACATTATTTGTCCAAAAAAAATTTGCAACACATGACGCTTTCAGAAATAGTGATGACTATGAAATTGCATCATGTAGAACATTGTTAACACTGAAGAAGGTTGCTTTTCTTGAAAATTGGGCAGCTTGGTTTGAGTAGCCACCTCTGGGGCTCCAAAGGAGTATGGTTGACAATCAATTCTAACCAGTTCAAGCTCTAAGAAAACTAAAAACTTTTGAAGAAGATATAAAAGTAGAATGAATGACAATATTATAAGATGGTCTTTGAGATGTTGCCTTCACAGTGAATAATAGAAATGGAGGCATCAATTCAGTAAATAACGACACTGTGTAGGAGAGACTCTTTAATGGTAGCTTGTAGCATGCTTCAAGAAATCCAAGTATATGAATAAGATCACTGCTTTAGGACTGGGTACTACGTACATTTCAGATGGGAGTTATTCTTTGTAATTCCTATGATCCTATAACTCTCTATGAGGTTTTGGAGCTGATTTCTTCACCATCGGCAAAGGAAGGACTTGTGCAAGAAAGGAAACTGCCGTAAAACCAAAACAGTGGATCAGCAGAACTATTGTATTTTAGCAAATTAGGCTTACGGAACTGAGACCCAGAACAACAAAATTCTCCTGGACTAGAAGGTAAAGTTCAGATGACTCGAAGTATGTACTCCCAGTGATTTTTGCATTATCACATGAAAGAAGTGTAGATTTGAAGTACTTGAATGAAGACAATATGCAATGATTTTATACCTGATCTCCTGCATTAGGACCATCTGAACGGAAAATAATAGGGCGACACCGTTTATCCTCATTCATCAAACTAGAATTCTGGAAGTGATTAATAAGAGCTGCTTTCCCCTGGATACGAGCATATGCAAGATATGCCACTTTTTCACTGTTAAACTTTTCCCATTTTTTACCATTGAATGCCTGCAAAGGTTACATTCAACTCTTTTAGCAGCAAATCTTAGGGACGAAGAATGGAAGCAAGTTTTTTATTAAAAAACCCATGCCTATTTAATGCTGATATAGATACCCGCAAAACAAAAATAAAATTTAGTTCCAAAGTCTTTGCAGTCAGCATCACAATATAGAACCTTTTATATAAATTCACTGGGATATTGGGACCGGAAAATAGGGTGCCGTAGAAGATATCCAGATTAAAAAAACTCTAGTAATTAGGATATGAAAACACATACCTGATAAAATGAGATAATGTGTTGTGGATCAGTCATGTTGATAAAAGCATATCCCACATTACATTTATTCTGAAAATGGTAAAAAGGAAATTAGCTGATGAATTGATAGCAATAAATGGCATCTAAATTTTACCATCAAGAACAAACAAAGTTTTTGTTTATACAAAGACTTTGAATACCTTAAAATCTATAGGCAAGTAGATAAAATCATAAGTTCCTTTGTGTTGATCATCGATAGTACCCAGAAGCATCTTGGACGTGTACCTGAAACTCAGTTACTCGCAATCAGATAAACCAGAATAGAACAAGTACATAAAGACGCTACAATTGTAACTGAAATAAAGATGAATTGAATAAAGGAGTTATCCACTTACTTATTAGGAATGTTTTTTATCATTAGCGTGGTGCGTGAGTCGTCTCCTTGAATAATCCGGTTGATGTCAAGTTCATATTGCTTTTTGCTATCTGCTTGATTAGCACCCGAATCACTTATTCGCCTCCTCATGCGATCATGAGTAATATCATGCAAATTAGGTGTCTGATTCACACGGTTCCTTCCGTGAAACATGTGGCTCTTCTGCTGAGGTGAAGGAACCCCGATATGTGCAGAGGCAATAGAAGGGTCTACACATGTTCCATGAGAATGAGGAAATATATGACGAGAAGCAAGTTCCAGAGAGTGCAACTCAGAGAAGCTAGAAAATCCCATATTCTCCAGAGCACTTGGATGGAAAGCGGTAGCATCCTCATTCAAAGAATGTCTTTGGTTCCAGAGCAAGGGATCCACAGTTGGTGCTGACCCAACATGCCGATGAGGCAATACAGGATTTATATGAGCTGGAGCTCTAGTGAACCCATGCATTGTGGGAGATTGAGCAGGACTATTGTTCATGAATGGTGACAAATTCTGCCACATCATAGACCCAGGTTGATGATGATATGAATTGGAACTACTCCAAGTATAGTCATTCTCATGAAGAGGGTATTTTCCATTTCCAGAAACATTAAAGGCTGCGGAAAAGAAATATGGATAGAATTATTAAAACATCAAGAAAATAAAGACTTGAAAGGTGTTAACACATTCTTTACACAAATTATGTAACCGAATACTATATATAAAAGATAAAAGAATGATATATGAGAAATTGCTCCCACACAGAAAAGTTTAACGCCCACAGGAAGGTATAATAGTCAGAAAATTATTATAGAAATTCATTTCATTGCATGTACCTGCTTTGGTGTGTTCAAAAGAATGGCCACTATGGCCACCAGAACCAACTCTGTGCATGTTTCTATTGTCAACTCCCTGAGATAGTGTGGAACTAACATTTACAGCCATTGCTGACATGGTGCTTGGGGAGTTCAAAGCAACACCACTAGTTACACCATCACGTGGTAAGGTTGATATGCTTTGAAAACCAAGGTTCATATGTCCTAATGAATAGCCATTTATAGCCATCGCTGACACAGTGCTTGAGGAGTTCAAAGGAACACCACTAGTTACGCCACCATGTGGTAAGGTTGGCATGCTTTGAAAACCAAGGTTCATATGTCCTAATGAATGGCTCAGCTCAAAGTTGCCAGATTGATTGACAAAATTTCTAAGCAGTGCAACCCTGGCTGGAGACGATAACTTATGAGGGCTGCTAGAAGGAATTTCATGAAACTTGGACTCTGAAGATAATCTATTCTGCATTTCAAATGAAGCATGCACTCCCTGGACATCCCCATTATGAAGAACTCTGGAAGTATTTTCTCCAAGCGTCATCAATCCAGAAGAAACTGACATGCAAAGAATTATTTGTAAGTAGAAGCATAAACAGAAAAAGGGAGCTCAAGTTAACGCACCCAAT
>NC_033803.1:7280927-7306599 GCF_001876935.1 Asparagus officinalis | reverse complement strand
AAAACCCCCCCCCCCCCCCCCCAAAAAAAAAAAGAAAAAAGAAAAAACCTCAACAGTCAGTGATGGTAGAAACCATGTTATCAAGTGTTTGAACACCATGGCTTAATTGAAGAATTGAAGAAGGGAGAATGCAAGAGAACGAAAACAAAAGGTTTGGGTTTACAGACTTATATCACAGATAGATTCTTTTTCCTTTTATTCCTAAGAAGAGTAATTGTCGGTAACAACAAAAACAAGGCCAGCAACAAATAGATGAGTCAGACCTCATACCAAAGCATTCTGAAGGCAAATTTTGAGAATAGCTTTCTCGTCTACGCCTGCTTGAATCTTCATCTTCCAGGTCCACAGATAAACATCGTGTTGATCTGCACAAATTAGAAAAGTTCATCAGCAAACGAATATACAACTAAAATGATAGCAAATGAATAGGTCCAAATAAACATAATACAAACAAATGATAGCAAATGATAGTTTCTCTGAAACACAGCAACAAGGCAACGCATAATTATTTGGTTTCAATTGGTAAGAAAGTTGCAAAGACGTGTATACATCTGGAGCTACAGCAGATATCCATAAGAATAATAAATAAATTATATGCAGAAAATATTTGATTCTGAGCTTGGGAATCATGCAACCAACAAGATCATCTAAGTTATCCATTTTTAATTGTCACCTATAAAGTTGAAGGGACAATTTTACAGATATTAGTACATAACACTGGGCTCTGGAACGTGGACAGAACCATCCTACTGGTGAAGTAATGTCAAAGATCCTAAAATTGGATGATAGTCTTATCCAAATCTTTTAGAACAAAAGTTCCCTGGGTGCATAACAGTGATATCGGGTAGAAGAAGATAGTGTTGGAGACTTTAGGCCCAATGGAGATGATGGACAGAGAAAAAATGATGCAATATGCATGAAAATTGGTCCAATAACATTGCTGGGATAAAACATACATATTTCATAGAAGATCAGTGATTCATCTTCATGATAGTGTAACACAAACAACAGAAACCTAAAACTAGTTGAACTACTAATCTTGCATTCATTTTAGCTCATTCTTGGTGAGTTCACCTACATCTTCCGGATCAGTTGTATAATTGTTCCTTTGCATGCATGCTCATATCGCTAAGGGCTCAGCAGGATTAAATTCTCGTATAATGTTGGAGCATTCTATTTATTAGTCTTTTGTAGCTTCATTATCTCATTGAAGAAATAGTGGGAAGCTTGCTCACATATGCAATACAGCACATGTATACATGCCCAAGAAAAGAGAGAAGAAAAGGAAAAGGAAAAAAAAGGAGGAAAAACAATTAATTCAAATAGACACCCCTAAGCATAAACAAGCACATGTGCATGTGGTACAATTGTGCACAAGATACAATAGTAAAGATAATTCACTTGAAGATATTGATTGTAATTTGTGAAAACCCTTCCTGAAATTTACAAGAAAATCTCACTGTAGAGACAACAATTTCGGCTCCGTTTGGATACCATGGTGTTTTACTTATTTCCATGGTGTTTTTGCCAAAAACAGAAGTTTTTGAGCTAAATCATCCTCAAACAAAAAACACAACACTTATCTCAAAACACCTTTTAGGTGTTTTAAGTTTGATGTTTTGGTTTTGAGTTTGAGAAGGTGTTAATATAATATCTAACATAAAATAAAAAAGTTATTGATAATAAATAATAATATAATAATATACTATACAATAGTATAATCGCTATAATATGATTAACTTTTTAATAAATAAATTGAAATAAAATAATAATTATAAAATATTATATAATAGTAACATATTTAATAATAACATAACAATATAATAATAACATATTGTATAGTAAATGTAATATAATATATAAAATATTAATATATTATGTAATAAAATAATATAATTTATTATAAAGTAAAATAATTTTAATAATAAAATAATTCATTGCTAACAAATGTTGATGTAAAAATAAGATATTCATAATATAATAATATTTATTTATATCGTAAATACTAATATATTATTAAAGTACTATTAAAAAACTCTAACATATTAAAAACAATAATATATCATATAATATTAAAATATTTATAATATATTAATTTATTAATAACATAATATTAACATTATTAATAATATTATATTATATGAATAATAGTGTAATATTATATTATATTAATAATAGTATAATATTATATTAATAATAAAATAACATTATTATAAAAATATTAATATAATATACACAATAACAAATTGATATACCAAAATAATTAAATGTATAATTATATCAAAACAATATGTAATAATTATAATATAATATAACTCGTTAAAGTACAATATAATATTATAATACATTATACAATATTATATTGCATTACATATAATACTTATAAGACTATAATAATGTAAACTAAATATTATAAGTTTATAACATTTTATTTATAATATATTTTATTATAATTAATATATAATATATCAATAATATGTTTAATACTAATGTTATAATGGGTCAAACTTGTGTTGACCAAAAATACTTAACGTGGTGTTTTTAAAAATATTTAAAGGAAAACACAATGGTATCCAAACGAAGCCGAAATCATGAAAATTAGAAAGATGAGGTAGTTTCCAATACACCAAAGTCACTGAACTCTATGCTGTAATTAAAGGTTGTCTTGAGTGATGAAAAGAAGCAGTGAGATCAGATGGATTTACCGGAATTTTGTGTCTCTAGGACCACATGGTTCCACCTTAATTCTCTTGCCAGCAATTTCACGTGTGTTTAAAGCTGAAAAAGCAGCTTTACGAATATCATAAAACTCTACAGACCTGCAATGCTGCTTGCGTGGAATTTCACAGATCTGTGGCAGAAACAGAAACAGGATTTAACCATTTGCATTTAGAAGAAGTCATCCAGAAAACAAGCGTGATTACAACCAACTCACCTCTTTGATTTCCCCATAAACTCCAAATATATGAAGAACGTCATCATTTGAAACAGAGGGATCGAGGTTGGTTACCATGAGCACACCCTCGTTGGTATCTGCCTCCAAAGGATTATCCTGCTACCAGATTGCCCACAATCAGTTAGCAAAATGCTAATATTGCATTGCCAAGTGCAGCCATATGTGAAACAACACGCGCTAACATAAAAGCTAAAGTCAATTGGAAGGAATAGACAAAATAATGATAATGCTGAAATGACAATAAATAAGGTAACCTCTGAATATTTGCACATATAGAATAAGAACATTAACGGCTTCTTCACATTAAAGCAAAAGGTATAAGCAAATCTCATTATTAGATACATATGGCTCCAGTGAATTCCATCCACTGTGCCTACATGAATTCTGATTTTTACATGAATCATGCCTTTTATTAAGAACTATATCAGGATCAGCAATGCAAATTTTCGTTCTCTTCCAACAAAGTTCCATAAATTCGTTGATTTTGACTGTCACTCTCCAATTAATTTTGCTACTGCAGGAAGCAAATGTAGTATTAATAAGTTAATAAACTATTGCACATATAGATAATGTTTAAATTAAAGAAGAGAGATAATTATCATGGTTATCTCAAGATATACCCATGGTATATCGGTCTCATGGGACCTGTACAAATTGAAAGTAGATAAAGAACATAGATCTAAAAGGAAGGCTAACCTAATATATTAAAAGAGATGATAATTGATGTTAAGACTACTTAGGAGATTTCAATACGACAATACCTTTGAAATGCAAAACTGTATATCAAGCTTCTGGCCCTTAATTGACTTGGTTTGAAGAACCCTCATTGCATTTTGTGCAGCCCTGATATCATAGTATGATACCATCATAAATCCACGATGGATGCACAATGTATAAAGGGTCCTCACATCCCCATATTGCTGAAACAACGCAGAGAAAATACATCAGATAAGAAAGATGGAAGGGACTGGAGGATGAAATTTAAACAATGCTATACTACAAGTCCAAGATATTACAACAAAAATACCTCGAAAATAGTCCTCAGCTCAATATCGTTGATGCTACTATTGATATTTTTCACAAGAAGAGTCCTGGTCAGCTGTTCACCAGATTGGAGTTCACTGGCAGGAAGGCTATGGAATCCTCTTTCTCCGGAAGTAAAAGCTCCACGATAACTATATTCAGAACCTTTCTTGCAGCTGAAATTATCATCCGATTCTAGTTCCAAGCCACCCACACTGTAAAATAGGTCATCTTCGAAATCCGTAATGTTCGACTTTGAAACATACCCAAGATCGTGGATAGCTCCAGATAGCAAATCGTCATCATCAGGAAGGAGATCTCCGATTGTTTGTGCTTCTATTTCTTCTAAGGATTCAAAAGCTTCATCCTCCAGAATGTTGGATTCAAATGCATTAACAGATTGACCAAGAAAGACATCATTTGATGATAACCTCGCTGCATCATCCATGTGGGAAAAAACAGTGTGTTAGATAAACTATTTTAAGGTAATATAAGTGATTTCTATGAAAGATAGCAATAATTTTAAACTTAATGGTTTGGTAAATATTGAACCTCGAAATAAATGGAAATCAAACAGTAAATAATAAGATCAACATCACATAAATTATTAGATTTCCTAATGCGGGGATTCATGTGCAACAAAGAGAACATGCAACAGAAAAGGAATAGTAGAGTTGCACGTTTGTTTGCTCGAGAAGAGAGAATTCTCATGGTGGCCCCTGCCTAGAGTACTTCTTTCGGTTTCTACTGACAATGACGCAGGTTGACAATTTGACGTTGGTTGGGGTGCAACATCCTTGTCAGGAGCTTTCTGCAACCTTGCTAGTTATCCCCAGAAAATAAGGCTACAAAGTATGTGGGATATTTCTTTTGGGGTCTTTGAAAAAACTGTGCAGAAGCTCTAAGCCAGCCATTCACATAATTCCCTCCCATAGGACGAATATTTTCTAGAAATAACGGAGAAACTGGCTTGCCTCCTGACATGAATGGCATAGCCTCTAGTCCAACAAAATTTAAAAAATTCAGATTAAGTTGATGAAAAGACAGATACAAATGAGAAAAGCATTGTTTTCTGGCGGAAATGAACACGGACGTATATAATAGTCACCAATGAGATAATAAAATTATTTGGACTAGGAATCCATGCAATGCCAGAATTAATGTGTTAAAAGAGGCTTTGAATATTCGTCTCAGCAGTATCCTGAAGTCAGATCAATGTTGCATGACTTCCGGAAATCAATACCTTAGTTAATAATGATGTTCATAAGATAGGTCATGTGAGGACAAAAGTCGTAAGCTATCTAGCTTTCCCTCTCCTTCATCAAATCTGATTAAACGAACTCATCAGGAGAAAAGAGAGCACACGTTCCTTAATAATTAGGACACTCATTACCCTTGAGCAGGAAATACATGATATGCATCTTAGAAAAAAAGTAAACACGCTGATAAGGAAATACATAATGAGTTCAGCAGCTTTCTTAGGTGCGAAAACATTCTCTTTTAGGAAACACAATAATATAAATATCAATAACTGATCACGTCTTTCCACTCATACCTTTTCTTGCATTTCATTAAGCTGTCAGTAAATGATCATTTGCATGTGACAGTTTATAACTTCATAGTACGTTTTCCACTTTGACTATTACATATTCTACATAATAATTTTTCTTGGCCTTTGGGAAAAGAGAAGTCCTAGTTTGAGTTACGCCTTATATGCCTGTTAGAGCTAACAAATTCTAGTGTTAAATAGTCATTTGGTTGTTGGATATGGACCTATCATTTTGGAGGAATCTCTAACAAAAAAAATATTGTGTTAGCAAATGTATATCTTTTCACAATAGTTTGTCCCCACTTCTTGTTTGTTACTCTATAGCAGCTAAAACTGTATCCTTGTAAATCTGTACTATTCTAATAAAACAGCTGCAACTTGTGGCAAGAATCCATGTGAATGGTACTGACTCTTATCCTAAGAAGTCACATGCTAAACTAGTAAATAACAAGCTTCATTCTGGTCTTCAATAACATTTTGTGGCTCTGATATGGATAAAGATGAACCAACTTTAGCCTTTTGTGCCCACTATCAGGACCAGCTTTTAAGTTTAGAAACTAAAATGTCAGTAATAAAGATAACAGGAAGCAATAAAAGTTTGCATGTGTATCCAGGCTCTCCGAACCCGACCTACATCCTATCCAATTTACCCAACCCAAACAGAAGTCAAGATATGTGACTCATAAATGGGCCCAAAACTTAGAACTGAGACCCCAGATGTGTAGGGTCCACATTTAGAAATTTTAGATGTGACCAGAAAAACCTGAACAAACCTGTAAGACCAGACAATAAACAGTTATAAAGTTTATCTACAGCAATATCACTTGCGAAGGGCCTGATCAAACAGAACCCGAGAAAGATCCCTAGTTTGCTTAATGAATGGATCATGTCTGAATCTACAATGTAGATCCGAAACTAAGCTAAGGATGAAACAAGACTAATCCTGAAACAAATGCTACAGTTGCCCTTAAAATACACGAATTAGAATTAGAATTAGAATTTTTAACAGCAGAAGAATTCTGTATAATTAAGATACAATCAAGCAATGATAAGATTAAAGACTGACAACGTCTTTAAACTAAAATTTCAAAGAAATCGGTTACAGATATAGACTTTGATACTTGGAAAGTAAAAAATGCATGTCAAAATAGTAAAGTTGTGTATGGGTGATGATGAACTTATGTAGAAGCAGAATCCCAGTAAAAAAATAATGTTTCAGTACAAGTCAGCGATCTGGGATAAATAAATAGCCCGCAAACAGGTCAACTGTTCCAGCAACAAGACTCACCACGATGATCAGGCATGGAAGCAGTCTGCCAAAGTCCAAATTGTTTCTGCAAGCAAAAATAGAAGAAACAAATCTTAAGAAATATATAGTGCTAAAATGGAAGAGTAACCCAGACCCTAAAGGAAATACAGTAGAAACACCAACTCAAGGGGAGAATAGGAACAAAACAAAAACAAAATAATGTCACATGGATAAACAATAAATCAACTGCTCTATCTAAATGAAGGGAATTTATGTAGCAAATCAAATCTAAATCTAAATTGATAAAGCTTCAAAACTGTAGCTCCCAAAAAATGAAAATTGCAAAAGACTTCTCAATCATGTTATGAAGCAGATCCTAGTACTCTGGATCCGTATGGAAAAGATCATTGCAGTTGACATCACACTAAGTAGAGTGGACCAAAGTTTGAAAAGTAATCTCTACTACTTAAGAAAAATATCTTATGAAGCAGATCCTAGTACTCTGGATTCATATGGAAAAGATCATTGCAGTTGGCATCACACTAAGTAGAGTGGACCAAAGTTTGAAAGTAATCTCTGCTACCTAAGAAAAATATCAGAAGGGGTGCCTACAATCAGATGCTAACATTCTGAATTACAATGCAAAAAAGAGAGCAAAAGTGGATGGATTTGTTTGCATGCGTGCAAGGATATTTAAGAAATGAAAAGAAAAAGGTATTCTTAGTTGAAGGTGAACCTTTTGTAGGACTGCGCAATTGTATGCTTCCGGCAAAAGAATGTAATTCTACTAGAAATATAACCCTATATTCAACATGTGATGAGGTGAGCACCTACTGTCTGACGGATTGGATGGATCCAGAGGAACAAGTGGAAAGGCTAAAAATAGAAAGCATATTTTTTTACTTGGCACTTAAATATAACCAGTATACAGAGTTGCATAGCTAAATAAGGAGGGCAATTTGTATGATGCCCCAACTAATAGTCTCACAGTGGTTATGTGAGGACATATTAATCGGTTTAAATAGTAAGCCTAGGGATTCAAGTGCAACAACGGTTAACTCATTGTGACAGTGGTTAGACATACAACTCCACAATTAAGCGCTTATGCAAGAGTAGTACCACGATGGGTGACCTCGTGGGAAGTTTGAGTGTTACACTCACTGGATCCCTGGGCTTAACATCGCACCAACAGGCTTGTGGAACTAAGTGTTATTCTATAGTGGGAGTGACCTCAAGAACCCATAGGAGTCACCTCTAGAATCCACATCGCATGGCAATGAAACTGGGATGGGCTGATTGTGTGAGGACATATTAATTGGTTTAAATAGTTAATCATTTTTCGTTGTGGATTAGCCAAACAACTCCGCAGTTAAGCGTGTTCGTGTGAGAGTAGTACTCCTGGGAAATTACAATGTTGCACTCGGTGGATCCAGGGTGACGATGAGAGGTCTAGCTTCTACATTCCTAGGCCACTATCCAGCCGACAATTACTTGAAACTATTGCTCAGAATAAACCAAAAATGGAAGCCTGGAGTAGAGGTAGAGGTTAACTACAACCAACCTATCCTTGTTTTAAGGCAAACTCTAGTGACTTAAGGATAGAATAACATAGATATTTGACAATGAATTTAAATTCTAGTAACCTAGACTACCAAATAACTGGGGAGAAAAAGAAGAAGATAGACGTGTGCAGTAAGTATCATTCTCAAGCAAAATACCTCAGAAGGAAGCCGCATTTCCTCTGAAAATGCTGATGGCTTGTAAAATGTGGACGCATGACTCTGTTCCATAATATCAGATGGCATCTTGCAACTCCAAACCATGAACCTCAACAACAAAATTCAAAGGTTGTAGAGACACTTGCTCCCAAGCTGCAATACCTGGTGGTTGAAATTCATCCAAAATAAGCAAATTAGAAACAAGAAAGGAAATGTTGACCGAAAAACCAAAATAAAACTTGAACAAGCAAGCCCAGTAATATAACGAACTTTCAAGATGGCTACAGAACTCAAAATTCAAGGTTTTCAAAACTCTACCAAGAAAAGGGGAACCATAGAGCTGAAGAAGAAACTTGAACAGAACCAGACAATCATTGTGAGAACATGAAGAAGATCAAGAGAATAGAGTGCAGTATAAATCTAAAAGGAAATTGTGTCAGTAAATTTAGAATGTCTTTTATAAAGAGTGTTATAATAAAAAACTAGAAATTTTAAACAAGTTAATGCAAATATGGTATATCATGATTGCTTGCTAGAGTCAAAATGTAGTTGGTTACCATTAAGGTGTACAAAAGATATAAAAAAAGCCTTAAAGATAACACTGAACAACCAACTTTAAATCTGACCAACCTGAATCTACAAGCACTGAGAAAATTCTACCAAAATAATGAGAAAGATGAAATACTAAGCTGGGATTTTAGAATATTATTATTCAGAAAAAAAAAGGGGAAATTCGAGGAAACTGAACCCAAATTGAGAATTTGAATAACATACACTGATCACCAATAACCCTAACCCCAATAATCAACTTCTCAAGATCAAAAGCGTCAATTGAAATCCCAACTTAAACTAAGATGACAGCAACCAACAACAAAAGCTACAAAGGCTAAAATATTAAGAAAACCACGAATTTTAATAATTTTTCAAAAATGGATACTTTTCAGTAGAAGAATAAAATATAAGGAATCTGAAGATATAAAAAGCTACCAGCTAAATTAAACCTCGCCTCGAACCCCACAATGCTCTGCAGAATTATCCTAAAAAAATCTTCTGTGGTTTTTCAGAATAAAAAATACTAGGGAATCTGCAGGTGATGATTATGCTACAGTAAATCTAATGTAAACAATTCCCAATTCAAGTTGGCGTGACAGTAATAAACAAATTAGAGAAATCGGTGGAGAACTCTCACCATATAGCTTCTTCTTCTTCTTTTCTCTCTCAAAATTCGAAGAAATTAGCACGCGCTTCGCGAATTATGATGAAAGAAATGAAATATTTCTAAAAAGGAAACCTAAATAAAAAGTCAGAGCTATATATATACACGAACTCTAAAGCAAAAAAAACCGCCCAAATTAAGCTTGGATCACGCTCAAAAATCATCATGAATTAAAGAGGAAAACTCCAATTATTTAAAAATAAAATAATTGAAGTTCAATGATAATTCAAAGCAAAACACCGTCAAATTTAAAATAATTGAAGTTCAATAAATTTCATTATTAGAGCGGATATTCAAATTAATGACTTCTAGAAAAAGCGTCATAAAGTAAAAGGCGCGGTTATAATAAAAATTTAAGCTCGGATCTCAATCAATTCCCAAAATACAAATCAAAGCAAAACACCGCCAACTTTAAGCCAGATTTTCAAATTAATGGTTTCTAGTAAAAGAGCCATAAAGTAAAAGGCTAAATGATCATAAAAAATTTAAGCTCCGACCTCAATCAATTCCCAAAATTAAAAAAAAATCAATAAAGATAATAATTACAAAAAGCTAAAGCAAAAACACCGCCAAATTCAAACAAAAAATTGCAACGAGATCGCAGATCAAGCAAATTCTCAAAAAGGAGCAGAATTCTCACCCGATCTCTCGCAATTCTTCAGCTGAGGACTTAGGGTCCGAGAGTGTAGCTTCCGGCGCACGATAAGAAATATCCAGCGCACGATAAGAGATAGCCTAGAGAGAAAAAGCGAGAGGGTTTCCGCGAAGGGATCTCGTCAAAATCCGTGCCGTGCGAGAGATAGGAGCCCGCCCTCTCTCGCCCCCCGGCTCCCCGGAAATTTGCACTCTACCCCCCTGGATTTTTCAAAATTTTCTCCGGCGAGTGAGCGTTCGTGCGCGCTCACTCAGCCGGCGACGAGAGGGGAGGAGAGAGAAAACGAGAGGAGAGAGAAATATAATAATCGAGAAAGGGAGGGGGTAAAGTGGATAAGTTGCGGTAGGGATTAAAGAGCGGAGGAGCGGACCACTCCCCTTCTGACGCGAGAAGTTGTTTTAAATCGTGTATGACGCCGTTAGATTTGACGGCGTCAGGGTTGACGGAGACACACTGTGGGTCAGCCCGGTGATCTAGCTACTGTTATTTTTATCTTTAATTGCCGTAAATACCCTTCAACATAATTTGAAATGACGAGTTTTACAGTGTAGCTCCTTTCGCAATATGAAGGGTAGTTTAGGAATTTGAGGAGAGACTTGACTGTCGCTTCATGCTTTTTTTAAGTGCTGTACGAATCTTGACCGGGGAGTGAGTTATCGATTATTACTTGTTGACTTCGTGTATTTACACCTTTTGTTAGTGATATTTTCATGAAAATTGAGATTATTTATGATAAGCCAACGATCCCGATGTTTGCAAAGGAAGTTTATAATGAAATTTTTATATATGAAGAGAAATATTTAACTTTTAGCGATTATGATGAGAAAATAAGGACGCGGTGCAAGTTTAGATGAGAGGAGTAATTTTGTTGTTGTAAGGTTTGGAGAGAAAATCTATAGAAAAAACAGTTATAAAAATTTACAAAATGCACATCGAAATTAACTCATTGACAATTAAAACATAACACTTCTAAAATAGTTTTGTTGGTAAGAAAAAGTCCAGTTTTGGATTTCTTCATGGGTGTGTCAAATTTTCAAAAATTCCAAAACTGACCTCTCATTTGAAGAAAAAAAAATCAATGTAAATATTCTTATATTTTAAAAATCAACACAAATATCCTCACGCGTATAAAAAAATCAACAGGAATATCCTCACATATAGATAGTGGTGGAGCAGGATTTTATCCTAGCGGTATCTCATATAATTTATCACGGTTTATATTTAAGATGTGCATTGATAATTTTACAACTTTGTTCCTTTCAGAGATGTCATATCCTAATCCTAGTGGTATCCTAAGTAGTAAATACAAGTAGAGATAAATAAAAATATGTATAAAGTAGATAATCTAGTGGTGTCATATGACACAACTAGTAACTATGTGGCTCCGTTACTGCATGTAAAAATGTCATCACATTTGCTTTATCACACACTGGTCGCGCAACTAGCAATCGAACATAGCCTACACACAATAAAAGAGCGGGTAGGAATTAAATAGGTTAAATTATAATATTAAATTTTTATCTGATCTATCTTACCACTTTGGGTTTTTTTCCCCTCGACATCGTTTTGGGTTCATGGTGCAAAAAGACCCAAAAGTTGGTCGTCAGCCAAAGAAACTCATAAATCTCTAATGTGGAGTGTGTTAAAGGATAATTATTTTAGTGATCAAGGTCAATTGAAGCACATGAGAAGCATGTGGTCACCTCCGTCTTAATTTTATTCAAAATTATGGTAAAAAATTAGGTTATGGTTTAAATCAAAGTTCTCCTATCTCACTTTCATCTTCATCTTTCTCCAAATTTAATTGATCAATCCGCCTATTTTTAAATTTGATGTTGAACTTGGAAAGGGGATGTTGAATATTCAAGAAATTTGGAGAATTTGAAGGTGATGAATGAAATCAAGAGACCATCACGCACTTCTCGTGTGCTTCAACTAACTTTAATCACGAAAATGATCATTCTTTAATATACTCTATTTCAGCTATTCATCTTTTTTTTTTTTTGGCTGGTGCAACAAATTAAATTAACTCTAGAGCAAGGGGGGGAAAATACCAAAATGATAAAGAGTTAAGAAATAATGTCAACCTGCTAAATATATTTAAAATAAATATGTAAGGCTCGTCACAGAGCCGCATTCAATCATTAACTTAATTTCTCCATCATGCCATAATGGAATGTCGCCACCTTGTTTCGCTACGTTCCCAACGGAGATGGGCCCACTAATTACCAGTTTCTATATCACCTTCTACGTGTCGATTCATTAAATGAAAGATAGCATGTTTGCTGTTTGCAGCTAGAGAGGCAGTCACTTGATTAGATATATGTCGACGGTCACACGCAACAGGCACGTGGGAGGTGGAGAATGGNGGTTCGGTTACGAGCAGCCACCTGCTCACAAGAATCTATCTATTCGTATTTGAACGTATAATTTTTCAAATTGTACGTGTTTCAGTACTAATCGTAAAGATATTGCAGTAATTATATATGGCTTTATTTTCGGCTAAATACCAATATTGGTATTTTAATTCAATCTCATTTAACAAGAATATATTTTAATTAGGCAAACATGCTTTAAGGCATTTTAATTGACTTAACTTACCAACAAGGCTTTTTTTCTCGTCGGCGACCAGTTTTTCGGTGACAGCTCGTTACGTGCGTTGCACGTGATGACTTAAACTATTATTAAGCAGCTGATGTGGCACGATTTTCTGACGTGGACAAAGCAGTTGGGAGAATAAAAGAGGGGATTCAAGCTCTTGTTTAGGTGAGATTGGAAAAAACTAGGGTTTATCAAATTAGGGCATTCAAGCTGTGATTGAGCGTGGAAGAGAAGTTATTATGTCGTCGTCATCAAGTTCAAGCTCTCATTCTAAAGCAAGCTGGGTCAGTGGAAGATTGGGATCGCATGTAAGTATTAATCATGGTTTGAATGCTTTGGCAGGTATTAGAAGGTGGAATGAGGAAGCAAGGATGGTTGGCATGAAAATCTGTAAGTGTGAAATGGATTATGGGTATTATACATCATTTACAGATGAAAATTCTGGGAGAATGTTTTATAAATGTCAGAATCCTAATGGTGGCTGTGAAATGTGGGAATGGTTTGATAAACCTGTGTGCAATGTGTCTTCTACTCTATTTCCTATTCTACGAGATGAAATAATTAACTTGAGGAGTGACTTGAAGCTCAGGGATAGGCGGATTCAAAG
Organism: Asparagus officinalis; assembly: GCF_001876935.1. Lineage (NCBI taxonomy): Eukaryota > Viridiplantae > Streptophyta > Magnoliopsida > Asparagales > Asparagaceae > Asparagus > Asparagus officinalis. The sequence goes on along the minus strand of NC_033803.1, from coordinate 7,293,025 downwards.
AGTTGAGGCCAAAGTGAAGGCTTGCCATGTTAAAAATGCCAAGTTTAGAGACCAGCTCCAGGTTTTATGCGATGAGAAATCTTGCGCTAATATCAAATTTGACAGATGTGAGATTCAGATTAGAGGGTTTGCTTCAATTGGAGAAGAAGAGGATGATGTTGCTCAAGAGAGGAAGTATGATATCACTTTTGTTTGTAGTAGTTTTTATTTGCGTATTTTTTTGTTTATGGACATGGACATGTAATGTTTCAGAGCAAACTGTATGAATTATTGAATTTAATGAGAAGAAGCATTGAACATGAAGATCTGTCAATGTTTAACAGAAAATTTTGGCATGGTATACCCTGTTTTCATGAATTTTCTTTGTGAGTAAACCTGTACAATATAGTTTTCATGTGACAAAGCATACTCACAAGTTTAAGTTCATGCCCAGAAGCTCATATTCACATTGCACAATCAACATACTAACCAGTAACCACAAGCTATGTAGAAATACACATTGCAAAATGAACAAAACCAGATTTTCATGATCACCATCAGTTTAACTATTTGCACATAGTCACATTGCACAAGAGTATGTGTTTGTCATGTTTACAGTCACCATCAACAAGTAAAAAGTCATTCAACTACATAAAGTCTATATATTACCAAAAACTAAACTATAATTACATATAATTACAACCCATTATTATGTGCACATGAAGCCTGTGTATGCTCCTCTTGGTGTACATCCTCGGTTGAAATTGGAGTTGAATCTTGTATGATTGTTGCTTGAGAGGCACTTGGATCTCTATAAGCTATTTCACCATGATCACCATGCCATAGGCCAAAACCCTCTGGCATAATGGCTTCATTATTTCTGTCTCGGCCCCGTCGTATATCACTCCTTCCTCTAGCATTTTGAGATTGAGCTTACAGAATACATAACAAATTCATATATCCGTAGGAATCTATATGAAAACTTGGTGCACAAGAGTATGTATTGTTCATTACCTCTAGCCATTGCTCTTCTATTTATGAAAATTTGAGATGGTGGAAGAGGGTTAGTTTGACTAAGCTATTCAATGGAATTGTTAGGTCTGGTTTTGCTCCCCTTTAGTCTTCCTCTCTTATTCCTTCCACTTGTGCCTTCATCAAGAACTTGAGATTGATTTTCCTAGAAGTAAATCAATGGAGAAGTTAGATTTTCTTAGTAAATCTATATGAGATTATTAAAAATATCTAAATAATTAGCATTTTAATACCTATTGATGTGTTGGCGTTGGAGGATGTATTGCTGCATCAGGACAACTGGGTCTTCTATGCCCTGTTCTATGACAATTGCTACACTTTTATGTTAATCCCTGCCTTGATGACCTAGAAGGATGCTTGGAACCTTAAGATGAATCTCTCCTTCTAGCGGTTTTGGGTCTCCCCTTTGGCCTTCTAATAATATTTGGAGGTAACACCATTCCCTCTCCCTCTGTATCCTAATAATTACTCCCTTGTAATGGATTCAACATTCCTCCATAGGCAATCAAATAGTTTTCTTGAGAATACATCTCTGATAAGTACATTTTAGGTTTCCTTCTCATAAGCAAGATAGCACTAACTGCATGTGTGCATGGAATTCCTTTCAAGTCCCAAGTCCTACATGTACATGTTATATTTTTCAAATCTACTGCATGACTTTGCCCTCTATGGATTATCTCAAAACCAGTTTCATTTTCATCCCCATTCCAATGGGCACGACAATGAACTTGCTCCTCATATGCTTCCTTCAACTTCTTATGAATTCTAGGTGCAACTCCCCCCACAAATTTTCCTATGAGTTTCTTTTTCTCTTGCATTCTATCCATTATAGATAATCTAATATCCTCTAACATGGACACTATAGGTTTATATCTTGCAAGTAATATAAAAAAGTTGAATGTTTCGGCCATGTTGTTGTCTACAACATCACACTTACTATGGCATTTGAAATGAGACTTACAGAATGTGTGGGGGGTCTCTAGCCATGAAGTCTTCATAAGCTTGCTCTGAAATTCTCCTTAGCTTGGCAGCTTCAATTGCAAAAATTGGCATAGAGGTGGCTTTAACACATTTCCAAAATTGACTTTGAAGGACCCTCCCACTATGAGTTTTCCTCCAATTAGAATAAATGTGCCTAGCACATTGCCTATGCTCAACTTCTGGCCACACTTCATGTATAGCTGGAACCAATCCCTAAAATACATACCTAGTTAATCACAATGAGTTAATAAAAGAAAAATAAAAATAAAAATAATCTTGCACAAACCTTTTGTTGGTCTGACATAACTGTCCAACCACTACCATCATTCATGTTTAGATCCACAGTCAAAATTCTTAGGAACCATTGCTATGGGCCACATTTGGTTATTACCATCCCTCCCCACAGCACAAAGTAATTGCCCTCCACAAGCATGTTTCAAAAAACAATCATCAAGACCAAATATTCTTCTATACCCCAAAGTGAAACCCATCTTCAGTGCCTCAAAACAAACATAAAATCTAAGAAATGTGCTTGGTTATCCTGGCTCTCCCTCAGCCACCTTCAGAACACAAGTAGTTCCTGGATTTGACCTTATTAGTTCTTTCATGTAATGTTTTAGCAAACCATACTGTCTTTGCATTAATCCTTGGACTGCATTTAGAGCTTTCTCCTTCGCCCTCCTACATTTTTTCAATGTCACATTAATTTGAAAATTCTCATAAATGTCAGATAAAATGCTGCTTGGCTTCATCTTTGGATCCCTCAGAATTTTATCAAGATAAACATGTGCAATCCAGTTATCAGTTATTAATCTATTTTTAAAAGTCCCGCTGCAAGTATGATCATGATTAATAAATTTTATTTGCCAAACACCAGCCTCATGACAATCTGGACCAGCAGTCATCTCCCAAAAGCAAAGTGAACAGCCAAGGTGAATCCTCTTATTGTCATTCTTCATGTACACTAGAACATAGTGCCTTTGAATAGAATAATGTAGAATAGCCTCCTTTAAGACATTCCTAGAAGTAAACTTCAACCCTTAAAAAGAAATTAAACACAAACGATTAGTAGAGCAATGATGAATACTTATAATTAAGACAAAACAATAAAATAATAAATGCAGTGCATACCTAGCTCAAAATACACAGCTTTCATATCCACTCTCTCATTAAAAAACTTGTAGTTCACTCTTCCTTTTTTTCACTCTTCCTTTTTTTTAATTGAATCCATATTGATCTCAGGTGCTTCATGATCACTGTCAAAGAATGGTCCCTCATCATTACTGCTTCTTTGATCACTCTGATAGCCTCCTTCATAATTTGTCCAAAAACTAGGCTAGTTTTGAGCTTTAGGAATTATGCCTCTATAGTTTGAACCTCATACATTCAATCCCACAAATAGATTCTCTGACATTTGCACTTCTGCACTATGTGCTTGGTTAATGGTTACATCTGTATCATGAATAAGGATGGAACTGGTGTTGGCTTCATTAACTTGTTGTGGTTGTGATTCAGGTTGTGATACACTGGGTGGGACTACCACTGTAGGAGGGGAACCATCTAAATCATCTACCAATATTGCCCCAGCATTAAATGTTATTCTACCCTTCTCCTCATCTAAAATTTTCTTATTTTTTTGCCTTATTTCAAACCACTCATCATCATCACTTCCTACTGTCTTATGAGTCTCACTTTCTTCAGATTCTGCCGAGTCTACATCTCCACCATCATCAACATTTGAAACCCCTACTCTTACATCAATGCCCTCTCCAACACTTTCATCTACATTCTTATTAGTCTTCATTATTTACTTTTCCTTTCTTGATCTATTCCTTGCACTAAACTCATCAAATAATTCATCATCTTCACCATCATCATCATACAATGGCTCGGTGGGATCAATTCTGAAATTTTCATCCTCCACTGAGTCATCATCATCATCACTAGAAGATGTTTGTGCAACTTTGTGAGGGGGTGAATTGGAGGGAATGGGCAATGGTGAAATAGTAGGGTTTGAAACACTTCATTGGCCCTCTTTTACATGTAGTCTTTTTTTGGGTGTTAACTTCTTTCTCTTAGTCATAGGAATTTTTCTTTTAGGAGATGTAGCAATTGAAGTAGCACCTTCAATAGGGAGATGCACTTCTTCTGGTATGTCAACATTGTGATTTGCATAGATTTCTATCGCTCTGTCCCTCAATGCATGATCAATCATTTCTGCAAGATCTTGGTCTGAATTTAGAGGCTTTAAACCTCCACTAGCCAGTCCTACACTAGGAATAGCATAATACAACATGGCGATATTGTTATAACCATATTCTTTTACACTAATCTTCAATTGTTCTAATGAAATATCTTGTGCATCACAAAACTCAACATCAAATAAACCACTGATGTACGCCACATTACTTCCGAAGTTAAATGAACCCCCATGTCTATATTTAATCATAATTTGCATAGGCATCTGCATAATTTACGAAAAAAACCTAATTGTGAAAACCCTAATTCTATCAAATCTAACAAAAGTCAAAAAAATTTTGGTTTATCTTTCATTTAACTCAAACTAAATACATGATTAACTTATCCTCTTCAAAACCACCAAAAGATCTCATAAGTATAAAGAGAATCAAACCTTCGCATCGGCTTCAACCCGTGCCAAGTCGTCGTCCTCCAAAAATCACCTTCTGCATCAACTAAGGAACACCATCACATGGAATCCCTGCAATCTATCTCCTTCAACTACATCCTCCACGATTTCTCACTCTCTATTTCTCTCTCTCTCGCGCGTTCAAATTCTAAAAATTGAAGGGGTGAATATGTCCTATTTTGGTGAATTGGGATTTTTATAGGGTTAATTCCCGCCATTAAACACTACCACGTCAGAAAACAGTGCCACATCAGCTGCTTAATAACAGTTTAAGTCATCACGTGCAACACACGTGACGAGCTGTCGTCGGAAAACTGGTCACCGACGAGAAAAAATGGCCTTGTTGGTAAGTTGAGTCAATTAAAATGCCTTAAAGCAGGTTTGCCTAATTAAAACATCTTCTTGGTAAATGTGGTTGAATTAAAATACCAATATGGGTATTTACCCCTTTATTTTCGCTAAGGGGTTGTTTGCTTGAGGGTTTTTCGGGATTGTAATACTGTAGGCGTGTCTATTGGGTATCAACTCAAACTCCAAGTTAGTATAGTGTTTTTAATTCTTTGTATAACTTCATGAGAATTAGATAGGATTAGAGATCTATCACGATTAGGAGTTTGGGTTTTATCATGATTAGGAATTTGAATCTTATTCTAATTAGGAAGTTAGGCTAGAGATAGGGTTTTGGTTTTTCTATATATATTCTTCTATTGTTGGAGGAAATTTGGTGAATTGGGATTTTTATAGGGTTAATTCCCGCCATTAAACACTACCACGTCAGAAAACAGTGCCACATCAGCTGCTTAATAACAGTTTAAGTCATCACGTGCAACACACGTGACGAGCTGTCGTCGGAAAACTGGTCACCGACGAGAAAAAATGGCCTTGTTGGTAAGTTGAGTCAATTAAAATGCCTTAAAGCAGGTTTGCCTAATTAAAACATCTTCTTGGTAAATGTGGTTGAATTAAAATACCAATATGGGTATTTACCCCTTTATTTTCGCTAAGGGGTTGTTTGCTTGAGGGTTTTTCGGGATTGTAATACTGTAGGCGTGTCTATTGGGTATCAACTCAAACTCCAAGTTAGTATAGTGTTTTTAATTCTTTGTATAACTTCATGAGAATTAGATAGGATTAGAGATCTATCACGATTAGGAGTTTGGGTTTTATCATGATTAGGAATTTGAATCTTATTCTAATTAGGAAGTTAGGCTAGAGATAGGGTTTTGGTTTTTCTATATATATTCTTCTATTGTTGGAGGAAAAATAAAAGTGTAGAGAGAAGGAGAGAGACAATATTCTTGTAATCAAGGTTTTAGAGGGTGTAACGGGATTCAAGGGTATTGTGAGAGAGAAAGTTTGGCAGCCTTTGTCCGTGCAAAAGATTATAATTTGAAGGTGATAGTGGATTGATTTTAATCCTGTGATTTTTTCTATTGAGTGTTTTCCATGTTAAATTTTGTGTGATTTTATTTGCTACGTTTGGTGGTTTTTCAGGGTTTTTTGTGAGATCCAAAAATCTCAACAAGTGGTATCAGAGTAGGGTTTGACGGTTCGTAAAGGTTTGATCAGTGCGCGATTCGTGAAGGCGTCAGCGGTCGAAGCGCGGTGATCGACATCGGTAAAAAAAGTTATTGTAGTGATAGCACTGTAGTGGGGGTACTGTAGCAGAAGTATTGTTCACACGGATCCGACGGTTGGGATTAATTTGTCTTTTGATCGAGGATTTGAAGGCAGATTTTAGTGATCCAGGAGTCGCTAGGGTTTTTCGACGTGTTGAGTTCGTTTTTGACATTGGTTTTATCAAATTCAATCTCTACAGTGACTGGTTTTGAATTTTGATTGCGATTAGAGGATGATGACTTCTTTGGGTCCGAAGTTCGATATCCCGCTATTCAATGGTAAGACAAATTTTGCAGTATGACAGTGCACGGTTCAAGATATTCTTATGCAGCAGAGTGTTGATCAAGTTTTAGAGGAGAAGAAACCTGAAGGGTTGAAGGATGCTGAAAGGAGTTCCATGCAAAAGATGGTGGTTAGCATAATTCGTTTGGCACTCACCTTCGAGATTAAGTATAATTTTATGCAAGAGATCACACCAAGGGGCTATGGGAAAGACTCGAGGGGATTTATGCGTCAAAGTCGATGACCAACCGATTGTGTTTGAGGATGGAGCTTTATTTATTGAAGATGGAAGAAGGTATTGCAATTCAAAACCACATCAATGCCTTTAATCAGCTAGTTTGCCAACTTATAAATATTGATGAGAAGATTAAAGAAGAAGAGCAGGTGCTACTCCTATTGTCTTCCTTGTCGAAGTCGTACAAGCCGTTAGTTCAGACGATAATTGCAGGGAAGCAGGCTTTAAAGTTCGACGATGTGATAACACTTCTATGTGAGAATGAAAGAATGATGGGAAAGAAGAGCGCATCTAATGGTGGTGAGAGTGCACTAGCTTTTTAAGGTTCTAATCGAGGGAGGAGTAAGAGGAGATGTGACAGTTATCGAGGAAGGTCAAAATATCGGGCCTGATACGATAGCAAAAATGAGTGCTATTATTGCGGAGAGAATGATCACATTCAGTTCAGATGTTCCCAGATGTGTGATGATTTGAAGAGTATTAGACAGATGAAGCTTCAAGAAAATGGGAAGAATGCGGACTTCTTGGTGGTTGTGTGTGATGAAGATGTGGTGTTATTGATGCAGAGTACAGGTACTGATGCGAGTAGCAATTGGGTGTTAGATTCTACAGCCTCTATACACGTTTGCAACAACAAAAATTATTTTAACATATTAAAGACAGATGAAGAATTTGATGACGTGATTGTTGGAAACAACAAGAAGATGAAGGTTGAAGGTGTTGGAAGTGTTCGCCTCAGGCTTCACACTGGGAAGGTCAAAATTCTTCATCATGTGAGATATGTGCCGTCATGTGATGCTAATTTAATTTTGTTGGGTGAGATGGCATCACGTGGGTACAAGTATGTTGGTGAAAGAGAATGGTGCAAAGTGTATAGAGATGGTGATTTGATTTTGTAAGGGAGGAAGAATAACAACCATATTTGCTATTTAGATGGGCGATCCGTTAATATTATAGATTACTCTTCTCAGACTCTTGTCCACAAGGGAGAGGTGAAGAATAAGATGAAGAGAGTGAGTTTTTCTGAAGCCGTTGAGACACTTAGAGATTTTTCGTCGATGGAGGATATGTTGGGTATCAACTCAAACTCTAAGTTAGTATAGTATTTTTAATTATTTGTATAACTTCATGAAAATTAGATAGGGTTAGAGATTTATAATGATTAGGAGTTTGGGTTTTATCATGATTAGGAATTTGAATCTTATTCTAATTAGGAAGCTAGGCTAGGGATAGGGTTTTGGTTTCCCTATATATATTCTTCTATTGTTGGAGGGAAAAAAAGAATAGAGAGAAGGAGAGAGACAATATTCTTGTAATCAAGATTTTAGAGGGTGTAACCGGGTTCAAAGATATTGTGTGAGAGAGAGGGTTTGGCAGTCTTTGTCCGTGTAGAAAATTATAATTTGGAGGTTATAGTGGATTGATTTTGATATCGTGAGTTTTTCCTGTTGAGGGTTTTCCACGTTAAATATTGTGTGATTTTATTTGTTGTGTTTGGTGGCTTTTCGGGGTTTTTGCGAGATCTAAAAATCCCAACAGTGTCAGCCCGCTATATTATCACAACAAAATCAATGCATGTTTGAGCAAATATGAGTTGATGTGTCAGTACTGTAACTGAGTTGACAGCTCTTGTTAATTCCCAACATAATGATCTATTTTAGGAGCAGAGTTATTGTAGCCATAAGGTACAGCTGAACCGTTTGACTACGTGTTACTATAGCAATCACGCGGTCTACAAAGTAATAGATCCAAACAAACCCTAACAATGAAGTTTTTTATTCTATTCACACATTTAGCTCAAAGAAAATATATTAAACTGTTGTCAGAGCTTTAAATAAAATCAAACTAGCAAGAGAAGTGTTTTTAAAAAATGCTTCGATAATTTATGTTTCATATAACACACTCGTTAGTATGTTTTTATAACTTGACGAAGTACTATTTTATTAGTTGTTTGCGAAGGGACTTTAAATGAAAAGGATAAGATATATTTTTAATGGAAAATTTATTTTAAATAACGTCTTGTATTTCTCAAATTTTGGAATAATAACTTAGTTTGCTTACTTAAAGTAAAATTTGTAGGCAAAATCATTTAACATAAAATTTTGCATTATTGTAAGCGAAATTCACGATGATTTATGGTGATTCTACCATATATTGTTACCATTAAGATCAAATATATTTCTCGATCATTAATATTAATAAAAATGATTGCATATAATGTTAGAAAGAGAAACCGCACTGAAAACGTTATCTATAAGGATGCTCAAGTATTATAATAAATATAAATTCCAGAAGAATAACAGGAGTTTATTGAATTGATTTATCTTCACCTTATTGAAAATTCAAGTTGAATTGTACGAGAGAGATTAACTCGTAAGTTTTATTCAATTACACAAATTCTATAATATGAATCTTTTTCTGAATAGAAACCACTACTATCGATTTTTCTAATGGGCGCACGTCGGTACTGGTTAGGGAATGAGAGAGACGGAAAGAAATGAATAGCAAGCATGCCCTCCTAATTTGCATTAATTTCTCTACTTACCTCTCCATCTCTCTCATGACTTGTTTTGCATATAGCATGGATTTTGCATTTAGACTACCTAGACCATATCATACCAACAAACAACTCGGTCAAAATGTAAACTCACTGTTGGGCACAGAGTCATACCCTCACGCCACGGAAGCAATATAACCCGAGAGAAAGCCCTGGTTTTTGTTTTCACAAAAGCTCAAGCTAACCTCTATGTTCTTGTTTCGCGAAGGAAACAAGAACATAAGTGAAATATCTCAACAAAGTGAGATATACACTCTTCCTTTCATCGGTTCTAGGATTGAATTGTCGAGGGAACCTACAAGCAATAGCTAACACCCGGAGAGCAGCAAAAACACGAGATTTACATGGTTCGAAAAACTTGCATACGTCCACGGGAGGGGTGAGGGGAGATTCCACTATGAATGAGAACACCGACGACTTGTACAACCCACAAGCTCGTCCAAAAAAAGGCTTTGATTTTTACCCAAAAGAAATTGACCTCTCTCTTGTAAAATCTCTCCAAAGCTCTCTCTTTTTCTCTCCTCAAGATCTCAGATCTAGATCTCTTTAGCCGCGCCTAAACCCTCTATTTCTTCTTTGAAAACAGCCACTGCTACAAACCCTCTGTTTTTCCCACGTCACAAAACCCTAAAAGAAAGAACATCAGGTATTTATAGCGTCAGACTTCAGCACTTCAGCGCTTGGGTGGGCCGCACCTGGGCTCTGCCGCTCTGCCTCCGCGCTCGTGGGTGTGACCCCCACGTTCACAATTCTTCACCTCGTACATTATTTGATAAACCTTAAATTTTGGACAAACACTAGAAGAACACCACGAACATCACCAGAGATAGATCTGAAACACCAAACCAGACAAAAAAAGGCCAAACCAGCTGCGCCACTTTACCACGGCTGCCTACGTATCCTTCACGAGGATCAAGCTAACCGTAGTTCAGGTTTTGTTCTTCATATAGTCTCCACCTTACCCCATCACCGCCCCGAAGGGCTATGCTCTCTTGGGCAGTTCAACACGGACTGATATAAAGCAAGTCCAAGTAATGCTTAAACTTGCTACCTGTGACCACCTTGGTTAATATGTCCGCGGGATTCTCATTCGTATGCACCTTCATGATAGAAATATCGTCTTCCTCTATGACATCCCGTATAAAATGGTATCTGACATCGATATGCTTGGTACGAGCATGATAAACTTGATTCTTTGCTAAGTGAATTGCACTCTGACTGTCACACCACAAGTTCACGCTCTTCTGCTCAATCTCCAAATCGTCTAGAAGACCCCACAACCACAATGCTTCCTTCACTCCCTCCGCCATAGCCATGTACTCGGTCGTCTAGAAGACCCCACAACCACAATGCTTCCTTCACTCCCTCCGCCATAGCCATGTACTCGGCCTCTATAGTAGAAAGTGTCATGTAGCATGTAACATCGATCGCCAACTATCTGGAGCTCTATATACCCTGAATACATAACCAATAGTCACTCGCCGTCTATCTAGATCACCCATATAATCTAAGTCAACGATCTCATCAATCTGACATGTATCTCTACCAAAATACAGACCCGTATCAACGATACTCTTTAAGTACCTCAGGATCCACTTCACTGCTTCATAGTGCGCCTTTCTCAGATTCGCCATGAATCTGCTGACCACACTAACCACCTGTAAAATATCTAGGCGTGTACATACCATTGCGTACATTAAGCTGCCAACTGCACTAGTATAGGGAACACGCTCCATGTGCGCCTTCTCTTTCGCTGTAAGAGGATATTGTTTTCCTAAAAGCCTGAAGTGTGGAGCCAATGGAGTCGCCACCGACTTTGCACTTTGCATCCCAAACCTTGCGATCACCCGCTCTATGTAGCCCTTCTGACTCAAGAACAATCGCTGATTCGCTCGCTCTCTTCTAATCTTCATACCCAGTATTTTTCTTGTAGTGCTCATGTCCTTCATCTCGAACTCTTTACCAAGTTAAGATTTTAGCCTATCTATCTCCACTCTGCTCTTAGAAGCAATAAGCATGTCATCCATATACAAAAGAAGATAGATATAATCACCTTCGTGAAGTTTCCGAATGTTAACACAACAATCGTAATCGCTTTGGAAAAATCCATGCTTCAGCATGAAGGAGTCAAATCGCTTGTACCACTGCTGAGGAGATTGTTTTAATCCATAGAGTGACTTCCTCAAGCGACACACATGATTCTCCTTGTCCTTAACCATATAGCCCTCAGGTTGATGCATGTAGATCTCTTCATCCAAGTCTCCATGCAAGAAAGTTGTCTTTACATCGAGTTGTTCCATCTCAAGATCACCATGAGCAACAATACTCAATAGCACCTGAATAGAAGTATGTTTTACCATCGGAGAAAATATCTTATTATAATCCACACACTCTCTCTTTGTGCAAACCCTTTAGCCACTAGCCTCGCCTTATACCTTATACCACCAAGCTCTGAAGGATCTTCCTTTCTCTTAGATACCCACTTACAACTAATAGCTTTTCTTCCTACGGGCAATGGGATCACCTCCCATGTTTGATTCTTCCGAAGAGATTCCATCTCCTCCTCTATCGCAGCCAACCAACTCTCACTATCTCTATCCCGAATAACTTCCTTGAAGGAGACCGGCTTATCATCCTCCACCAAGAGTGTGTATTCTACCAAATTAACCAGCCCATAGTGCTTCAGGGGTTGATCAGCCCCCAGCTTCAGTACCTGCTTGTATGCTCGCCTTGGCCTAGTTGAAGCTAAACTATCCTCGAGCTGC
>NC_033803.1:7272231-7280915 GCF_001876935.1 Asparagus officinalis | reverse complement strand
ATCTACCTGATTTCCCACTTGAACATGGCTAGAACCTAGTTGGTCTTTAGATTCTATCTCAATAATCTGGGACTTTAAAGTCTCAACAATCCCAACACCATCATCCTTGGGCGCCTTAGCAATCATGGATTTCTCATCAAAGATAACATCCCTGTTGATCACGAACTTTGAATCTTCTGTAAACCAAAGACGATAGCCTTTTACTCCATTTGTATATCCTAAAAATATAGCCTTCTTGGCCCTCGCGTCAAGCTTTCCCTCGTTAACGTATAATAGGCGGTACACTCAAAAATCCAGAGCCAATCATAATTTGCATGCTCCCCTAACAATACCCTATAAGGTGTATCACCATCTATTATCGAATGTGGAGAATGGTTCACAATATAACAAGCTGTAGCCACCGCTTCTGCCCATTATTTCTTGCCCAATCCAGCATAAGATCGCATACTCATTACTTTCTCCCGCAATGTTCGGTTCAGCCTCCCCGTGATGCCATTTTGTTGTGGTGTAGATCTGACTGTCCAGTGTTTATTAATGCCCTCCTGATTATAGAACTCCTTGAAAGCACCATCTGTATATTCTGTAACGTTGTCAGATCTTAGTATCTTTAATTTCTTCCCTATCCTATTTTCAACTATTGCCTTCCACTTCTTAAATATCTCGAATACCTTATTCTTATGCTTAAGAAAATAAATCCAAGCATACCTTGAATGATCATCTATGAACGAGACAAAATACCTTATTCTTATGCTTAAGAAAATAAATCCAAGCATACCTTGAATGATCATCTATGAACGAGACAAAATACCTGGAACCACCCTTGGAAGTTATCTGACCAAGCATACCTTGAATGATCATCTATGAACGAGACAAAATACCTGGAACCACCCTTGGAAGTTATCTGAACCAGACCCCACACATCTGTATGCACATAGTCTAATATACCTCTACTCTTGTGATTGCTTTTCAAGAATTGGACCATGTGTGCCTTCCCGTACACACAATTATCACAAAAATCCATGCAAGGTTTCTTCAGATTCTTTAGCAAACGCTCATTATCAAGCAAATCCAGATCCTTCTCTGACATGTGCCCAAGCTGCCTATGCCATAACTGTATGTGCTCACATGGGTCTCCACCACTTTCTTCAGTTCTAATCGCTGCATCTTCTGTCACCGTCGTACCTGAGAGAGTGTATAAATTAATGTGACGAACACCTTTCATCACTACTAGGGAACCCCGAACAACCTTCTTCACTTCGTTCTCTGTAACAATCTTGCAACCACTGGAGTCCAATGTACCAACTGAGATAAGATTCTTTCACAAGTCGAGAACGTGCCTCACATCCGTCAAGGTTCGGACCACTCCATCATTCATCTTGATCTTGATATTATCTAGCCTCATCGTTTTATAAGCATAGTTATTTCCTATCAATACGGTTCCACCATCAATGCTTCTGTAGGTAGTAAACCACTTTCTATTTGGGCACATGTGGTAAGAGCAACCTGAATTAATAATCCACTTCCTGGAGATATCCCCGCCACCCGTGACGACATAGCATTCATTCTCGTTTCCTTCCTCTGAAACATAGCTCGCTTCTTCCTTGCCTTTTCTCCTCTTAGTCTTGTTGTTCTTCTTCTTCCCACCTACTCTCTTATTTGAACAGTCGGTCTTGAAATGCTTAACTTTACTATATTTGAAACACAGTCTTCCCGCAAGAGGTCTTGATTTAGATCTAGACTTTCCTCCTTGTCTTTTCCTCGCTCATTGCCCCTTCCTCTAGCAAACAATCCATGTGTCTGTTCCTTATTACCACCAGTAGCCATGTCACTGGTTGTAATCTTCCAAAGGTCATCCACTAGAAACGTCGTTCTAGTCTCATCCATCATCAAATTGTCTTCCACAAGCATCAGTTATACCAGGTTCTCATAAGACTTCGGTAGAGATATAAGTAGTAGAAGAGTCTGATCCTCGTCTTCTACAGTCATATCGATATCCTTCATATCTGATATTATCCTATCGAACTTGTTGATGTATTCTCGGATTGATGAGCCCTCCTCCATCTTGCAAGTATATAATTTGGATTTTAGATAGATCTGGTTCGTTAGATTCTTCATCTTGAAGGTACTCTCTAACTTCGACCACACACCTGCAGTTGTTTCCTCTCCATCTACCAAGAAAGCTACATAACTCTCAAGGCATAGGATAATCAACGCCCGTGCTTCCAGATCTAGCTCCTCCCAATCCTCATCAGACATATATTTATGCTTCTTCTCTTTTTCAGCCAAAACCTTGTGCAATTTTTGCAAAATCAATGAGTTTTTCATCTGCATCATCCAATAGAAAAAATCATTCTTCCTATTAAATTTTTTAATCTTGTACTTTCCAACTTTAACTATTTTGCTAGTTGGCACTATCCTCGGCTTGTATTAATAAATTCGCTTCTCTCAGGAAATTACCGAGTACCACCTCAAACCAGAAGCTATACCACTCTCAATCTGAATAACAGCTCTGATACCAATTGTTGGGCGCAGAATCACACCCTCACGCTACAGAAGCAATATAACCCGACAGAAAGCCCTGATTTTTGTTTTTACAAAAGCTCAAGCTAACATCTATGTTCCTATTTCGCGAAGAAAAAAAGAACAGAAGTGAAATATCTTAACAAAGTAAGATATACACTTTTCTCTCATCAGTTCTAGGACTGAATTGTCGAGGGAACCTACAAGCAATAGCTAACACCCAGAAAGTAGTAAAGATATGAGATTTACGTGGTTCGTCAAACTTGCCTACGTCCACGGGAGGGGTGAGGGGAGATTCTACTATAAAGGAGAACACCGACGACTTTTACAACCCACAAGCTAGTCTAAAAAAAAAGATTTGATTTTTACCCAAAAGAAATTGACTTCACTCTTGTAAAATCTCTCCAAAGCTCTCTCTTTTTCTCTCCTCAAGATCTCAGATCTAGATCTCTTTAGCCGCTGCCTAAACCCTCTATTTCTTCTTTAAAAACAGCTAACGCCACAAACCTTATGTTTTTCCCACGTCACAAAACCCTAAAAGAAAGAACATCAGGTATTTATAGCGCCTGACTTTGGCACTTCAGTGCTTGGGTGGGTTGCACCTGGGCTCTGCCGCTCTGTCTCCATACTCGTGGGTGTGGCCCCGACATTCACACTCACTTAATTGGCTAGAGTGTGGGAACATCTACACCCTACTTAACTTAGTTCACGGCTCTTATGTCAGACCAACAAGTCTGGACACATAGTCAAGGTCTGTGATGCCCAGACTCACCTTAGTTCAGATATGACATGCTCCAGCGCAGCCCAAACTTATGATGATTTGCTTGATTGGAGATGATTAATTGAAATTGTATAATATCCTCAACATACCTTATCAGAAACTCATTTGATAAACGATCTCTCTGATTGCCAACTACCACAACTCCTCTGAACCTAACACTCATTAGAGGAACCTTCCTCTATCAATGAGATTATGATGCATGGATTTACTTGCCTACCAAGTAAATATCATAACTACCTCGTTCGATAAGATGGTGACACTAACACATGTACCACTTGATCCGTTTATGCAATCGATGTAAATATATCGACCTACCTCAGGTAAAAAAGACATTTTTTGCCGTGCTTGGCTCCGCCTACCTTCAATATATGAATCCTACTCTAAAACTCTAACACACAAACCTACTGCTTTGACCTTTATTATCAATAGTCTTATCTAGACATCAGAGGATCATTGACAGTTGATGTAGGCGTCTAAAAATGCCTATAGGTATCCGCACACAGCTCAAGACAAAGAGAAGGCAATAAACGTTATTATCCAAGTCGAAAGAGATTGTCTGAGTTAAAGAGGATCATCTAACACGGACAAGCGCATGAAGCGAATCGGCGAAATGTTGATGATGTAGCGAGAACCACCAGAACGGCCAATGTCAGGTGGCCCGCGCACTCACCGGCCACCACCAAGTGGCCCGCGTGCTCACCGGCCACCACCAAGTGGCCCGCACGCTAATCAGCCACCAAAATAGCAAACCAAGTGACCAGCGTGCTCACTGGCCACCGCCAAGTGGCCCACATACTCATCGGCCATTGAAATGGTGAACCAAGTAGCTCGTGCGCTCACTGACCACCACCAAGTGGCCCGCACACTCATCGACCACCAGAATGGCAAACCAAGTGGCCCGTGTGCTCACCGGCCAGCTCCAAGTGGTCAACACGGTCACCGGACACTTCCAAGTGACCCGCATACTCATCAGTCACCTACAAATTAACAAAATGTATGAAGTGAATTAGTGAAGCGTACGAGTCAACCTGACACACGAAACGACAAAACAACTCAGCCAGGAGTTGTGTTTCGCCCAAAAGGGGCGAAACACCATGTGTGTCTCACCCATACCATGAGTGGCTCGTCCATCGGAAGTTGTAGATCTCTTCACCGGCTTTCTAACATATCTTGAATCACCTCATTCCGAGATTGGACGAGAGAGTTAGAGCCAAAATATCCAAGATGGTATGATGGTGGCTCGCACCCATGCGAGTCACCAAATGGTGGCTCGCACAGTTCCGAGCCACCAAATGGTGTCTCGCGTAGTTCTGAGCCTTAAACACGTTTTCGACGGGTTTTAAGTGGGTTTTTACGGGATTTATCTGTTCCAGAGGTTCCCAACTGACTTGATGTCATCTCCAAACGTGGTTACACGGTTATTAACTAAAGATAAGGCTGAATCCATCATTCTTATCTGAAAACCCCCAACCGAAGCCTATAAATACAGGCCTGGGGGCTCATTTCACATGTGGAGATCAATAGGGCGAAACGCTACCGAAGTGGAGAGTGGAGCCACGAATTTACAGCGAGGGTTAGCAGATCTTGGCGAATTCCTATGCATAAAAAGTGGAGTTCTAGAGATCTGAGACCCGTCCCCTATTTTTCTGGATTTAAGCTTGATCTTAAATCTCGAGAAGAGCCGTGATCTCGCTTGGTCGAGATTATCGCTGCTGCGATTACTTCCTTCGTGAAGTAAGAGCTTTGATCAACCGTGATCTCGCTTGGTCGAGATTATCGCTGCTGCGATTACTTCCTTCGTGAAGTAAGAGCTTTGATCAACTTAATCTGTCAACCGGATCTGATCCGCTAAGAGCTTTGATCAACTTAATCTGTCAACCGGATCTGATCCGCGGCGGTCCACGGATATTAACGTCCCTGACACAGGCAAAGATCACACGTAAGCAGCGGGTGATAAACATCCGTTGCGCTGTTTGACAAGAGTTGTATTTTTTTGTATTTTCATTGTATAAATCGATCTTATAAAAAGATCTACTTTTCTCGTTTATTTGAGTTTATTGTAACGACTAAAGTTGTAATAGATTCGAAACAATGAAAACATTGATTTTTGACCTAAACAGTCGACCTACAATTGTCAAGTTGACGCTTTCTCTATGTTACACATGCTGCCTCAAGATCGAATCACCATAAACCATCTAAGGAGATCACAGTGCCCCCCTACATCAAGTCCATTTATGCTGACTCAATATTCTATCAGGTTTTACCTTACGCCAATACTAGTGAGCACCCCGTGCGAAGCACGAACCCCTATTTTTTTAAGTATTGTATTTTAAATTTATCTCCCTTTAAGTTTTAATATATTTAATTTGATCATTGTATACTTAAAATTATAAATCATTTCTACTCCTCTCACTAGTGGAAATTGGGATTTCCTTGACGGCAACATCGCTGACGGGGTATTCCCGTCAGCGTTGTTTTTATCGCTGACGGGAAATCCCAAAACCTTAAAAATCAAAAAAAAATAAAAAAAAAATCAAAGGAATCATTTACAGCTTGTCGTGACGTCGGTGAGGAGACGAGAGTGAGCCTCAGGCGCCCACTGTTCGAGTCTGGCGACGGTGGCGGATCTGCGGCGGCGAGCATCCCAAGGTCGTCAGGTGAGTCTTGGATCGGGCCACGGATGTGAGTCGAAGAGTGGGGAGGGGAAGGTTGATGGCAGCGGGACAGGCCTGGCGCGAGAGTGCTGGTGCTACGGCCGGCGTTGGAGTGGCTGTAGCTGACGGATAGTGGGAACAAGAGGCGCGCAGAGCCGCGCGCAAAAGAAATTAGGCGTTTCGGATCTGTGAGAAAAATATTTTCTTTGTCAGCCGAGATTTATTAAAGCAGACATCGCTTGACGGGTTCCCATGTCAGCTATGTTTACAGCCCCCGTACCACTGTCAGCGCATATTTTGTCCATCGCGTGACGCGTGAATGAAGAACGCTGACCGTGGAACATCGTCCGACTAAGAGAGAGAAGTGTAAAAATTTATGTTACTGATCACTATGCGGATGAGTACGCGAGAGCAGTATGAACGCTCATTTAGAAATGGTAAGGTCGAGATAATAGGACTCTTAATATAATGGCATTGTGCACGTAAGACAGCTCATTAATTCCTGCGCCCGGCAAGGTAGCTTTGAAAATATTTTTACAAAATTTATTTCTTTATAAAAATAAAAAATACTTTGATGTTCAAAAATAATCCTTTATTTATCGTTCATAGGAATTGCAAATTAGGCATGAGCAAATAGGTGAGTTGTCCTGCTTAAAAGAGGTTTGCCTAAAATAAATGATACTGGAAGGAATGTGAATGTAAGAATATTATTTAATTAATAATTTTAAAATCTCATATTAGGAAAAGAGCTTTTATGAACAATTGGTCGGATAGGGATTTGATTGTTAAATTAAAATTATTCAATTTGCATTAATAATTGGTTCTCTGCATATGGGACCACAATTGGTCTAACTAATGTCATTAAGAAAGAGGTATACATGCAATACAATTCCTATTCCTATACCTTAAATATTCGTTTATGGATAAAGTTTTTCGAATAAATCGTGATTCGTTCTCGAGTCACATCCATAATGGTAGTTTGAGTCTGCGTAAGTGTGACTATGAGAGTAGTTTTCACTACTATATAAAACTGACACTGATTTTCTAGGCTCCTGATAGAGGTGGTTTTATGTGTATAAAGTGGGGAGTTTTTCTAACTAGATTATAATTCTATTGTATACATTGAGTGTTTTATACCAGTAACATGACATAATTGCGTCGATAATGCACACTCATGATAACGTAGTTCACCACTAATCACGGAATTATATGTAAGCGTTCATTTAAAATGATAGCCTATGGGCTGAAGCGCGTTCAAGTATAAGCAGAATTTCCACCCATTTTTATTGAATCGTAGTAAATACCAACACAATAAACACTGCTTTTAGAGACGCTATAAAACTCTATCTCGTCAGCGATGCATTGGCGTGGCTGCATTTCACCAGTCTCTGTCTAGCGGAGGTAGACTCTTCATAGGATAGGTTCAATTGGCGGCTTTTTCTCTGAGGAAGCTATTTTGGATGATTCGCTAGAGGACGAGCAATTGATATACCTTGTAGAATTCGGAAAAGCGTTTCAGGTAGCGTTTACACTAGATGTATTGAAGTATGAATTGATTGCACTCTAATAGACGAATATGATTATGCTCTTATTCACCCGCTGCGAGGCGTTGTTATAAATGTCCAGAGTATTCGTTCGCCAAGCGAGAGGTCGGATATCTAGAGCGGCCTGGAGTTTCATAACAGAATGACGCAATTCTCATGTAGATACTAGTATGTACCCTGATATTCCGGCATCAAATTATCTTATTTTGTGAATTCTTTTTCTTGAATTTTTATAAATTTGAATAACATACTATTAGAATATAACATAAACAGGAGAAATGGAAGCAAGCTCTAGGTGTATTCTCGTGCGCACTTTGTCGAGATTTATCGCTGCTGCCAGGAACACTGTTCAGCGGCGATTACTTGCGCATTCGTGAAAGTAAGAGATGTGCGCGACTTAATACGTATGCTTCAACGTTCTTTCACCGGAACTAGCGTGTTCATTTTCCGGGTTACTGTTACACTCTCACTGATCCGGAGCAGGCGGTCCAGCGGATATAACGGATCGGTCCAGCTACTGTTCATACAGCAGGCAAAAGATCACCACGTACAAGGAGAACACTCAGGCGGGTGATTATAACAATCCATTTGCGTTGTTGGTTATGACAAGAGTTGTCATTTTTTTGTATTTTCATTGTATAATCGATCTAAAAAAGATCTAACTATTTCTCAGTTTATCTTGAGTTTATTGTAAAACGACTAAAGTTGTAATAGATTCGAAAGCAAGTGAAAACATTGATTTTTGACTCTAAACAGTGACGACTACAATTTGTCAAAGTTGAGCGGCTTTCTACTATTTACACTCTTGCCCTCAAGATCGAATCACCATGAAACCATCTAAAGGAAGAATCAACAAGTTTGGGGGGGGGGGGCCGCCCCCCCCCGCCCGACCTAACATTCAAGTCCATTTATGCTGACTCCAATATTCTATCAGGTTTACCTAACGCCAATACTAGTGAGCACGCCGTGCGAAAGCACGACCTATTTTTTTAAGTATTTTGTCTTTTAAATTTATCTCCCTTTAAGTGTTGATAATAATACTTTAATTTGATCAATTGTCATACTAAAATTATACAATCATTTTCTACTAACCTCTCACTAGTGGAAATTGGGATTTCCTTGACGGCAACTATCGCTTGACGGGGTCATTCCGTCAGCGTTGTTTTTATCGCTGACGGGAAATCC
>NC_033803.1:7257706-7271231 GCF_001876935.1 Asparagus officinalis | reverse complement strand
TTCTTCTCTAGAACAAATTCTGTACAGTGCCTTAGGGACTATAATCAAAAATTTAGTCTACACTAATTCAGATGGATCTTAAAACAGTTACAAAATCTATCAGGAGGGTGAAGCCCTAATTTCACATCAAATTCAAATATTACTAGTTAGAACTCAGAACAATTTCTGGATCAACAGGGTCTGCTAACTATTTTACAGTTATCATCATACTGGATGGATTCAAAACAGTGGTCTGATCAAACAGGGGTCTGATAGCCAATTCATCAATATCACAGACTCCAGAACAGTTTCTGCGGGTTTTTCACGGGAGCTATACACTCATGATAGCGTGTTTGAGAACCTGATTTGGACTTCAGAACATTTCTGGACAATCAGGGGTCTAATAATAACTTTATAGTAAAATTCAAATTATCAGGGTTTCGCGTGTTGAGGGTCTGGTTTGCGAGGCTCAAACCCGTTTCATTAAACTTAAGTCTTAATTGGGTTTGGATACATAACCCATTATGAATACCCCATTAAGATCAATTCTTCATTGAAGGACCGTAGTGAGTTGGGTTTTGGGCTATAATTGTGCGGATAGCCCAACCACCACCAATTGGTCCGGGCCTGGCGGGCGGGCGTGAGCCCACCCGCGCAGGCCGGGCCGGCAAAAACGCACCGACGCCTATCTCCGGCCGACATCTCCGCGCGATCAACCATTTTTTTTTTGCTTTATATTGTTGTGGATCAAATCTCAACTCCGGTCATCTCCTCCTCGCGGCCCATCCAATAGGCCCACATACTACATTGATAAAGTAAATTATAACAATTTAAAAATCTATTTAGATCAAATTCTAACAATAAGCTAAATATTACAACAATGAAAAGAAAATTCTTTGATCCTAATCATAAGATTTTAACCCATAAACAATAACCCACTCATTGTAAACCTTGATTTCAGGTTATTGAACAGTACCCTCGGCCCGACGATGTAGAACAGTGTTCTCGGCGATGAACAGTACTGCCGATCCGTGAACAGTAACCCCGGAAAATGAACAGTATTTCCGGTGAAGAACAGTACCGCCGGCCGTGAACAGTGTTTCCTGGCCGTGAACAGTACCCAGACTTTTCAACCATTTTTTTTTTCAATTTAATCCAATTAAAAATGTCAAAAAGATCAAAATAAGATAATTTAATCCGATTAAATTATTACAGATTGGATTCTGAACCCGCTCTGATACCATTTGTTGGAATCATGACATACAACGCAGCGGAAAAAGCATATCATGACTATTAATCAAAATTAATTAAATATTAGAAGAATACCTGAAACGCTTTCCGAATTTCTACAATAATCTGTCCCGAGATCAATCCAAAATAGCTTCCTCAAGAGAAAAAGCCTCCAATTGAAATCCACCCGTCACCGTAGAGGAGCAATACTGAGAGATAGGTTCTCAAAAATCTATTTCTTCATATTATCTTCATAAGATTTTGAATCTCTTCTCTTAACTTCTCATAAGGCTACATATGAACCCTATTTATAGGATTACACTAGTCTTAGAGATTTTAACTTTAAACAATTCATAATTATCTAGAACTCTATCCATAACAATTAAGGATAGAATAGATTTGTTCAAAAACTTTATCCATAACAATTAAGGATAGAAATAGATTTATTCAAAAACTTTATCCATAACAATTAAGGATAGAAATAGAATTGTATTGCATGTATACCTCTTCTAATGACATTAGTGAGACCAATTGGGTCCCATATCAAGAACCAATTATTAATCAAATTAATAATTTTAATTTAACAATCAAATTCCTATCCGACCAACTGTTCAAAAAAGCTCTTCCATAATATGGGATTAAATAATATCTTGCATTCACTCCCTTCCAGTATCATTTATTTTAGGCAACTCTTTTAAGCAGGACAACTCACCTATTTGCTCATGCCTAAATTTGCAATTCCCATGAACATAAATAAAAACTATTTTGAAACATTAAAATATTTTATTTTTATAAGAAAATAATTTTTTTTTAAAATATTTTCAAAACCACCTGCCGGCAGGAATTTAATAGCTTCATGGGAATGCATAATAAATTAACTCATCATAATGAGCATACTGGATCCTATCTAGACATCCATCATTTTCCTAAATGAAATTTAGCAACCCAATGTTTCAGGTTGTGTAGCGCTTGCTAAACAAGCTTAACCATCACATCAAAGCATACTAAATTATCAAATCGAAAATGATAATATCATCAAGTCAAAGGGACCATGTAACAATTTGAACTCTCTATCTCTTAGGTGACTCATCCTAGAGAATTCAAATACGGTCTAGTGCTACACACATCATAATGCGTGCTTATGACATACACCCGGAGAATCTCCATTCTCGATGGTTGAGACCCACCACCATATCTCATATATCGGTGTCATGCATAATAACCTGTTATAACAAAGTTATCCTTTACTAGTTATAGGTTAAGCACAAATTTAAGAAATTTCTAAGTTAGATCATATTTCCAAGCAAGTGACCATCACAGTGCATGATCTAACAAAATAACTTCTAAGGATATATATAACAATTATATAAATAATAACCAAATTATGTGCAACAATTAAATTTATTAACATTACAATATTATTACATAATTTGTATTGGATGTTCAAGGGCAAATTATTATTACTATTCCAGCAATATAACCTCAAATCTCACAAGTTTAGTGGATACGCGCAAGTAGTTAGAAATTTGTCCATATTTCGGTGACATACAAAATGGAAATAGTAATCTATTCTATATCTATACTATTAGAAAAAGAGGATTGTGATGTTAAAACATTTAAATTTTTTTTACCCTTTCAAATTTTGATAAATTCTAACCATGTCATTATCTCTAATTATTCTTTTTTAAATAAATATAACCTCTTAATAATTACGCACCTCCTCACCTTTCTAAATAATTATACTTGTCAATAATATTATAGCTATTAATTATTTAAGTAAAATAATTATTTAAGTAATATTAATTGTTAATGATAGTAGAATACAATTTATAAAGTATTTAGTACTAAATTTTTTAAAAGCATAATTAAAAAATTAAAATAGATAAATATTTATAGTATATCGACAATATAATTATTTTAATAGTATTATTTGAACTAAGAATTATAATATTAAATATGGTAAATTATAATAAACCCCCATAAACTTTCAGCATTTTGCAATAAATAGACCATATGAACATTTGAAATCATAGTAAACCCCTAGTAACTTTTTTATAAAGCCCTCAATAACTTTTAGATAAATTACACCAAATCCCTAATAACTTTCAAGATGTTTTTATGCTATTTTCTTGTTCTAATTTATAGGGGTAGTTTGTAAAATTTAGAAAGTTATTGGGGGTTTTCTTTTAAACCGAAAGGTCATTAGGGTTTTAGTGTAATTTTGAAAGTTCATATGGTTTGAAAGTTTATAAGAATTTAGTGTAATTTCTCCTATTAAATAATTATAACAATAAGTAACTATTACAATATGTTGCATGTATCAAATGTAACTATCTAGAAACATTAGGAAAAAACTAGCAATATTAATGTAGCTTAGTTAATTTAGACTTTAGAGCTAAGTTAACAACTTTTAAGTTAGAGGGTAAGAGAACTTATACAATTAACAGTTTTATTTAAGAATAATTTTATATTTGGGGACTTATTTAAAAAAAGGTTAAAACTAGGTGTTCATTATAAGAAAAATATTCAATTATAATAGCTACACAATAATAATTAATTCATACATTTATTTTAGGCAATCTTATTATACAATTTTATTTATTAACACATAGTTTTACTATTCAATAAAAAAATCAAAACTTAAAGCGTGAATGTTCGCAAAGCACGTACATTATACTAGTTATTTAAAAAACTATATTGACCAGGCAAACTCATTGCCATTTATTTTAGGATAATTTACATAAAGTCCTCCTCAGATTTGCAAGATTGATAGAACATCTGAACAAAAATTTGAAAGCAAAGGCTTTATATCAGCTTTTTTGATTTACAAATGAAATTGAAAGTAAAACCTAATGTCACAAATATGAAATTATATTCAAACTCAGTGATTACATTGGAGAAATTGATGATTGTTTTGTTATAATTGAAAATGACGAGAGGAACTACTATTTGATTTTATGGAAGCAGAGATCCATACGGAAATACTGCAACCATATTTATATTCTTGGTTTTACAATAACTATAAAAGATAAATAAATTTATAATTTGTAGAAAAAATATACAACAAATTCTATCACTGATTAGGTAGGAGGTAAAAATTTTAATCTCAAAAATAGAAAAAAAAGAAATTTTTTATAGCTCACTAATTTTTTCCTATTTCAACATCCATCTATAGTTGTGTTTACTTCTAGTGATGTTTGGTTGGTTTCCTTAAAATCAAGAAAAGGAAAAGGGTACATGAAAATCAATAAAAAATTATTTTCATCCACTTCCATCCCTAAAAACTCACCACAACATCCAATAAAATATTATTTTCATCCCACAACTCATCTCATATCATCTCCTAAAAATAAACCAAACACAAAAAATGGATCACATCATCCAACTCATCTCATCTCCATCACATCTCAAATTTAAAAATCACTCACATCATCCAATAATATGGTGACAACTCATCTTATCTCATTAACATTTTATTTCCACTAATTTCCTCCAAAAAAGCTAGGAAATCGATTTCCTTAAGTGTGAGTCACATCATCCAATAATATAATAACAACTCATCTCATCTCATCTATTTTCTTATTTTTATGAATGAACCAAACACAAGAAAAGAACCTATTATAGAAAATAAGTTTCTTATAATTTATTTCCTTATTTTTTAGCCAACCAAATAACCTCAAAACAAATTTTCTTAAAAAATCACCCACATCATCCAATAATAATGTGACAACTCATCTCTCATTCTTTGATTTCCTTCTTTTTTTTTAGCCAACAAACAATCTCAAACCAATTTTTCTTAAAAATAGGTTTACTATTCTTTGATTTCCCTCTTTTTTTAGGCATACAAACAGCCCCTACGATAAAATCCCATACCTCACACAAATAATTTTAAGCAAACACTAATTTAGCATTGGAATACATTTTCAATGCTAAAATTGCATGCATCTAAACTACAAGACTTTGGAGTTGATTTATAATTATTTACTATATCAAATGACAAATTTATTTTTTTTGGTTTTTTATATATTAGTCCCTTACATCATATGTATTTTGATATTAATTCCTTAAATTTTCATATTTTGATATTAGTTCCCCAAATTGCTTTAATGTGTTTAGTCCTTGCAGTTAGTTGTTGTTAAAATAGTTAGAGAATATTCCTTTTTTAACCCTTTGTTGAATGGACAGTCAAGTCCCTCAATTCATATGCCCAAATCTAAAATAATTTAAGATTATACACATGAAGACCCTTAACAAAAACCAATTTAATAAAAATTCAAAACCATTTCACCTATATTCTCCCTTCAATCTCTACTCTCCATCCTTCCTTTCGACCGATCTTCTAGCCTTCCATTCTCTCTCTTTTCTTTCTGCTTTCTCGTCTCCTTCCTCTCTTCCCTAATCTCCAACCATTTCCATGTCTCTGTCCTCACCTTTGCTGTCTCGTCCTAATTCCTCTCTCCTCTTTCTCTAAGTTCTCTAATTTATCTCTCTTTGTGGTCCTATAACACCGTTGTTATCGTCCTTTTCGACCTCAATGTTGCCTTCAATTCCCTCCCTCATTGCATTCTATAGATATATTTTTCTTCTTTGGGCCAAACCTATTAATTTCTTGAAGAAGAATATTTTCCCCTTTTATATTTTTTCCAGTCATCCATATTCCATATAAACTAAGAACTAAAAGAAAAATCAATGCCTAAAATTACAAATTTTATGATTTGCAAAATTTTAGAACTCCACCAAAATTGGTTTCTCAATAAAACATTCCACCTTAAGAACAGAGCGGAAGCAGAGAGTAGGAGTCGCTGGGTTAGGTTAATTTAACAATGGTGTTGTCGAAGAAGTCATTGATGAGAGAAAGGCGTCGAGGAGGCGGCAGAAACAGGAGAGGGAGAGGTCATTAGCGGAGGAGAGGAGGAGGAGAGGTCGGGAACCCCTAACCCTAATCCTAAGTATTGTTGAAGAAGATTTTAATTTTGGAGGAACTGGAGGAAGGGAGTGGAGAGGATTTGGGGGTGGGAGGGGAGGACGAAATGGGGAGAGAAAGAGAGAGGGGGAGAGAGAGAGGGGGAGAGAGAGAGAGAGAGATGTCGTGCGTAGCGGAACAGAAAGAGCACGAACACAAATAAAATCGAATTACAACCAATAGGTAAAACAAGAACCCAACAATGTAAGACACAGATTTTACGTGGTTCGGCAAATTGCCTATGTCCACGTGGCAAGGAGGGGGTGATTTTCACTATTAAAGAAAGAGAGAGTATAAACAGAGATTACAAAATTCACTCAAAACTTTACAAATTAATCTCTCAAACAAAGCTCTCAATTCTCTCACTAAATCTCCCAATCACACAGCTCAAAAGTCTCTTCTTTTTGCCTTTTAAAGAAACCCTAAAAAACATGTTCCTTTTTATATCAAATATAAAACCCAAACAGATCAGGAAACCAAGCCCAGTCCCATACCCGAGTCGCGGTCGATCGTACTTGACGCCGCGATCGACAGGACATAACGATAGAAACTCAAAAAACGATTATAGGGTCCACGGTCGATCACACTTGACACCGCGGTCAACTAGCCAGAAATCCAAAAATGCACCCTGTAGTGTGCACGTTTTTGGTCGATCGCACATGTTGCCGCGGTCGACCGGACAACACCTAAGTGTCTCCTGCTTTGTTTTTTCCTAAACTTTTTTTCGCTGTTTTCGCCGTTTCTACAATTCTCTACCTCAGCGTTTCCTCAAAACCGAGCCGACACTAATACTAACCAAACACCCCACTTGTTGCGTCCAATACGAAGTAGAATTAATCCATGATAACGGACTCAATCCACAATAAGCCGGGAACCAAAATGAGAATGTGAACAATCTCCACCATGTCGATATCAACTCATCAACTGGCTACATAAAAAATGATTGCCTAGTATCCTCTTGCCCAAGGAATCAAGCCTTACGTAGTTCATCCAAATGGCCTCCGAAAGGCACTCAACACCAAAGAATGTTTAATAACTCTAAACAATGACCAAAATTTACCCCGGTGATAACTTTGGTCAACATATCTGCCAGATTATCCTTTATGTGGATCTTCTATAATATAACATCTCCATCATCCAATACGTCTCGAACAAAGTAGAATCTAACATCAATGTGCTTTCTGCGTACATGATATATCTGGTTCTTTGCCAAATAGATAGCTGACATGCTATCACACTTCACCCTGATAGTCGTGCAATTCCTAAGTCTTCTAATAATCCCTGTAACCACAAAGCTTCTTTCACAGCTTCAGTCAATGTCGTATACTCATCTCCATAGTGGAGAGAGTCACTGTAGACTGAAGTGTACACCTCTAATACACAGGTACTCCTGCCAATGTAAATACATATCTTGTAGTAGACCGATGTTTGTCAAGATCCCCACATAGTCTGAATCCACATATCCAACACAATCCTGTGCAATCTTCTTATTCTTCTGAAACACCAAACCAACATCCACGGTACCTTTGATATACCGTAGAATCCACTTCACGGTCTCCTAATGATCACTCCCAGTGTCGTGCATGTACCTGGACATCATGCTCATGGCCTGTGATAAATTTGGTCTTGTACACACATACATCAAGCTACCAACTATACTGGCATATAGAACTTTCAACATGTACTCACGATCCTCAACTAAAACAGGCAACATCTTAGCTAAAAATTTAAAGTGTGGAGCCAATAGAGTACTCACCGCCTTGGTATTGCCATCAAAACTGAATTTCTTTAGCATCTTTAGCAAGTAGCTCCTTTGTGTCAACTTCAACATCCCCTTCACCCTGTCTCTCTCAATCTCCATACTTAATATCTTCTTTGCTTCTCCAAGACCCTTCATCTTAAATTCGGATGACAACTCTTTTTTTAATTTTCTAATAGCTAAAGTATTTCTAGAAGCAATGAGCATATCATCAACATACAACAATAAATAAATATACTCACCATTTTGTAGCTTGTGCATGTAAATACATGGGTCATATGGGCTCCTCGTGTACTCTTGGCCAATCATAAAACTGTCGAATCTCTTGTACCATTCTCGTGGTGATTGCTTCAATCCATAAAGAGACTTATTCAGTTTGCACACCAAATCTTCTTTACCTGTAGCTCTAAAAATCATATGTTGTGTCATATAGATCTCCTCTTCTAAGTCTCCATATAGAAAGGTTGTCTTCACATCCATCTGGACCAAATCCAAATCCAGCTGTGCCACCAATACTAATAGTATCATTATCGATGAATACTTCACAACCAGTGAGAATACTTCATTATAATCTATGCCCTCAAGCTGAGCATACACTTTGACAACCAATCTTGCTTTGTACTGAATGTCTACATTAGAAGATCATTCTTTCTTTGCATATACACACTTGCATCCAATAGCTTTCTTACCCTTCGGTAGCTTTGCAAATTCCCAAGTGTCGTTCTTCTAAAAAGAGTGCATTTCCTCCTCCATAGATTCCCTCCACCTGATTGAATCAGAGTTTGACTCTGCTTCCTTATATGAAGAAGGAACCGAATCATCAACGATCTCAACTGATAAAGCATATGCAACCATCACATCATCATATCTAGCTGGCCGACGAATAACCCTTTTTGGTCTATTAGCTGCAATGGACTTCAGAACATGACCATATCTCCTGAGTCTCAATATCCACTGTATTCTCTATCTGCCCATCTGTCATCATGCCTCTTCTCAGTGTCACCTCTGTAGGAGCCTAAATGGATACAGTACTATCTAAAGTCTGTGGAGTCACATCATCCTCTACCTTCTGCGATATCCCGCTAGTTTGGCCTTCCTCTGCCTGCTGAGAGACTTGAGGCCTCATCATATGTAGAACCCCGTAATTTTTATATGAATATATATGAATTATTAGTAAATAAATAATTCTTTTATGATAAATAGCTTGAGGTCATTGATGTGCATGATAGCAAGTTATTTGAAATGATATGAGGGTATGGGTGTAGAGCTTTGTGTGTTGGAGTTTGCAAAATTAGCAAAACATGCACAAAACTGGAATTTTCCAGATCAGTCGACACATCAATCGACACATAAGTCGACTGATATGCTGATTTCCAGTTTTTTACAGGTTTCGGGTCTGTTTTGTTTTGGTTCGGGTTTGGGTCGGGTTTAACTGTTGGTATATATCCTTTCTCACCCGAACTCACCCCTTAGAACTTCAGACCAGAGAAAACCCTAGCCCCCTCTCTCCTCTCTCAAACCCTAAGTTGTTCTTGGTGATTTGGGGAAGAAATCGGAGAATCTTCGGCGGGATTTTCAATTTGCAGCGAAAGGAATCACTCCCCCTCAGATCCAGGAGCTTTTCATCACCTCAGAGGCGAGTAACATCTCGCCCAACCTTGTCCCATTCTTTTTAAACGTTTTCAAATGGTTTTATTGAGATCTCTTTGGCCTAAAACGTATTTTGTGTACAAAGATTTGATTTTTATTGCATATAACATGAAGATGTGCATTTTCAGTTTGATAAATAACCTACTAATGTTTGGTAAATTTAAAATCCAGATCTGAAATGTTTTACAAGAGATTTAACATGGGTTTTGGTTTTTGAAAAATGTTTTTAAATACATAAATACATATGTTTAGAGTTTTATTTATGTATTTGTACATGAAAGTTATGTTTCAGTTAGTCCATACATGTTAAAATACGTATGGTTCATGCTTGGAATTGATGGGGATGTGTTTAGATAAAGTTTGAGATGAAAATCAACCTGAGCAGAGTTTCTGCAGGCCATCGGTCGACTGATCCGTCGACCGACGGGCATATTTCCAGTCATCAGTCGACTGATCAGTCGACTGACGAGCTGGTTGTGTTTTCTCAGCTTCTCGGTCGACTGGTCAGTCGACTGGTGAGCTGAGGCTATGCTGCCTGAGCTTCATCAGTCGACATATGAGTCGACTGACGTCATCAGTCGACACATCAGTCGACTGATGAGCTGTTTTACAGATTTTTGATCTGTTTGAGTTGTCTTTCGGGGTCGCCTCGATAACCTAACCCTAGCTTATCATGTAAATGATTTACCTGTACATGTGGGTTGACTTTTGACTTAAGTTTAGACACGTACATCGGGATACGTGCGAGTTTAGAGTTGGTGTATTCTTCCACATATGCTAGTGATAATTACATTTCTTCATTTATAGTCTACGTGTTGGACAATGCATTATTTTGATCCATGTGTTGGATACTCACCATCTGGGTCCATGTGTTGGACATGCACTCTATTCAGTCCATGTGTTGGACCTGCAGCGCTTTTAGTCCATGTGTTGGACATTTTTTTCTTTGCCAAACCTTGAGCATGGTGCACATTTGAGTTTTGGAACACGACATTTTGATACCGTTAAGACATGATAGCTACCTAGACTGGGTATGACACTTATGTAGAATACGACATGACATTTTTATGACGTGGGACACTACATGATACTCTATTTATGTTCTGAGATGGGTTGTCTTCTCTTTTATTTGTTTCTGTTCACGTATTAGACTCCGGGTTTGGTACTTAGGGATTTTTAATTTGGGATACAAGGTATATACATGAGGGTTTCCTTGTTTGGATTATTTCGCTCGACGTACCTATGCCCGTGTTGAAACTTCCTAAGTACTAAAGCCCATTGTGTATTTTTAGGATAATTGCTTATATATATATGTTTTGTGATAACTGTATTTTCTTATACAACGAGCCATATTCCTTGGGGTTGGTTGTGATGTTGCTCGCTAGCGCTTTGACGCTCGTTGTCCCTCCCCCCTTTCAGGTCACGAGCCAGGAGCCCGGAGAGTCGCAGGTTGATGGCGACACACTTTAGTGTTTAGCTGTCTGTTATGTTTATGTTGGAGCTCCACTATAGATTTTGTTAGACATTTGAGAGTATTGTTTTAGAAGTTGTAAAGGCTGTGTGCCTTATTTCCTTCTTGTCAGATATTTGTATTTGAGACTTGTTGACCACTCCAGTTTATTTATTCAGACATTGACTATGTATTTTCATTTGTTGGGTGATGAGATATTTATTTGAATCACTATCATTTTTGTACCTACACCAGTTGTTGACTCTACTAGATAGATGTTAATTGTGATGGTGAAACATGTTATTGCACGGTATGGTGCATGACAGGTTTGATATTATTTGTTTCACCTTGGACTGCAGTCTTGTGTGAACCCAGGGGCGTCACAGTTGGTATCAGAGCTCTAGTTCCAGTATCCTTAGGATCATCCTGTGTCGAGTCGTGGAGCTAGGATAGAGTTTCCTAGGATTCATGTATAGAGTCCGTAAGGATTTCCTAGTATGAGTGAGGACGACTTATGCGTATACCTCAAAGTTTGAGGAAATTTTTTTTTATGATTACTATTTTGCAAATTTAAAGTATTTTGTGTGAATACTATATGTTGTGAAGATTGTATTGTGATACGCTATTTATAGAAGTTTATTTTGACTCATAAACTTTTATTTTCTTATGATCAGATAGATGGCAGGACGTGGTAGACCTTGTACCAGGAGAGCTACCCAGGCGGAGTCACAGCAGACTCCATCAGAGCAGCAGCCAGCTCAGTCCGAGCCTCAACAGGCACCACCAGGGCCGCAGCAGGCTCCTCAGTACTTGGTGGATCTTATGGCTCCTATCATTGCCAGGATGACGGCCATTGAGGACTTGGTGACGACTCATATAGCACCACGGACATCACCACCACCGGTAGCTCAGCAGCAGGGGATACCTGCCGTTCCTGTTAGAGAGAGACCCCCAGAGGCCACGCCTGCAGCTATTCCTCTAGCAGTCCCAGACAGAGCCACCGAGTAGGAGGCTTGGCTCCGTATGGTTGAGAGGTACCAGAAGATGAGAGCACCCGAGTTTCAGGGATCACCAGACCCTCTGACAGCCCATAAGTGGAAGGAGGATGTGAGCAACATTCTCGACATACTCAGTGTGGACTCAGTTCAGAAGCAGAGGTTGGCATCCTACAGTCTGAAGGGTGATGCTGGGAGATGGTACCGGCTTCAGTTCCCTCCAGAGCAGAGGATGACCCTCACATGGGAGGACTTCATATTTTTTTTTTGATGGGCAGTACATTTCCTCTACAGCACAGACAGGGAAGGAGCTCGAGTTATCCCGTTTGACTCAGGGAGACATGACAGTTGCAGATTTTGAGAGCAGGTTTATGGAGTTGCTACATTTCACGAGTATGTGGCAGACAGGAGAGCGTCAGACTCAGATGTTCTTAGCAGGGCTTCGCCCTAATCTCCGTCGGTACCTCGTCTCGAGTAAGTTCTATTCAGTTAGGGAGGTAGCTGAGGCCGCCACTTCCCAGGAGATTGAGACTTCCATGTTCCAGAAGGATAAGGAAGGGAAGGCCAAGTCAGGGCAGAGTGGAGACAAGGGCAAGAACAAGAGGTCTTTTTCTGGACCTCAGCAGCAGCATCAGGGCCCTTATAAGAAGGGACCCCAGCAGGATCAGAGAGCATTTCAGCAGCGCAAGTTCCAGGGATCTTGTTATAATTGTCGCAAGGTCGGGCATAAAGCATCGGAGTGCCGTAGTGCACCAACAGGAGCCCAGCAGGGAAAGGGTCCGAACCAGCAGCAGCAGCGACAGCAGGGCAGAGGTCAGGGCCAGCAGAACAGGCTCGAGGCACCACCAGCAGCTCAGAGGACCGAGGGTCAGATTCGAGCAGTTCAGGATGTTCCTCAGGGGCAGATTATCCCATATTCTCCACCACCATCAGCAGAGCAGTCCTCAGCCCCCGTGATCACGGTGCCAGCGGAGCAGTTGTAGAGGGTACGTTCCTTGTGAATTCCCTTCCCGCCCGTATTCTTTTCGATTCGGGAGCTTCGCATTCATTCATCTCGCATGCATTTATGACTAGACTCCAGCTCGTAGCTCAGCCTCTAGACACCCCTTTATCTGTTTCCACCCCTTTAGGTGAGGTATCGCTTCTGGAGAGCGTGTGTAGGAGGTGTACCGTCAGTTTAGACGAGTCGGAGTTCATAGTGGATTTGATAGTGTTGCATATGTCCGAGTTCGATATCATCCTTGGTATGGATTGGTTGTCTTCCTACCATGTTAGCATTGACTGCTTTGCGAAGACAGTCAAGTTGCGAGCGTCCGACGGGTCCGAGATGATTGTAGCCAGACGAGTCGGAGTTCATAGTGGATTTGATAGTGTTGCATATGTCCGAGTTCGATATCATCCTTGGTATGGATTGGTTGTCTTCCTACCATGTTAGCATTGACTGCTTTGCGAAGACAGTCAAGTTGCGAGCGTCCGACGGGTCCGAGATGATTGTAGCC
>NC_033803.1:7244895-7256469 GCF_001876935.1 Asparagus officinalis | reverse complement strand
GGGCGCCGCGCGGCGTTTGCCGAAGTCGAAGAAGGGAATTGATTCTGTTTGGGTGATAGTAGACCGGTTGACGAAGTCAGCACATTTTATTCCAGTGAGGACCACTTATACAGCCGAGGCTTATGCGAGGATCTTCATTCGTGAGATAGTTCGACTTCACGGGGTTCCGGACACGATCGTATCGGATCGAGGATCGGTTTTCACTTCACATTTTTGGAGGAGTTTCCAGGACTCATTTGGCAGCAGGCTATCTTATAGCAGTGTATTCCACCCCCAGACGGATGGTCAGACGGAGAGGGTGAATCAGGTGTTGGAGGACATGTTGCGGGCATGTGTCATTGACTTCCAAGGCAGCTGGGAGGATCATATTCCATTGGTAGAATTCGCTTATAACAACAGTTATCAAGCGACGATCGGGATGGCTCCGTATGAGGCATTGTACGGGAGACCCTGTAGATCACCGATATGTTGGGCAGAGCCAGAGGACAGCTTGATGCTTGGGCCAGAGCTTGTGAGGCAGACTACCGAGAAGGTAGCATTGATCAGAGAGCGGATTCTAGCCGCTCAGAGCCGGCAGAAGAGTTATGCGGATAAGAGGCGAAGACCCCTAGAGTTTCAGATTGGGGATTTGGTTATGCTGAAGGTATCACCTATGAAAGGCGTGCAGCGATTCGGGAGGCGAGGGAAGCTTGCGCCGAGATATATTGGACCTTTCAGGATTTTGGAGCGCATTGGAGCGGTGTCATACAGACTAGATCTTCCAGCATCTATGTCTAGTGTACACAATGTATTCCATATCTCTATGCTCAAGAAGCACTTGCATGATGAGGAGCAGCAGCGAGTGTTGGATGCACCGGAGATTGAGCTTCGAGATGATTTGACTACTATTGAGATCCCAGTGTCTATACTTGCTAGAGAGGACAAGAGGCTCAGGAACAAGGTGATTCCATTGGTGAAAGTTCAATGGAACCGAAGTGGAGTTGATGAAGCTTCTTGGGAGCGCGAGGAGGACATGCGACGCGACTACCCACATTTGTTTGATCAGGTAAATAAATTTTCTGACAAGTACCTTATGGTATGTATCTTATATGATATTTGGACATTTGGTTATATTTGCATTTAACACTAGTATGAGAATATTCTCGCTTAATTCTTAATCTTTCGGAACACACGGTATATATATGGGGGGTTCCTTGTTTGGATTTTTCACCCGATGTACTAGTTCCACTAGATTAAGATTTGAGCGGGAGTGTTACCATTTTAGAGCGTTAAGTATAAATATCTCTATATGTTTATTTGGAAGTTCACGTTGTGAGATGCATATAGTTTCCGAATTTCGAGGACGAAATTCTTCTAAGGGGGGAAGAATGTAGAACCCCGTAAATTTTTATATATGAATATATATGAATTATTAGTAAATAAATAATTCTTAGTTAATAAATAGCTTGAGGTCATTGATGTACATGATAACAAGTTATTTGAGATGATATGAGAGTATGGGTGTAGAGTTTTGTGTGTTGGTTTTGCAAATAAGCAAAACATGCACAAAAACTGAAAATGTCCAGATCAGTCGACACATCAGTCGACTGACTGTATCAGTCGACACATCAGTCGACTGATGCGCTGATTTCCAGTTTTTACAGGTTTCGGGTCTGTTTTGTTTTGATTCGGGTTTGGGTCGGGTTTAAGGGTTCATATATAATCTCCTTCACCCGAAATCATCCCCTCTCCTCTTCAGACCAGAGAAACCCTAGCCCCCTCTCTTCTCTCTCAAACCCTAGGATAGTTCTTGGTGATTTTGGGGCGAAATTGGAGGATTTTCGTCGGGATCTTCAGTTTGCAGCGAAAGGAATCACTCCCCCTCAGATCCAGGAGCTCTTCATCACCTCAGAGGCGAGTAACATCTCGCCCAACCTTGTCTCATTCTTTTTAAACGTTTTCAAATGGTTTTATTGAGATCTCTTTGGCCTAAAACGTATTTTGTGTACAAAGATTTGATTTTTATTGCATATAACATGAAGATGTGCATTTTCATTTTGATGAATAACCTACTAATGTTTGGTAAATTTAAAATCCAGATCTGAAATGCTTTATAAGAGATAAATACATAAATACATATGTTTAGAGTTTTATTTATGTATTTGTACATGAAAGTTATGTTTCAGTTAGTCCATACATGTTAAAATACGTGTGGTTCATGCTTGGAATTGATGGGGATGTGTTTAGATAAAGTTTGAGATGAAAATCAACCTGAGCAGAGTTTCTGCAGGCCATCGGTCGTGTTGATATCAGTATTTTTCATGCTTGGGATTGATGGGGATGAGTTTAGATCAACTTTTTGGTGAAAAACAACCTGTGCAGAATTTCTGCAGTTCATTGGTCGACTGATCAGTTGACCGACGGGCTAAAATTTTAGTCATCAGTCGACTGATCAGTCGACTGACGAGCTGGTTGTGTTTTCTCAGCTTCTCGGTCGACTGGTCAGTCGACTGGTGAGCTGAGGCTATACTGCCTGAGCTTCATCAGTCGACATATGAGTCGACTGACGTCATCAGTCGACACATCAGTCGACTGATGAGCTGTTTTACAGATTTTTGATCTGTTTGAGTTGTCTTTCGGGGTCGCCTCGATAACCTAACCCTAGCTTATCATGTAAATGATTTACCTGTACATGTGGGTTGACTTTTGACTTAAGTTTAGACACGTACATCGGGATACGTGCGAGTTTAGAGTTGGTGTTTCTTCCACATATGCTAGTGATAATTACATTTCTTCATTTATAGTCTACGTGTTGGACAATGCATTATTTTGATCCATGTGTTGGATACTCACCATCTGGGTCCATGTGTTGGACATGCACTCTATTCAGTCCATGTGTTGGACCTGCAGCGCTTTTAGTCCATGTGTTGGACATTTCTTCTTTGCCAAACCTTGAGCATGGTGCACATTTGAGTTTTGGAACACGACATTTTGATACCGTTAAGACATGATAGCTACCTAGACTGGGTATGACACTTATGTAGAATACGACATGATATTTTATGACGTGGGACACTACATGATACTCTATTTATGTTCTGAGATGGGTTGTCTTCTCTTTTATTTGTTTCTGTTCACGTATTAGACTCCGGGTTTGGTACTTAGGGATTTTTAATTTGGGATACAAGGTATATACATGAGGGTTTCCTTGTTTGGATTATTTCGCTCGACGTACCTATGCCCGTGTTGAAACTTCCTAAGTACTAAAGCCCATTGTGTATTTTTAGGATAATTGCTTATATATATATGTTTTGTGATAACTGTATTTTCTTATACAACGAGCCCTATTCCTTGGGGTTGGTTGTGATGTTGCTCGCTAGCGCTTTGACGCTCGTTGTCCCTCCCCCTTTCAGGTCACGAGCCAGGAGCCCGGAGAGTCGCAGGTTGATGGCAACACACTTTAGCGTTTAGTTGTCTGTTATGTTTATGTTGGAGCTCCACTATAGATTTTGTTAGACATTTGAGAGTATTGTTTTAGAAGTTGTAAAGGCTGTGTGCCTTATTTCCTTCTTGTCAGATATTTGTATTTGAGACTTGTTGACCACTCCAGTTTATTTATTCAGACATTGACTATGTATTTTCATTTGTTGGGTGATGAGATATTTATTTGAATCACTATCATTTCATCAGCCCTTCGTGTATTATCTTTTACTTGCTTTTGTACCTACACCTGTTATTGATTCTACTAGATAGATGTTAATTGTGATGGTGAAACTTGTTGTTGCACGGTGTGGTGCATAGCAGGTTTGACATTCTTGGTTTCACCTTGGACTGCAGCCTTGAGGGAACCCAGGGGCGCCACATCATATACGCCTCATCAAAAGTGACATCTCTACTAATAATTATCTTCTTATCTTGTGGATCCCACAACTTGAAGCATTTAACTCAATCTCTAAAACCCACAAAGATTGATTTTCTAGCTCTCAGATTTAATTTTTCATTATTCACATGATAGTAAGCTGGACACCCAAAAATCCGAAGTAACTCATAATCACTAGCCATCGATCTAGACTATAGCTCCATAGGAGTCTTTCTATATATCACAGTGCACGTCAAGATACTCATGAGATGGCTCATATAAACTAATGCATCAGCCCAAAAGGATCTAGCCAATCTACTCTGTGAGAGCATACAACGCACCTTCTCCAGCAAGGTACAGTTCAATTTCTTGGCAACCCCGTTTTGTTATGGTGTCTCCCTAACTATGAAGTGTTACCTAAAGTCGTGATCCCGGCAAAACTATAAAAATAGATCACTCTTGTACTCATCACTATTATCTGAACGGAGTACCTTCACTTTTCTACCTGTTTGCAGCTCCACTTT
The DNA here is from genome assembly GCF_001876935.1 of Asparagus officinalis. Lineage (NCBI taxonomy): Eukaryota > Viridiplantae > Streptophyta > Magnoliopsida > Asparagales > Asparagaceae > Asparagus > Asparagus officinalis. The sequence goes on along the minus strand of NC_033803.1, from coordinate 7,252,107 downwards.
CTTCTTCCACTCCACATATATCCAGGACCTCGTGTTTATGCTTTATAAGGTATACCCAATTCCTCTTGGAATAATCATTAATGAAAGTGACAAAATAATTAGCCCTACCAAGTGATGTGTGCTTAGAAGGACCCCAAATATCTGTGTGAACGTAATCCAATATACCTTGGGTGTTGTAAATTGCGGTGCTAAATTTTACTTTTGTCTTCTTTTCAAGTACACAATGCTCACACAACTCTATCTTGCTGGTCTTTACACCTTTCAACAGCACCAGTTTCACCAATACCTATAGGGACTTATCACCAGTGTGTCCTAATCTCATATGCCATAAGCTGGTAGTATCCTCCTATGTGGTAATCGAAGCTGTCAGACCTCCTGTTACTATCTTGCTCTTCAAGTAGAAAAGGTTGTTTTCCCTGACACCTATCATCACCACCATGGACCCCTTTGTGACCTTCAAAGTTGTATTCTCCAAGATCACCCTATAGCCAGATGCCTCCAAAGTTCCTAGTAAAATGATATTTTTCATTAACTACGGAATGAATCTCACTTCATTCAGCTCCCTAGTCATCCCGTTACACATCTTGATTCGAACTGTTTTAATACTACCAATAGGACATACGTGATCATTCATACGTGATCATTACCCATGAGTACGATATCCCGTCTTTCCAACTCCTCAAAGCTAGAGAACCAATCCCTCCTAGAAAAAAAATGATATGTAGCACCCGAATCTAACATCCACTCTGTAGAGTCGGATAGCAAACTGACGGTAGTGCTGGACATGAGTAGCCCGAAGAATCTGAATCTGAATTGTCACCACTAGTTTTATCAGCATTCATCTCTGAAGCTTGTACGGCTTTCCCCTTATTCTTTCTAGCTCGATCTTTCAACTTTGGGCATTCGTTCTTTCAATGTCCATCTTCTTTGCAAAAAGCACATTGAATCCTACCAACAGTACTTCTATGGCCACATCTCACTGCCAATGCATCTCCCGATGCCTTCTCGGAGGGTTCACTATCACTCTTCCTCAACTCATAATCAACAATGCTGAGGTCACCTCCTTGTAGTTGGCAGTGGTTCTACCATTGATCATTGTAAGGACAAAAGTATCATAATCATCTTCTGACAAGGAACACAATAACATCATTGCCTTGTCTTCATCCTCTACCATGATATCCACATTGGCCATATCCAACAGCAAGTTTGTGAAGTTATTGACATGCTCTCTAATGGAAACTCACCTTTTCATATTGAATTGGTAAAACATCTTTTTCAAATAAAGCCGATTCTCAATGCTCTTCGCCAAGTATTTTTCATTGAGTGTTTCCCACAACCGTTTCATCGACGTCTCATTCATCACATCATAAATCAAATCTGGTGTCAAGCATGACCTAATAACCCCACATGCTCTGTTGTTAACCTTCTTCCAAACCTTCTCCTCAATATTAGCGGGGTTCTCTTGTAATTCAAGAGTCTCCTCTATATTCTGGGCATCCAATGTATCCATCACCTGACACCTTCACAAACCAAAATTTATCTTACCATTAAACTTCTGAACATTAATTTTTGTGTTATTGATGCTCAAACCATGTATCGCCTTCGAAAGAGACAATCTCGATGTACTTGCTTCACCCATGTTGATAACCTGATCTCTTCAAACGAGAACCTTGCAGAGAATCCTCCAAACAAGCCCTAAGCCAAACCCGAAGCTCTGGCACCACTTATCATGCGCTGTGAAACAGAAAGAACACGAACACAAACGAGATCGATTACAACCAATAGGTAAAACAAGAACCCAATAACACAAGACACAGATTTTACGTGGTTTGATAAATTACCTAGTCCACGGGGCAAGGAGGGGATGGTTTTCATTATTAGAGAGAGAGAGAGAGAGAGTACAAATAGAGATTACAAAATTCACTCAAAACTTCACAAATTAATCTCTCAAATCTCTCACCAAATCTCCTAATCACACAGCTCAAAAGTCTCTTCTTTTTGCCTTTTAAAGAATTAAACCCTAAAAATCGTGTTCCTATTTATATCAAATATAAAACCCAAACCAATCAGGAAACCAAGCCCAGACCCATACCCGAGTCGCGGTCGACCGCAATTGACGCCGCGGTTGACCGGACAGAATGACAGAAACTCAAAAAATTATTATAGGGTCCACGGTCGACCACACTTGATGTCGTGGTCGACCGGCTAGAAATCCAAAAATGTACCATGTAGTGTGCATGCTTTCGGTCGACCGCATATGTTGTCGCGGTCGACCGGACAACACCCAAGTGTCTCCTGCTTTGTTTTTTCCTAAACTTTTTTGCCGTTTTCGCGGTTTCTAAGAGAGAGAGAGAGGGAGGGAGGGAGGGAGGGAGGGAGAGAGAGAGAGAGAGAGAGAGAGAGAGAGAGAGAGAGAGAGAGGAATTTAGATAGCCTAATTCAATGAGTGGGGTAGTTAGGTAATTACCCATTTAGGGTTAGTACTAACCTAACCATAATTCATCAATTTTAACCATGATAATAGCAGAAAAACCATTATAAACAACTAAACACAATTTGGGGGACTAATATCAAAATATGAAGATTTGGGGGACTAATATCAAAATAGCATAGATGTAAGGAACTAATATCTAAACACCTATTATTTTTACACCAAAAAGCTAAAATAGCCTAGAAACGTCATTTTTAAAATAGTAGAGGAAGGAACATTTATGTAGAATTTTCTTAAAATATTTCCTCATTTTAAATCGATAAAATATTCTCCAATTTTAGCTAAAATGATAGATTCGTTAATAAATCATCTAAGGGGGTGTTTGTTTCAAGCTTTTTTTTGGGATTACAAATTCTAGGATGTCAAAATGGGTTTTTTTAAGTTATGGGATTCCAAAAACAGTGTTTGTTTCAAAAAATATTATAGGATATGAAATTCTAAAAGAGGAAATATCTGACAAGTTTTAGCATTTTCCACATCCTAGCTTTGAGTTGGGATTTCGGTTGGATGTCTGACAATACCCAGTCCACCTCAGCAGCCCCACTCCCGAAGGCCTAAAACTGACCGATACCATCACCCCCCGCCGTTTCATTCTTCCCCGCGAAAACCCTAGGCCTCGTTCCCTCTTTTACGCGCGAAAACCCTAGGCCTCGTTCCCTCTTTTCCGCCTCCACGACCTCCTATCCGTCATCAACCTCACCTGGCTCCGCCTGGTCCTAAGTTTATTGGTTTGTTGTTGTTTTGGCTATTCTCACTTGCTGAGCCTACCTCACTTGCTGAAATTGGTTTGGGGTTTCTAAGGCTACCTCACTTGCTGATCTAGGGTTCCAACTGATCCTCTCTCCGACCACGCAGGTATATCTCCTCCCTTTGCCTTCAAAATTAGGGTTTTGAAATACTTGATTTGGGGGTTTTTGTGAAATTAATTCTGGTTCAGTTGGGTGCCGAAATACTTGAGGTCTGAACTTTGTTGCTGGAATTGTTTGGGTTGGCTTGTTGACTTGTTAATGATGGCTTATGCTTTAAACTTGGTTGCTTGTGATTTCGTTGCTGGAAGGCTGTGATTTTGTTGCTCGTGGTCTGGGTTGCTGGGTTTGTTGCTTTTGATTTGGCTACTTACTGTTGGGAATTTCAGTTCGATGCTTTGTTTTCTGAGGATGTTGTTTTCTGAGTTTTCTTTGTTACAAACTGTTAAACAAGATGATGTTATTCACCGATAAATTATTCAGTTCATTGTTAGTGATATGCCGACAATTTGTGAAATTGATTTGGGTTCAGTTGGGTTTAGACTGATTATAAGCCTTTGTATTTGGTTTGACTTTTGAGTTCACAATTTACATAGATTATTAAAAAAAATTTGATACTAGATTTTGAAACCTGTAAATGATGTATATAATATTAAGGAAACTCATGTGTTGATTTAAAGATGTTACAACTACTTTTTGCGTGTTTTAATTTAGGTGAAAATCAAGTTGAACGTGTATATTAAACTTCCATGTAGATGGACGATATTGATGAAGAAATGCTAGTGAGGATGGCTTCTAATGCCACTATCTCTGCGGTCATTTGTGTGTTTGCTTGTTTAATGAGGAGACGTAGTCGAAGGAAATCAATCAGTTATCACCCTAACACAGGCCAAAAAGAGAAGATAGTTTCTAGAGCTAGGCACATAAGTCGTGTGTTCAATGGCTTCAACGAGAGTTGTAGGTCTTATGTTAGAATGAGGCCACACGCATTTGAAAAGCTTGTTAGTATAATGAGATATACCGGCCTACTACAAGATTCACGTGATGTTAAAGTAGAAGAGCAATTGCTCATGTTCCTTAATATATTGGGCCATAAAACAAAAAATAGAATTGTTAGGTCACATTTCATAAGATCGGGGGAAACCGTTTCAAAATACTTTAACAAGTGCTTGGAAGCAGTGGGGCATTTAAGAGGGCGATACATGAAGCAAGCACCAAATGAATTATCGTCAGAAATTGCCGCCAACCCGTTGTACTATCCTTATTTCAAGGTAATCTAAGAGAAGTAAACTGATTATAACACACCACGTATTTTTATTTTTTTATTATTAATAATTGTTTAATATATCATATAGGATTGCATTGGCATGATTGATGGAACCCATATCGACGCCATGCTTCCCGCTAACCTTGTTGCACGATTTAGAGGACGTAAAGGTGTAACTGAACGTAAAGGTGTAACTGAACGAGTTTGTTGCAGCCTTCGTTTGTTGCGGCCTTGGTTATTTGAGCACTGAGATTGTTTTTGAGCTTGTTTTTGGGAGTTGCTGGACGTGGTTGTGCTGGTGACTTTATTCTCCTAGCTGGAAATCAAGTTGGGAGTTGTTGGACGTGGTTGTGCTGGTGATTTTATTCTCCTACATCATTTGTTGCTTTGCATTGTTGCTGAACGAGGTTGTGCTTGCTACAAAAGATGGCTTGGTGACGTTGTTCACCTACATCATTTGTTGTTGGACGTGGTTGTGCTGGTGACTTTGACTGAGCTAACATGTATATGAGACCATGCTTTGATTCGGCTTATGTTTGAGTTTCAGTTTCATCTTTTGTTGTGGGCTTGCTTGAAGGGTAAATACAAGTTCATTTGTTTTTATTGGGGGTAAGCTCACCAAAAATTCTTATGTTCACCAATCACTATTTTGAGGATCCTAAATTTTGTTTGCTACAACTCTAGATTTCAAATTCTAAAATATGTAATGCTACAATTCAAGTTTGAAACAAACAAAATATTATAAGTTATGGTATTACATATCCTAAAATTTGGGTGTAACAAACAACATTTTAGAGATCCCAAAACCCATCAAAAATTTTATGGATTTCAAATCCCATGTGAAATCCATATCCATAAATTTTTGGGATTTGAAACAAACACCCCCAAAACACATCGCGTCTTCACTAGAGCTGGGCCCACTTTCCCATTCCCTAAAAAAGAGAAAAAAGGATTTTTTAGATATTAGCCCCTTAAACTGAACATAATTTGTATAAGCCCGTTAAATCTCCATATTTTGATAGTAGGCCCTCAAGTTGCTATGATATGTTAATATAAGGGACTCATATCAACACATTATGGCTATTTGAGGGGCTAATGTTATAATATGAACCTAACTATATGGGCTTATATCAACATATCATAGCTATTTGAGGGGCTAATATAAAAATTTGAATATTTAATGGGCTAATATAAATTACTTAAGATTTAAGGGGCTAATATCTAAAAAATCCAATCAAATTAAATGAAATTATAAATGATCCAAGCTCTCTTTCTTCCCTCCATCTCCCCTTTCAAAACTATTTTTCTCGCTATCCACTTTGATAAGCTTCGATCCTTACTCTTTTTCGACTAAGACCCTAATTCTTTCGGTTCACCTCAATCTTGATAACAATATTTCACCCAGGGCGAATAATTTAGAGGTGTATAAAATTATTCTATTGATTTTTCTTTATTCCTTTCTTGATTTCTTTCAACTTACAAATTACACATGTATATACTGTTGGCCTTCTTGTTTTGATAATGTTTAACAAACAATTTATTACTAATGTTGTTTGTCTAGTGTTTGTTTTCATAAGATCGGGGGAAACCGTTTCAAAATACTTTAACAAGTGCTTGGAAGCAGTGGGGCATTTAAGATGGCGATACATGAAGCAAGCACCAAATGAATTCGCCAGAAATTGCCGCCAACCCGTTGTACTATCCTTATTTCAAGGTAATCTAAGAGAAGTAAACTGATTATAACACACCACGTATTTTTATTTTTTTATTATTAATAATTGTTTAATATATCATATAGGATGGGTTTAATTGCAGGCTTGGTCATCTGTTGGTTTGCTGCAGCTTTGTTTATTTGAGCTGCTTGCTTGTGGGTTTGCTTGTAGCCTTGGTCATTTCTTGGTTTGTTGCAGCCTTCGTTTGTTGCGGCCTTGGTTATTTGAGCACTTAGATTGTTTTTGAGCTTGTTTTTGATGTTTTTGTGGCTGCTGTTGGGAGTTGCTGGACGTGGTTGTGCTGGTGACTTTATTCTCCTAGCTGGAAATCAAGTTGGGAGTTGTTGGACGTGGTTGTGCTGGTGATTTTATTCTCCTACATCATTTGTTGCTTTGCATTGTTGCTGAACGAGGTTGTGCTTGCTACAAAAGATGGCTTGGTGACGTTGTTCACCTACATCATTTGTTGTTGGACGTGGTTGTGCTGGTGACTTTGACTGAGCTAACATGTATATGAGACCATGCTTTGATTCGGCTTATGTTTGAGTTTCAGTTTCATCTTTTGTTGTGGGCTTGCTTGAAGGGTAAATACAAGTTCATTTGTTTTTATTGGGGGTAAGCTCACCAAAAATTCTTATGTTCACCAATCACTATTTTGAGGATCCTAAATTTTGTTTGCTACAACTCTAGATTTCAAATTCTAAAATATGTAATGCTACAATTCAAGTTTGAAACAAACAAAATATTATAAGTTATGGTATTACATATCCTAAAATTTGGGTGTAACAAACAACATTTTAGAGATCCCAAAACCCATCAAAAATTTTATGGATTTCAAATCCCATGTGAAATCCATATCCATAAATTTTTAGGATTTGAAACAAACACCCCCTAACAAGATTCCCACCCAAATGGGCCCCATTCTTGCATCATCTTTCTCTCTCCTCATCTCCTCTCTGCTAGGGGCGATTTCAGTCCCCCCCCAGATCCGCTGGT
>NC_033803.1:7243329-7243793 GCF_001876935.1 Asparagus officinalis | reverse complement strand
CAATTTTGTGAAAATATTATATTCTTAGTTTGTAGACTTCAATATCAGTTTATACATGTTTTACTAAGTCTATAAAAACATTTCACAAAGTTTCAAAAGTTGGTTTAGCCAAAATGTCAAAATTCACATGTTTACATTTTCATGTTTTGGCCTATTTTGTAAAATGATGATATTTTTCATTTGGGAAGTCCTTTTTCGAAACCAGTCATTGTAGCATGTTTATTATCATGTCTACAATCATTCCCCAAAGTTTTACATTTTTTAGAATTTATTTGATATTTTTAAACAGTGTTATAAAATCAGCAAAACATGTTTTTCATATGTCAGATTTCGGTCGAACGCACCGGTCGACCGATCATTTGTTCTTTCGTCACCATGCAGCAGAGAGTTGGTCGGTCGACCGGTGCGGTCGACCGAGAGCTCAATATTTCCATCGGTCGACCGATGCGGTCGACCGAAGAAGT
>NC_033803.1:7228818-7243244 GCF_001876935.1 Asparagus officinalis | reverse complement strand
TGCTTGGGGTTTTTGGCTGAGTTGTGAGAGGGTATAAATACCCCATTGTCTTCAACTCTCAAGCTAACCATGAGAGTTTTAAAACAAGTTTAAGAAAGTTTTAATCAAGGGTTTAAGTTTGTTTAAAGTGTGTTTATAAGCTTTTAAGCATTTGAGTGTTTCGATTTTGTGAATCAAATTCCACAAGAGCTTGAGGAGATTATCTATTGAAGTTTGAGCTTCCAACTATCCTCCCTCCATCTCTTGTTATCAATTGAGAAGTTTTCTAAACTCAAACTCTAGCTTTACATTTATATACTTGTTTGATTATCATTGTTCTTAAGCTAGATTTTATATTTGAGTTTAGTTGATTTGATTTGTTTTTTTCCTCATTGCTTACACACACAACCATTGAGCTTATTATATTTACATTCATAGTGTAATTTGGGTTGTGGGGAGTTGTAACAAATTGAGAGTGAGCTACATTGTGTTCTCATCTATTGTAGAGAACAAATTTGTTGCATTTACTTTGTGAGTGTTGTAAGGTTTTCGGTGAGCTAGAAACCGAGTGTGTTGTGAAGTTTTCGGTGAACTAGACCGACATTGTGAGGGTGAGTGTGAACGTTGATCGGTGAGCGTTGAAAACCGACACTGTGAGGTGTAAACGTTATTCGGGTGAGCGTAGAAAACCCGGTTGTGATAGTAGATTTCTCCCCGGGAGTGGGGAGCGGAGACGTAGGACGGAAGGTCCGAACTCCGTGATCATATTGCTTGTTTGAGTGTGCTTTGGCGTTGTTCGCTGGAAAATTCGTGTCTTTCTTTGTTATTGATTCCATTGTCATCTTGAGTTGCAACTTTTTGAGTTACAAAAGATCCGGTCTTTTTATAAGATCCGGTTACAACGAAAATCAAATAAAAATAAACAAAGATTACAACTTTTCTCCTTTTGTGTCGAACAAATCGCGAGCTCCTGTTTTGCGGTCGCTCGCTTTGGTGGGTTCTTTGCCTGCGCCGGGGTTGTTTGCCGTGGACCACCGCGAGATCTAGATCCGGTCGGATCTACGCAGTACGACGGGTATTATTTCACCAAGGAAATAATAGCCGGGGAGGATTGTTTCACCAAGGAAACAATCGTCCAAGTCTCGGGATCTAAGACCAAGCCTAGATCCGGAGTTCGTACGCGTAGATCTGAGATCTGATCCTCTCGAACACCTGCCTTATTTGACGTTGATGATCGCCGAGCACCAGATCTGAAGGAGTGAGTCCCCGAAGTCCCAAAGTTTCAATCTTTTTTAAGTTCCGAGTCTCCAATCCAGCAGGGCTTCGCCTCTCTCCAAAATTTCCAACCTTCTCAAATGACAAGGGGGTGGCCTATTTATAGGCTCTCAGGACAGTGCCCGCACCTGGTGGCTCGGTGGTGGCCGAGCCACCTTGGTGGCTCGGTGAGCCGACCTCCGGGTGTTTATCGTTTTGCCTCTTTGTGCCCGTTTTCCGGTTCTGCAGTTGATAGGTTCGGATTCGATTTGCTGATCTGATTTGGCAGTAAATCCGGATCCCGATTAGGCAGTAAATCCGCTTCTGAGTTGGAGTCCGAAACCGATCTTGATTCGATCGTCATTCGTCCGAGTATGCCTTTGGTTGGATGACTCGTTGACTCTTCGAACACTTGGCTTGATCCCGCACGTGTATGGATGCATTCCGTCGCTTGATGCGATTCGTCGATCTCGTCGCCTCGTTGGTTTGTCGGTTTGTACTGAGCTGAGCTAAGGGACCTATAAGCAATTTTATATGCCTACAGGCGTTCTTTCATATTTATGTTCATATCTTATATCGCCATTGTCATTAGCTCATTATCTATATCATCCACTATCTTGTTTAGATTGTTTACCCATTGTGTTAGTTTATATATCCTTACATATATCATATTGTATATCTTCTTGGTAGGATATATTATCTTGTGTTAGTTTATATATCCTTGCATATATATATTCATCATATAGGATATATCTCATTGTTCATATTGCTTATCCTAGCTTACATATCTTGTTATATTTCATACTTGCTAGGATAACTTGTTAATTAGTTTTAATTGGCATTAAATCGGATTAGATTAGCATAAGACCCTAATCACCCCCCTCTAGGGTCTAACATATACTACTACAATGACTCTTAAATCTCCTAACAAAAACACTTGAATTTCCCAATAATATTCATGCATCTAACGTATTCATGCATTGGACTCCTCAAACAACTAAATAATCTTCTCAATTCTCGAGGTAATTAATCAAGTTTACTTTCAACATTCTTCCTTAAACTTGATCCTTCAATCATACCAAGCTTGCCTCGCAATAAAGTATGCTTCAATAGCTTAGTAAATATGTCAACCACCTGATGTTGCAATGTCACAAAAAACTTCCTTGTTCTTTAATTGACCACAAATAAAATAATATCAAATATCAATATGTTTACTCATTTCATGAAACAATAGATTTTTCGAAAGTGCAATAGCCAACTTGTTATCAACATAAATTTTGGTCATCTCATCTTGTCCGAACTGAAGATCTTTGAGCAAGTTTCTCAACCAAAGTGCATGAGTGAAACCCGATAACGTAGCAACATATTTAGCTTCACAAGTTGAAAGAGTGACTATCGGCTGCTTCTTTGAAGACCAAGTAAAAGCAGTGTCGTCGATAAAGAAAGTGTAACCACTTGTATTCTTTTGGTTATCAACATTTCCGGCCCAGCCGCTATTAGTGTATGTTGTTGGCCTTCTTGTTTTGATGATGTTTAACAAATAATTTACTTCTAATATTATTTGTCTAGTATTTGTGTTTTCGTATTTATTCTAGGCAAACAACGAGTTTGAGGATGGATGGAATTGCGCATTCACGATCATATCTAATGGAGGTTGGCGGAATTGTGGAGTGAAGCCTATGCAATTCAAATTGAAGATCCAAGTTCTAGCTTCATCCGCAAGTGTATCAAGTTGAGCTACATCGAAGATCAATCAAGTTTGGGTATATTTAGTTTAGGTTTTATATTATGTGTATTAGTACTTTAAGCTCAATCATATATACACACACATATTTGGTATTTATATATATAGTTATATATATACACAAGTTTTAGTTTATGGACTTAACAATTATTGTATACATATTTTATTAAGTCTATAAAATCATTTCATAGGGTTTTAAAATATTATTTATGTCAAAACATCAAATTTTATGTATATCATATTTTCATGTTGTGGACACACTTGCAAAATACATGAGTTTTCATAAATAGGAAACTCAATTAAAAAATTCTTTTTCTAACATGTTCAATTTCATGTTTATAAATGTTTCCCAAAGTTTTATCAATTTTGGAATCAATTTGTTATGTTTATTTGAATTTACAAAAAACAAGTTTTTAATTAGCTCATGTTCGTGCACATGTTCGTGCATGTTTTTGCAAAACTGATGCATTTTCACAATTGGGAAATGCGATTTGAAAAATTTCTTCGTTTACATGTTTACATGTTATTTTCAATTAAATTTACAAAACCGTATTTTCTGCAGTTTTTTTAGAAACTATATATCTGTGTTCAAACATTTATTTCTCTCAGTTGGGAAGTGATATTTCAGAAATTCTTTCTCTAACATGTTTATATACATGTTTAGAACATTTCCTCAAAATTTTATGATTTTTAGAGTTGATTTACTATTTTTAACTGATTTTACAAAGTAAGATACGCAAAATTCTAGAATTTGTCAAAAACAGAAACTGTCCGAAAAGTCCATCTAGCTAAATTTTGCTATGATGCACAAAAATCTAAAAATACTAATACCAATGCTTCTTGTGTATCTCATAAGGCTTCTTCATCACATACACATGCACATACTCATCATGTTCATCATAAGCATGCTCATGTGTTTAAATGTGATATTTGTGGTTGTTTTGGTCATTTGGCCAAATATTATTTTGATTTAAAAAATAAGTCTCATTTGCCAAATGTTTATAGTAGACCACATGTTTATAAATATAATGTTTGTGGTAGATTTAGCCACTTAGGAAAGTTTTATTTTGATAATGTTTCACATTTGCAAAAAACTTCAAATAATTTACCTTTGTTTGCAAATGTTCCACGTGCACATTTTAATGGTCAACATAAGCAAATGCTTCCTTTCCATTATACATATTACAATCAGAAGGGTTATTTGAGTGATTATTGCTATGACCGATCTCGTGCACCACATATGCCCAAGAGGGTTCATAACCCTAGGGCTTTGAGCTTGAATGATAGGGGTCATGTCCCTAACCAATCCGGCATCAAGAATTCTTGGGTGCCAAAATGATTTTTAAACCAAGAATTTTAGTACATTTACTTTTTCCTTTTCTTGGTTTTAAAAATTATGTTTTAAAATCTTTTGGTTATGAAAACAATTTTTCTTTGATCAAACCTTTTGTTTTCATGATTATTAGTTTTGATTTTAAATGAGAGGTTTGTAGTTATATACCCTCCGGGTTTATTGGGTGTTTATTCCCAAATTTTGTTTACCGGATGTAAAAATATTTATATGGGTTGATACTAGCTCAAGAGCTAGATATAATTGCCTCTCTTGATTTTTAAAAATCAATGATGATTTGGTTTTATGTTCTTATATGATTTACTTGTGATTTATGATTTTATTTGTTAATTTGTTCTCATTTGAAAACTTTTTACATGATTCTCATGTCTTCTTTCTTGTGATTTCATAAATCTATTTTATGCATTGTTTTTATGTTTGTACATTGGAGACACTTTTTTAAATGATATATCTTTATGTGTTCTCATTATCTTGTAGTATGTGAGTGATATTTAACATATTCATCTATGCTTGCTCACATATGATTGCCTTAGCCTTCATTTCATATATTCTTTATGGTATTTTGATAGGAGGAGCAATCCCTATATTTTTCTATTATTGTTTTTATACTCACCCATGCATATTGATAGGGGGAGCTTTTGCTCTCTTCATTCTTTTGTTTTCCCCTTTTTTGATGTTGTCAAAGGGGGAGGAATATTATGAGTATATTCTTTTTGTTTATATGTATGATAATTACAATATTGTATATTTATTTTCTTTCATGCATATATCTTTTTTATAAATTGTTTGTCATCATCAAAAATGGGGAGATTATTGGCCTTCTTGTTTTGATGATGTTTAACAAACAATTTACTTCTAATGTTGTTTATCTAGTGTTTGTGTTTTCGTATTTATTCTAGGCAAACAACGAGTTGGAGGATGGATGAAATTGCGCATTCACGATCATATCCAATGGATGTTGGTGGAATTGTGGAGTAAAGCCTATGCAATTTAAATTAAAGATCCAAGTTCTAGCTTTATCCGCAAGTGTACCAAGTTAAGCTACATCGAAGATCAATCAAGCTTGGGTATATTTAGTTTAGGTTTTATATTATGTGTATTAGTACTTTAAGCTCAATCATATATACACACACATATTTGGTTTTTATATATATAGTTATATATATACATAAGTTTTAGTTTATGGACTTAACAATTATTGTATACATATTTTATTAAGTCTATAAAATCATTTCATAGGGTTTCAAAATATTATTTATGTCAAAACATCAAATTTCATGTATATCACATTTTCATATTTTGGACACACTTGCAAAATACATGAGTTTTCACAAATAGAAAACTCAATTTAAAAATTTCTTTTTCTAACATGTTCAATTTCATGTTTATAAATGTTTTTCAAAGTTTTATCAATCTTGAAATTAATTTGTTATATTTATTTGAATTTACAAAATCAAGTTTTTAATTAGCTCATGTTCGTGCACATGTTCGTGCATGTTTTTGCAAAACTGATGTGTTTTCACAATTGGGAAATGTAATTTAAAAAATTTCTTTGTTTACATGTTTATCATCATATATACAAACATTTTACCAAGTTTTACTATTTTTAGAGTTGTTTTGTTATTTTCAATTGAATTTACAAAACCGTATTTTCTGCAGTTTTTTTAGAAACTGTATATCTGTATTCAAACATTTATTTCTATCAACTGGATAATGATATTTTAGAAATTCTTTCTCTAACATGTTTATCTATATGTCCAGAACCTTTGGTCAAAATTTTATAATTTTTGGGGTTGATTTAGTATTTTTAATTGATTTTATAAAGTCAGATATGCAAAATTCCAGAATTTGTCAAAAACAGAAACTATCCGTGAACAGTGCGGTCTACCACACTGTAGCATGGTTGATCGCTGGTACTGTAGCACCCGACCGTTGAACAGTAATGATAACTTCTGTTTTTTAGTTTTTTAGTGGGTTTTTGAGATTTTTTGGGTTGTTTTCTTCTACCCTATATATGCCCCTTTGCCATAACTATTTTCCACACCCAAGAGAGTGTTTTAAACAAGTTTTAACAAGGGTTTGTATTTGGTTTAAGTTTTATTTAAAAAGCTTTTAAGTAAATTGAGAGTTTGTTTTATGATATCAATTTCACAAGAGCTTGAGGAGATTAACCATTAGTGTTTGAGCATCCAACATTTCTCCTCTACCTCTTGATCTACTGAGAAGTTTTCTAAACTCTATTTCTAGCTTTATATCTATTTGTTTGATTATCATCTTATTAAAGCTAGTTTTATTTTGAGTTTAGTTTTGATTTGATTTCACTCATTGTTACACACCCACTTGAGCTTATTGTATTTTCATACATAGTATATTTGGGTTAGTGAGAGTTGTAACAATTGAGTGTGAGCTTTCATTGAGTTCTCATCTATTATAAAGAACATATTTGTTGTTACATTGTTAGTATTGTAAAGTTTTCGATGAGCTAGAAAATCGAGTGTGAGGAGTGAACGTTGATCGGTGAGCGTTGAAAATCGACATTGTGAGTGATTGTGAACATTGATCAGTGAACGTTAAAAACCGACATTGTGAGGTGTAAACATTATTCGGGTGAGCGTAGAAAACCCGGTTGTGATAGTAGATTTCTTCCCGGGAGTGGGGAGCGAAGACATAGGACGGAATGTCCGAACTCCGTGATCATTTGCTTGTGTTTGAGTTTGCTCTAGCGTTTCATTTGTGCTTAGTGTTCATTTCATTCTTGTCGCCATCGTAAATTACCCTATCACATTTGTAGATTGTTTATTTCACCATTGTGTTAGTTTATATATCCTTGCATATATTTCATAATATATCTCATTGCTAGGATATATTCATTTGCTCATATTGCTTATTTTTGCTTATAACATATTGTATATCTATCTTGCAAGAAGAATAGTTTGAATTAGTTTTAATTAGCATAAAATCAGATTAGATAAGCATAAGACCCTAATCACCCCCCTCTAAGGTCTAACATATGCAACATGTTCAAAGTTGTTAGACTTGAATAAAACAAACTGAAATACATTGTGCCTTTGATGTACCGGAGAATCCTCTTTACTGCCAACAAGTGTGAAGACTTAGGATCTTCCATGTATCTGCTTACAAGCCCAACACCATAGAGAATATCAGGCCTTGTGCAGGTTAGATAGCGAAGACTACCAACCAAACTTTTGAAATAAGTTGCTTCAACTTTACTTCCACCATTTTTTTAGACAACTTGACTCCACATTCAATAGGAGTACTCACATGATTGTTATTCTTCATATCAAACTTATCAAGAATTGTCTTTGTATATCCCTCCTGAGAGATAAAAAATCCATTTAGGCCTTGCTTCACCTCGACGCAAAGATAATAAGACACGGGTCCTATGTCTGTCATCTTGAGCTCACAAACCATGGAGATTTTGAACTCCTCGAACATGTGTTGATTATTTCCTATAAAGATTAAATCATCCACCTACAAGCATAGAATAAGAATATCTCCAGCTTCATTTACCTTGGTATATAAGGCATGCTCATAAGGACATTTAGAAAAATTATGAGCTTGAAAGCATTCACCAATTCTGCTATTTTAAGCTCTTAGTGCTTGTTTCAAGCCATAAAGAGCTTTCTTCAACTTCAACACCTTTGATTCTTCTCCTTTTTTGATGTACCAATAGGTTGATCCACATAGACCCCTTCTTCAAGAACACGATTCAAAAATGCTAACTTCACATTAAGTTGATAGATCGACCATTTGTTCTGAGCTGCTAAGACAATAATCAGTCTTATAGTTTCAAGACGAGCTACTAGAGAGAATATCTCAACATAGTCAATTCTAGCTTTTTGCTTGTAGCCTTTGGCAACTAACCTCGCCTTTTTCCTCTCGACTTCTCTTTTCACATTCTTCTTCTCTTTGAACACCTATTTGACTTCAATTGCTTTCTTGTCTTTTGGAAGTGTTGCAAGCTCCCAGGTCTCATTCTTCTCGACGGTCTTGATCTCTTCATCTATAGCTAAACTCCACTTTGGATCGTGAATTGCTTCTTCAAAGTCTAAAGGCTCACAAACCAGCAAATAAGCACAATAATGTTAAATCATCTTGATTTTCAGTTACCTCATACAACTCCCTCAAACTCCTAAATTTTTTAGGATGTGGACTCGATGATGATGAGGACAATGCTGAAGATGCCATCGATTAGGATGACTGAGGTGTGGTTGGTAACTATGTCATTGGTGCTGATAGAGTGGATGTCGAAGGAGTACGTCCTGGAGCATCTTTCTTGATCTCAGTCTCTTCAATAATGAAAGTAATTAGGATACTGTAAATTTCTCCCTTGCTCTAGTCCCATAATTTCTCTTAATCAAATTGAACATCTCGGCTAACAACAAACTTCTTACTATAGGGATCATACATCTTATAACCCTTAGTTTTTGAATCATAGCCGATGAATACATATGAAATACTCCTCTTGTCAAGCTTATTCCTCATCTACTCTGGAACATGAGCATAGACAATGCCGCCGAACACCTTGAAGTGACTCACATTTGGTTTGTAACCAGTCCAGGCTTCTTGCAAAGTAATATTTTTGAGAATTTGAGATGGACATCAGTTGAGAATGTAGACAACGCAAGAAACGACTTCGGCCTAAAAGGTTTTAGGCACCTTCTTACTACTCAACATACTTCTTACCATATTCAAAATAGTCTGATTCTTCCTCTCAGCAATGCTGTTTTGTTGTGGAGTGTAAGGAGTAGTCAGAAAATGTCGAACTCCCTGCTTTTCACAATATACTTCAAACTCCTTCGAAGTGAACTCTCCATCTTGGTCTGATCTAATAGCTTTAAGATAAAAGCCACTTTATTTTTCCACATTAGTTTTGAACTTCTTAAACATAGAAAACACTTCAGATTTGTTCTTCAAGAAGTATATCCAAGTCTTTCGAGAAAAATCATCAGTGAAGGTAAGAAAATACATATTCTCACTGATGGAGGTCAGAACACTCGACCCATACACATCAGTATGTACAAGTTGTAGCGGCTGCGACGCATGAAATGAAGCCTCCTTTGGAAAAGTAGCTCGATGATGCTTCCCCGCTAGATATCGTCCATAGAGTTGCTTGAAATGATGAATTATCGGCAACCCTTTCATCATACTTCTATCACCCAATGTTTTCAGACTGCCAAAATTGAGATGCTCAAATCAAATGCCATAGCCAAGTAAGATCATTAGTACAAGCCTTCAAACATTTCACATTTACAACTTAAAGGTTTAACATGAACATTTGATTCTTCGACATTTGTATTCCTGCAACCAATCTACCTCTTTGATCTAAAAAAAATCTACGATCTTTTATATGAAAATCATAGCTCTTTTTTAAGAGTTGTCCCAGATTCAATATATTGCTTTCATATTGGGTACATAATAAACATCAGTGATAAATTTTTCTTCTCCATTTTTGAGGTGAATAAGAATTTTACCTTGGCCTTTCACTGGAATCTTTGAGAAATTCCCAAAAGTCACATTGCCATTCACGAATTTGTCCATATTAACGAACATAATTCTCTTGCCATACATATGGTTCTTGGCACCAGTATTAAGATACCAAACATCATCCTTATCATAATCTCCTCTGAATGCTAATAGAAGACTATTATCACCATCTTCTTTCTCAACATAATTCACCTTCTCTTCAACTTGATTATAATAACAATCAGAAGAGCAATGATCATATTTCTTGCATTTAAAACATTAAACTTGTGTTTTTCATCGGTCTCCATTAGATCTACCACGTCCACGGCCTCTAAAAGATATTTGGTTTTAATCTCTTTATTTAAAGTTGTTGTGACTTACTCTACCATAGAAACCACATCCTCAGCCTGGAAATCTACCTCAAAATCTTCCACGGCCACGGTCGCTATTACTTCCTTCTTTTGAATCTTCCACGGCCATCCTTCAAAGAAAACTTAGTTTGAAGAGTCTTCTCCACCGATTCACTTCTCTTACTAAATATCTTCTCGTGGGTATTGAAGGAATCCAAGAGTTCATCAACTGTCATATTCTCCAAGTCTTTTAACTCTTCGATGGCACAAACAATATAGTCAAATTTCAGAGGAAGTGATCGAAGAATTTTCTCCACCACACGAACATTTTCAATCTTCTCGCCATTTCTCTAAAGTTGATACGTCACAGCCAAAACTCGGGTGAAATAGTCAGAAACTAGTTCAGTTTCCTCCATCTTTAAATCTTCGAACTCCTTTCAAAGTATCTGGAGTTGTACCCTTTTCACCTTCTCCACTCCCTTATAGGAGTTTTGAAGTATCTCCCAAGCTTGTTTTGAGATCTCTGCATCTGTGATCTTCTCGAATGTGGATTCATCAACTCCTTAGTAAATAAAGTAGAGGGCTCTACTATTTTCTTACAGACTCTTTAAGCAAGACTCTCTGTCCTGCTGATAGCGCACTTTTATCTTGAGTCTTTTCAAAGCCTTTCACCTCAATGTTTTAACAGTCTATTGATCCTTATAGAGGCTTCATTTGTATGCAACAATTTTCATAATTTTCTTTAGTTTAGGAGCAACAAATGGGATCATTCCATTGGAACTCGTCTTAGCTCTGATGCCAATTTGATAACAATACTTTGCCGAGGATAAATAATTTGCAGGAGGATAAAATTATTTTATTGATCTTTTTTTCTTTTTTCTTTCTTGACTTCTTCCAACTTACAAGCCACACATATACATACTACTACAATGACTCTTAGATCTCTGAATAAAAACTCATGAATTTCCTAACAATATTCATGCATCTAACATAATGATACATTTGACTCCTCAAACAACTAAATGATCTTCTCAATTCTTAAGGTAATTAATCAAGTTTACTTTCAACAAATCTTCCTTTTGGGGTATTTCCCCCTGAATTCTCCTAATTTTTTCGAGTCAACCACAAATATTTTCAGGTTTCATTTCTTTCTAGTGTTTAATTTCGTTGTTTTTGTGTATTTTCTGCTGTCCAACTTCCAGCATTCTTCAAAAAGTTTTCCCTCCAAAGCGGTGTGTTTTGGGCATTCGCTTGTGCTTTTAAGGGTTTTGGATAATGTCGTTCATCATTTTCCATTAATATGTTGGGAATTTAACACCTAAACCCCTAATGCAACAGAAACGCAGTATAGAAAAAGTACACCAAGATTTAATGAGGTTCGGCAACTTCCTACGTCCTCGGGAGCCACACAGTAAATTTCTTATTAATCAAACAAGAAATTACAATTTAGGAGCAGATCTCAAAACTGAGATTTCTCAAATAAACACTGTAGCTACAGTGTTAATAATCAAAGGGTATGAACCCTTTCAATTTCTCTCACTTGAGAATAAATAACCCCACAATTAAAACCCCTCTTTTCAATTCTCTATTTCTCTCTCTTTTTAATCCACTTCTTAATCTCCCCTCAAAAATCAATTTGAGAGCTGGAGATGAATGAAATCACTGCTGTGATTTAATTGGGAAACGCGACTGCGTTTTGGGGCTTCGCCGCCAGAGAGAAATCGGGGGAAGGCTCAGCATCTTCAAAACCCTAGCCTGGGGAGGGGGTTTTATAGGGAGAGGGGATGGGCTGGCGACAGCCTGTCGCCAGCGACCGCTTCGACGCCAACTTCGAGCCGAACGCAGAGTTGAGAGGGGGGGGTTCGAACGCAGAGGTTGAACGAACGCAGAGGTCGGCATCGCCCAAAAAAACGCCGAGGTCGGATTCGCACGCAGAGTTCGGGGGTGGTTGCGTTCGTCGACTTCGCCTGCGTCATCTCCGCCATTCTCGAGCTCGTCGGAGCTCGTCGGAGCTCCTCCGCCGTCGGAGGTTTGTTTCCACCCCCAATTCTAACATAATATCCATAGAATCTTGATAGATGATAAACTGGGATTTAATTTTGTACGTTGGTCTGTTTTCATTATATTTATAGAAACATTATTTGTATTAGAAAGTTTATGTCGAGAGCATAACCCAATGTAATCTCTTGCATCTTAAGAGACTTCCTATTGTGTTTCATGGACAGCTGAGGGTATGGCATCAGGGGAGGCCCTGGTGGTCAGCAAGAGGCGCAGCGCCAGGTGTTACGGGAAGGAGCGTCCGTGTTATGCTCTGAACAAGAAGATTGGGAAGGGCGAGAAGGATACGGTTGAGGAGAATGGAGCGTCGATTAATAGCATGTTTGATGCAAATGAGTGCAAAGTTTTCTGTAGATTCGGAGCATTCGAACAACAGGGTTCATGGCGAAGCACCTGCAAAAAGCCTATCTGTCTATCATATTTGTCTTGCCGTTGAATAGCGGAATATCGAACTTCGGACCCGAAGAAGTCATCATTCTCTAACCACGATCAAAATTTAAATCAGTCAATGTAGAGATTGAATTTGATAAAACCGACTCTAAAAATAAACTTAGCATGTCGAAAAACCCTAGGGACGACTCCTGGATCACCAAAATCCGCATCGATCAAAAGACAAATCAATCGAACCGTTGGATTTGTGTGAACAGTACCCGCCGTGCTGCTACAGTGTTCCTGCTACAGTATCCTTCTCGGCTGCTACAGTATGCCGCTACTATAGAATTTTTCCCCTTTTTCTTTTTCTTTTCATCTTGATTCTTGTAACGTTGATCTTCAATCTTGCATGACACCATCTTCTATCTTGTGAATTCGCTCCCGGATCCATCACCATCATCATGGCTCTGGTACCACTTATTGGGGAATTTCACTCTTCCCACCTACTACAATATGCGTAACTCCGAAGCCAACACACAATCAACAAGATATAAAACGACCACGAACAGTACTCGTCGTGCTGTTGCTACAGTTCCGTTGCCACCAATATCGTTGCAAATCTCGAATCTCCACGAACCGTCGAACCCCGCTCTGATACCACTTGTAGGGAGTTTTAGATCTCGCAAAACCCCCAAAAAACCACCAAACGCAGCAAATAAAATCACACAAGATTTAACGTGAAAAACCCTCAACAAGGAAAAACCACTGGATAAAAATCAATCCACTACCACCTTCTAATTATAATCTTTTGCACGGACAAAGACTGTCAAACCCTCTCTCACTCTTTTTCTCTACACTTCTTCTTCTCCTTCTTCTTTTTCCTCTAACAATAGAGGGATATATATAGAGAAACCAAAACTCTATCTCTAGCCTAACTTCCTAATTAGAATAAGATTCAAACTCCCAATCATGATGGAACCCAAACTCCTAATCATGATAGATCTCTAACCTTATCTAATTCTTATGAAGTTATAAAAAGAATTAAAAACTCTATCCCAACTTGGAGTTTGAGTACATACCCAACAATTTCTTAGTTGTATTGCGCTAAAATAGTTGGGAAGTTTATGCTTGCCTCTTTCAGGTTGTACTCTTGTTCTCCCTCAGTAAATTGAGTCATAATTTGGATAGAATCTGAAACCTGAATATGATTCTGATAATATCTGGTTTTTTTTTTTTTGCTAAAGCCTAGTATTACCTAATGCCTGTAAGTACTGTCAACATTGTTCTTAACATTCCCTCCCTTTTGTTGAAAACTCTATATATTACAGAGGAAAACATATCTAAGATGCGTTTACTGGAGAATTCAGTTATTCTTTTGGGATGTGCGAATTGGTCATCTGTTGTTGAATAGGATCCTTTTCATGTACTTTTGAGATTCTTATTGGATAAATATTTCATAGGTGCTAATTATAGTGTTTCCTTGGGTTATAGTCCTGTTTGTTTATTAGTTGGAAATATAAATGCATGCATTGTAATAAATTATCTTTCATATGAAATCTTTTCACCTGACCCTCAGTTTCTATTGAATATCCAAGATATCGGGTTTGTATTTTTCTCCTTTAGTTTTGATCGGACAAAATCCAGACTTTTGGTTTGTCAATTAGAGTATCCTGCACTTGTAAATATGTCTTGGCGTAAATAAGTTTGCATACTGACTATGAGTTGATATTGTTCTACTAAATTACAATTGAAAAGAAAATAATGGGTGTGAGGTGGCCGCTCACTTTGCTAAGACCAATGCTAGCCACAGCCGTAAGTGGGGTTCACTTGC
>NC_033803.1:7116560-7228808 GCF_001876935.1 Asparagus officinalis | reverse complement strand
GGTTAGTGCACCTGTCACTTTAGAGACATATGTCCTAGCCACAGTCGCCACAGTGCGCGTGAGCTTCCTGCGCGACTGTGGCTATTACTCTTTTTTTGCTAAATGAGCTATCCAAAGATATTCATGTGATAAGGTCCATCTCGCTAGTCACATCAAAAGATGTGGACTTCACCTCTCTATCTCTTGGCAACTCATTTTGCTATATGAGTCGCCCGTGTCATAGCCATCATTCCCAATTATAAATTACATCATGAAAACTGAAGAGATAATCTTTCAAATATTATTGATTGAATTAGTAATGAGCATGATGTCCATCAAGGTTTATTTCTTCCAAACGTTTGGTTAATATTATGAATCCCAAACATTTCAATGTTGCATTGGCTGTTCGTGTTTTCCCTATTACTACTATTTAGACCCGTGCAAAGCACGGTTTCTAAAAGATTTTCTACAAATATTGAATATGTTACCAAAATAAAGTATTCTGCTTTAGATATGAAATATAGGGGTGTTATTTGCTTTTCTTATTATTTGTTCAAATATTCGATCAAGTTTGATTCAATAGTTCATACAACACTAAACAAATAATTTTAAGTGTTTGGCTTATAAATGAATAGAATTTAACCAAATGCATGTTTGATTCGGTATACACTAACATTGTTAAACATAATAAATGATTTTGGTAACATGTTAAACAAAATAAATGATATATCCGAACATTGTAAAACATAATAAATGAGCATAATAAATAAAACCCAGTATACACTAAAATTTTGCGTGATAAGAGCAACACAACTTATATAACTTTCGGTTGAAATAAATTAAAAAGAACAAAATTAAAAATTAATCTATGTTAACATTACATAAACTTGAAAGTTATATAATATAAATATTACAAATTTACAATATTGAGGATACATAAACTTGAAAGTTATGTAATATAAATAATGATGATTTTTTTTCTTATACTCAAAGAAGATCTGAAAATGTGATTTTAGTTGGAAGCTTATTTTCTAACCTAGAGACGAATGCAAATCCTACAGAAAAAATAATTCAATCTACCTCTTTTTGTTTAGACTCTTTCAGGGTCTACAAAAATGTGGAAGCTTGGTTAGTGGTCGCAAGAGCTTAAACTGGATGAAATGATGAACCTAAACATAATTTAACTATCACCACCTACATTGAAGTCCTTAATATTCTCTCTATTGCTCAAACTTTTTTTGCTAGCTAGGAATTTAGCATGGACTTGAGTACTATCCCTTAGTTAAAATGTTCATGATCTATTGCCTTCAAGAAAATGGACATTGAATATTTCCCCAAATAAAATTTTGGTTCCACATATTCTAGCTATTAAAGCGTACCCTGCATATGAAAGAATTCCAAGTGTGCAATGGCAATGTCAATGGAAAATTCATTTCATACCTCATACCAAACTAAAACGCACATTACAATAGAAACTACTGATAATAATAAGAATAATACATCATAAAATCATCAAATACCTCCATCAATATCCCACCTTTGTTGCTTCCCTCAACCCCTTCAACCTCTCTCTCACCAAATCCATCGACCCATCAACCTCGATCACCTCCTCATATGCTCTCCTGACCTCCTATATCATCCCCTTCCACTCATAACACTCTCCAAGCAATCCCAATCCCTTCCCACTCCTCTCCCCAATCTCCATCGCCTCCGTCAAATCCTCAATCGCCTGATCAACTCTCCTCCTCCTCTTCCCTACCCCCAAACTCAATCATCGCCTCCGTCAAATCCTCAATCGCCTGATCAACTCTCCTCCTCCTCTTCCCTACCCCCAAACTCAACTCCGCTCTCTTAATCAAAGCATCAGCCTTCCCAAACTCAACTCCGCTCTCTTAATCAAAGCATCAGCCTTCTCCTTAGGCCCTAGGGTTTTCAATTGAGGAGAAGAAAGGGCAACATCGAGGGATTTGAGAGCAGGAATCTTGTGACCCTCAAGATTTAGAGCTAGGGCTTTGAAGATGTGGGGAGCGGCATCGCGGGGTTCGAGGGCAATAGCGAGGTCAACGGAGGAGATGGAGGATTTGATTAGGGTTTGGGAGGGAGGGGATTGGGACCGGGCTTGGGCTAAGGTTTGGGCTCCAGCGATGAAGTGGCGGCGGCCTTGGATGGTGGTTGAGTTTTGCTGGCGGTGGCGGCGGTACAGGGAGATGAAGCGGTTGGGGAGAAATTGGAGGAAGAAGATGGAGAAGATGTTGATGACGATGAAGAGACCTTGGATGAAGGATTCAAAGCTCGCCATTGATTTTAGTTG
This sequence comes from Asparagus officinalis, assembly GCF_001876935.1. Taxonomy (NCBI): domain Eukaryota; kingdom Viridiplantae; phylum Streptophyta; class Magnoliopsida; order Asparagales; family Asparagaceae; genus Asparagus; species Asparagus officinalis. Next base: position 7,226,518 of record NC_033803.1, on the reverse strand, counting down.
CTCGCTTCTCTGCTCCTCCCATTATTTTGACTTTTGATCTGCTTACCACGTGGGTGTTGTTGGTGATGAGCCTGCATTGCTTTCTTATTTTTTTTCCCTTTTTTGCAGAGGTTATTGGTGATGGCAGAGGTTATTGGTGATGAGAGAGATACATAAGGGAAGAGATAGAGTGGAGGTTTGCGGGAGTTACATGACACCTGCGAATGAACGTGGAGGACGTGAGGAGGCGTGGTTAGTTAGACACGTAGCGTGTTGGAAGGACTTAGGGGGTGTTTGGTTACATTTCTATAAATTATAGGAAATGTTTTCCATCCCAAATTTGATTTCCTTGTATTTCTTAAAAAAATTATAGGAAAAGTTTTGAGAAGTTAAAAAGTACAAATTTTCTTATTTTTTGTATTGTGCTTGTTTGGTTCAAAACAAGAAAATGAGAAATAACTTTTGGGAAAATAGCAACATTTCCTATAATTTATAGAAATGTAACCAAACACCACCAACTTTATAGAAAAGTGAGAACTTTGTAGAAAAGAGTTAATGAGTTTTATTATTTAAATAATGAATGCGTCAGATTTCCAAGAGATTTCCTCCCATTTTAGAAGGAAATCAATTTTCATAAAATTTGATACTTTTGGGCACTTTACAGAAAACATTTCTGTAAATTTTTTTGGAACCAAACACAGTTTATAGAAATGTATAGAAAACTCTTAATTACATAAATGCCATGCGTCAGTACTTTTGAGAAAACATTTCTCAAAAACAATGCAACCAAACACCCCCTTATTATCAAGGACGTGAGGACATAATTTTTTTGAGGTGATGACGTGGCTCTGTCTAATTGGTCCACATCAGCTTTACTATTCAAAGGAGCTTTTTGAATGTTCTCTTTTAGTTAATAAAAAGTACATTTAGTGTTCCCTTTTATTTAGTATGCAAGCACCAACTGGAGACCAGCTGATGGAAAATTGTTAAAAATGATCTGAACATGTCCTTGAAAACATATGTTTTCTCTGAAAAGCCACAAGTAGAGGCCGTTTGGGGATTGCATCTCCAAAGAATTTGTTGCGGGTAAGGAATCTGAAAAAAAAAAAAGATCATACTGGAAATTTTGTGTGCTTGCAAGAGATATTGGAAAAGACTTGTATGAAAGGACAGAATCCTTTTTTTTTTAATGTTACACATGAATTTCTTCTACGATATATGACTAAAATCACAAATTTTAATAAGATCAATTTTTTTACCAGATCACATTTGCTACATTTATTCAAAATGCAACCCCAAATTCCGAGCATGCAATCAAAAACTATATTTAATAAAAATCCAGATTTCAGGCGTGTTGCATTTTTCAATGCGAAATTATAAAATTCTCATCATCGATCTTCCCATGCACGTCCTAACACATATTGACGCTGTCTAAGATTGTCTATATTGTAAAATCAAGCCTCTTAGAATGTGCATACGAATCTTATTTGTTGAATCAATTAGGTTATTAGTACTCAAATGAAGTTATTAAATTACACTTTAATGTTTAGTTATGAACTCTCATGTATCTATTCAAACAAAAACCCCTCTAAAATACTCGAAATCTCGACTTTAGAAAATTTGGATATTACAATTGAGTTATTACTGAGTTTTCCCAATCCACTCCATTACAGCTTGAAGGGGAAGACCTCCATTGGCCTATGGATTCGCCAGATGAATGAACACGGGTCAACATCTGAGCCCAATTGGAATGATAAAGACGAGTACTGCAACATGGCCTGTGATCTCCCTGACCACTGCTCGAAGATTATTTACCTCATTCTTCAAAAGTTCTACGAAGAGGAAAATTTTAAAATAGACTCATTTACAATTTTATTCCTTAAAATTAACTCATTTTAAATTTATTCACAAAAATCGATCCAGTTTTGGTCACGTCAACAGTACGGACTGAAACTGAGCCGATTTTAAAAAAAATGATTTTCTTTAATTAGTCAGGGTTGCCAACCCCGACTAATTAGAAATAAATCTTTCGAACCAGTTAAAACGGGGTCGTCTTTTGGGGATATGTTTGAAATGGATCGCTTTTGGTGAATAAAGTTATAATTATGTCTGTTTTGAATATTTCTCCTTCTACGGACGCCAAATAGGCAAACGCCTTCAAAGACTTGTTGAAAAGAAGCTAAAAGCCAATGTCCATGCACCCACAAGAGTTTACCAAGGCTGCCGGGAGGAGGACGTCCTTCATATCTGCAATATTTAAGGATTAAAGATGGGACGAGGATCATATATATCATTATAATAACATCAGTTGGCTTTAGGGTGTGTTTGGATTTCAATGGGGTTAAGGGAAGTTAAGGGAAACTAGGCGAGAGAATGGAAGGGAAGGGAAGGGAGTTCCGGAGTTCCCTTCCCCTTGGTTACACCCCAATTTGGAGGGTAACAAATTTTATACTATTAGGGGGTGAACCAAGGGGAACTAGGATGAATAACTTCACCTCCAAAATGTTTCCAAATAAGGTGAATGGTTCCTCTAACTTCCCTTCACTCTTATTCCCCTCAATCCAAACAAGCCCTTTAGACAGAATGCTATTTTGAATGATTATTATAGATGCAACTCTTGTTGGTGTTGACAAACCGCGAAATTTCTCAACACCATTTCAGGTTCTTGTTCTTAATGACAAAAAGATAAAAAATAATCACATAAAGAATGAACACAATGATTTACGTGGAAAACTCAAACATGAAAAACCACGGTTTGAGCTCAGAGCTCGGAGGATACTTCACTATATGGAATCAACAAAATGGGTACAAGGCACATCTGACAACGCCGACTTCCACACAACCCTCACTCACGCTCTTTGTCTATTAACTCAACACTCGAGATCTCTACAACACAAGAGACTCTCCTTCACTCTAACTCTCTATACTTTTAAGAGAACAAGTGAAAAACTTAGATTACCCTTGAATTGCCTTTTTTATTACTCTCCACAATGAGAGCATGCCTTTTTATAGGCCTTGATTAACTTTTTCATCTTCCAAAATGCTTGAGAATACACAAATCTGTCTAGATTCGGGTAGGGCACTTTGACTGATCATAACTCCATCCATACTGCTCCGGTTCCTGTGATTCAAAGATTAGAGTAAACTATGCATGTACCTCTACAACTTTCTTATAGAGTTCCGAGCCAAATAATAACTGCATCATGCCCGAAAAGACCATGCAAAGTTGTATCTGCATGCAGAAAATGGCGGCAATAAATTTTGTTGGAAATTGAGCCAACTCCAACAACTCTAGTTAGTTGGTGCTGGATCCTGATGAGAAAAATAATGTGCCTATTGCTTCTCTGGGTCTTTATTGTCTTGTGCTAGAAATTTGCTTAAAATCCTCACGCTTTAACCTGAAGATAGCTTATGTTGGAGAAGGGGATTATACGTCACATAATATGGTGAATATCTCCAGCTAATATTTACCAAAATAAGGAGTCTGCTGCTTCGTTTGCTTGATTAAATATTTTCCACCACGAGATGATAAGCCTTGTTAAATGAGTCGTTATTGTCGGTGAAAATCAGTCTTGATACTAACGTGGTGGAATACTGAAGGCAACAAAAGAGATAAAACACTGGAAGGCAACAGAAGAAAAGATGCATCAAATGCAGCACATGAGATTTACATAGTTTGTAGCCTACGGAAACAACAGGAGCGCCGATGTCAAGGATGTAAATAGTAACTAAAATTTCACTCTCACAATGTTGCAATGGGGTCCGCCCACGATAATTAGAGTTCTATTGTCAATGATTGTGATTATGATCAGTTCTAGGGTCAATTAATGTGGGTCACAACTATAAGGGGGTCATATTCATGCGGCTTCCTCCTCTTAAATTAGTTCTCCACAAATTAAACTCCATTGCCGCCATTCTCTAACTTATTTGATTTTTTCCCCCTTTTTTTGAATCTCAGGTGTTATTTTTTCTACATTTATCAAATTACTAATCCCAATTATTTTATCCTCCATCATCCATCATGATTGCATCATGTTCTTTTAGGAGTTTTTCTTTATTAATGAGTTTCATGGGTTAAAAGGGGGTGTTGATTAGGATTAGTTGACAACTTGACGTTGTGGATAGATGGTCTAGCCCATTTTCGCAATTTACCATTAAAAATTCATAAAAAAGAACAATAATAAGTATTACTTTGGCACTATTATAAACAAAAGAGTGAGGTCATAATGAGTCGCCATTTTATATACAATTTATAAGAAAGTGTGACACTCTTTTATTTGTGATAGTGTCAAAGTAAAAAAAATTATAGTACACTTATCATTCTTCTATAAAAAAAATGTTGGATTTATTGGTCAAAACGGCTTTTCAAAATAAATTTTCAAACTATATATTTACTAACTACTGGTATTTTTCAGAAATCCTTAGTGTTGCGCGCAGCGGAAATTTCGGCAGCACTTCGGCAGCACAACAAGAGAGTCAGATCGCAATAAGAATTCCCGTCTCACCAAGGAGACAAGAATCTGAAGCGGATATCTCAACCAAGTGAGATATCGGCTCTTCCTCTCATCAGTTCTAGGACTGACCTGTCGAGGGATCCTAAAAGCTATTACAAATCACACAAAAGCAGTACAACCAATTTTAACGTGGTTCGGCAAATTGCCTACGTCCACGGGGCAAGAAGGGGGGAGATCTACTAATAGAGGGAGAGATTACAAATAAGGTTTACAATCACTCTCAAACTAAACCCTCAAACAAACTCTCAAATCCCTCACAATATCTCTCTACAAAAGGACCAGAGAAAACAGGTGTACGTCAGGTGCATGACGCACGGCAAGACCCGACCCCACAAAGAAAATAGAACGAACGAAAATCCAATGCGAAAAACGATACGATAACAGAAACAACAAAAGAACGTACAACTGAAATCCATAAATCAACATGAAAAACTACTAAAACATGATAGACATAAAGCATCCAAAATCGATCAGGTAACGAGGTCATGCAAATAGCGATCAGACAAATCATCTAAGTAACAAGATCATACAATAGATGGAATTAATACTTAAAAATCTACAACTCGAGACGTAGTACGTCGAGCGAAATAATCCAAACAAGGAAACCCTCATGTATATACCATATGTCTCAAATTGTAGATAATTAAATATTAATCCTAATCTAGGTATGGAAAGAAATATAACTGGCCTATATCTCACAAGGATCCAAATTCATCCAAGTAACAATTCATGTAACTAGCCATTCTATAACAAGTCACTGGTCCAACCGTCTAACCCCAATGCGTATCGGTTCACTGGCCCAACAGACTAACCCAGTGCGTATCGGTTCACTGGCTTAACAAACTAACCCAGTGCGTATCGGTTCACTGGTCTAACAAACTAACCCAGTGCGTATCGGTTCACTGGCTTAACAAACTAACCCAGTGCGTATCGGTTCACTGGCTTAACAAACTAACCCAGTGCGTATCGGTTCACTGGCTTAACAAACTAACCCAGTGCGTATCAGTTCACTGGCTTAACAAACTAACCCATCCCAACTCTTCTTGTTTTCTAAGTCATCAACACACAAGTCTCTGGGTATCATCCATAACACACAGGTCACTATAGTCGTAAACTCCTAACGATTCTCAATTATAATAAAGAATGATAAATGCAATAAATACTAATTAACAGTGTCGTGGATCATGAACAAGAATCGTGAACAACTACTAATAACAATACAAGATGAAACTACATCTATCAATTAAATATACATGAAATATCGAAATTTCCAATCATCATGCTCATAAATTTATTAATTCCAAAATAAATCCTTTTAATTTATTCTCATAAATTATTCAAAAAATAACCTTTTAAATATATTATTATTATTATATATATTTCATATGAACAGTAACTGTTTTATCTTTTCTTTTTAATTATTCTAATTTTCTTTTTTTTTTGATAACAACTCTTAAAATTAATCTAGCTTTCAAAATGCAAGCTTGTCATTTTATATTCATCATTTCACAAGTAATCTACCATAATAATACTTAACAACATTCATCATCATCCCACGAATAATATCATAATCTAAACAACATATATAACAAATAACATATATAGAAATTGTAATGGTAATGAGGTGATGCGGGATCTTGCCTACGACGAGTATAGATCTACAAATTTAATGAAGAACACAATCGAGAGAAGGGATCTTGCTTACGACGAGTCGACTGCGAGGCGGAGACGGCGTGGTCACACGGCTGAACGACGACGTGGGGCGGTGGTTCTCGGCGGATCTGGTGGCTGAAGGATGGCCGGAGGTCGAGCGGGCGCGTCGTCGGAGCTTGGTCAGGCGGAGCTGGGGGCGAGGTGGTGCGGGCGGCGAAGTGAAGGGGAGGGCGGCGTCCGGCGGTTGAGCGGGGCACGACGAGGCGGCGGCTGCGGGTGCTGGTGTGGGTCGACGGCTGGTCGGAGAGGGGGCGCTCGGGTGGGTGACCGCGGGGCTCTTGTCGGAGCTAGAGGAGCGGCGACGGAGGTCGGCGGTGGCCTGGGTCGAAGGAGACGGTGAACGGCGGTGGTTTGGGTGGTCGGGTTCGGTGCTGGGAGGAAGAAGAAGAAGAAGAGGGTTTTCTTGGGGTGAGGTGAACTGATGGAGAGAGAGAGAGAGAGGGTACGGTTTTGAATTGAAGAGGAAAATTATAGAGAAATGAGCTGGAGTTGAGGGATTTAATGGAGAGAGAGAAGATTTGAAAATAGATTGGAGAGAGAAATAGATAGAGTACGGGAGAGATAATGTAAGTATCAAATATTTGATTGATTGGTTTTGAAATTTGAAAATGAGAGAAAATGGAAGGAGAGATAAATGCACGTGATTGAGAAGAGAAATGGTATAAAATAAACATGATTAAGGGGGTGATTGGGAAGTGATTAAGGCTGATTGAGAAAAGAATTTGGAAGGAATTCAAATGGGAGGAAATTAAGGTACGGCTGTGATGGAAATAAGAGGAGAGAGAGAGAGAGAGAGAGAGATTGTGCACGTGATTGGAGGGTTGGTTTAGGAAGGAAATCAAAAAGCTGGAGAGTGATTAGGGGATTGATTGGGGAGGAGTTATGGAAAGAATTCAAATGAGATAAAATTAAGAGGAAAAAGATTATGGGAATATATTTATTTATTTATTTATTCATAATATTATAATAATAATTAACCATATAATAACATTAATAAATAATTAACAGCTAAATATTTATATATTTACATATGTACTAATATACTAAGCTCAGGTTTACATTAATAATAACAAGGTCACTAATAATACTACCAAAAGATTATATATATAAAATCATTAAACCATAAATTAATATTTAGCAGAATTAATAAATACAAGACTATATATTTTATTATTTATTTATTTTGAAAACTCAGAAAATTCTAGAAATTAGGAAAAATATTAATAAAATATAATATAACATTTTAAATACTAAAAAATTGTTTAAATACGTATCGAAAAATTACGGTTGTTACATCCTACCCCCCTTAAAACAAATTCCGTCCTCGGAATTAAAATAAAATCCAAGGACAGAGATATGGAATGATATCCATAAGCAGAGGAGACAGGAAACAAGAATAGTGGGAAGCTCAGGAGTCAAAGAGTGATAAGATAGGGACGAAAGGAAATCTATCAAGAAAATAGGATAATGGCTCAAGGATAGTCTCACGGATGAAATATGATATGTATCTAAATTGTCTACTATATTCTTACTAGTGTGAAATCGGGACCGTGACCTGCATGGGCCACCAAAAAAACCTGTCACGCCCCGCTTCCCAAAATACCAGGGAATCGGAACGTGAACAAGCCCGCGACGTATTAGACTAAGGAGACCCCCCCCCACTCACAATTCTCCACCTCGGTGAAGTTTTTTCAAAACTGAGCCGACACCAAAGCAATCAAATATCCCACTTGTTGTGTCCAGTACGAACTCAATCCACAACAAGTCAAGAACCCGAACGAGAGTCCAAACAATCTCACAAAATCAACTAATCCAAACCGGCTGCATCTGAAAGACTGCCTACGGATCCTCTTGCCCAAGGAATCAAGCCGAACGTAGTTCACCCAAATGGCCGCCAACGGCCTCAACAATCACGAATGTGCAACAAGTTTCGACAATGATCAAACTTGTTGCTCGGAACCACCTCATTGGCCTTCGGGCCCTTTTTCTTGCCATTCTCCTTCTCCTTGAGCTTCGGGCAATCTCTCTTCCAATGTCCCTGCTCCTTGCAGAATGCACATTGGTTCTTTGCTAATTGGTGGCGGCTTCTTGACTTTGACCTTCCTCTATTACCACCTTTCGGATATGGGCTTCTACCTCTCGTCGACAAACTCGCCTGAAAAGTACTAGCGCGGGAAGTCTCCTTATCCTTCCTCCTCAAATCGTAATTTGTCAAAGCGTTAGTCACTTCACTATAGCTGATAGAAGATCTCCCGTTCAACAAAGTGAGCACGAAGGTATCATACTCCTCATCCGGTAAGGAGCCCAACAAAATAATCGCCTTGTACTCATCCGATATCTTCTCATCAACATTCGCCAAGTCCGACAACAACTTAGTGTAGTTGTTCACATGAGCCGCTAGCGAGGTGCCTCTGGACATCTGAAATCTGAAGAGTCTTCGCAGCAAGTATAACCTGTTCTCAACACTCTTCGTGAGATACTTGTTGTTGAGAATTTCCCACATCTTCATTACAGACGTCACCCCCAATCACATCATATTTCAGTTCCTGTTCCAAACATGACATGATCACCCCACAAGCGTTCCTATTCATCTTCTCCCATACCGCCTCTTCATATTTAGGTGGTCTTTCGTGGACCATGATGGTCTCTTCCAAATTCTGAACATTGAGCGCATCCTGTACGTCGCTCATCTACAAACCAAAGTTGATTTTGCCGTCATATTTCACCACACTAATCTTAGTGTTCTGAAAACCAACTTGTATTGTACTCGCCATCGATTTGCTGCTTTCACCTTCTTCTCCCATTGCGAACTAACTCCAAATTATAGAGAAAGAACAAATTTGATAGAAATTAGGAACTACCCAACTGAACCCTAGATTGGGTTCCAAATAGATTTCCTAACCACACGAGGAAAGCGAAATCTCCAACGGCAACTCCTAATGCTATCTCCACCGAAGCCGAGAACTCCAAGAACTAAGCCTCACACAAGAATCTTCCTCCACCAAAAAACCCTAGATCTAAAATCTGGGCTCTGATACCACTTGTTGCGCGCAGCGGAAATTTCGGCAGCACTTCGGCAGCACAACAAGAGAGTCAGATCGCAATAAGAATTCCCGTCTCACCAAGAAGACAAGAATCTGAAGCGGATATCTCAACCAAGTGAGATATCGGCTCTTCCTCTCATCAGTTCTAGGACTGACCTGTCGAGGGATCCTAAAAGCTATTACAAATCATACAAAAACAGTACAATCAATTTTTACGTGGTTCGGTAAATTGTCTACGTCCACGGGGCAAGGAGGGGGGAGATCTACTAATAGAGGGAGAGAATACAACTAGGGTTTACAATTACTCTCAATCTAAACCCTCAAACAAACTCTCAAATCCCTCACAATATCTCTCTACAAAAGGAGATGCACAAAAGGACTGCACCAAAACAAATCTCCTGCGCTCTTGTATGCCGAGAAGAAATCCCCAGCCGACAATCTCCGCACGCCCTCACTTTTCTTCTGCCTCAGCCGCAAAAGAGAATCAAAACAAAACTGCCTTGCTCAGTCCAAAACCCTAGGCGTCTAGGGTATTAATAGCAGTCGGGTGGGCCTGGTAATTCGTTTGTTTGGGTGTTCACGAGAACACCTCACGCGGGTCTTTGGGTGCACGCGGGGTCTTTGGGTGTTCAAGAGAACACCTCACGCGGAAAGTGCCCCCCCTCCCCCACTCACACTTAGTAGCGTAGTGGAAAGTAAAAGTTTTGATGTTTCAAAAGGTCCTCACTTCGAGACTTGTCGTAGGCAAACCGAGAATTATTTTGTCTTAAATAAATCAATTAATCTCTCATAAGTATTAGTGGGCTGTGGGTCGTGGGCTCGTGGGCTCGTGAGTCGTGGACCATAGGCCAATGGACCGGGACTAATTTGGCTGAGACGCTAAGGGTCGCTTTGTAAGGCGCACTTTGCACTTCACACGGAGTCGCAATCCTCGCGTTCGCGCTAGGGGGTGAGCCTCGCGTTCGCAAGGCGCGACGCGACCAACGCGACCCTCACTAGCCTTGCGTTCAGGCGTTACTGCATGCAGCAGTTACAGCAATTAAGTCATTTGCTGTTACAATCATAATTGTCATTATGATTTATAACAATCATATTGATTGTAGATGACCCTTGAGCTGGCCTTAAATGCCTATAAATAGTGCCCTTTTGGGGCAGTTCTTGGGTGTATGCAAACACACTGAAGTGTTGAAAAACTTGAACAATTTGAATCTTTTAAGTTGTTGTATTGCTGCTGCAGAGTTTAAAAGCGTGCAAGCTTTAGCCTGTGCTCGCAGGAACATAGACCTGAACCGAAAGGTTTTAACAGATCGAGGAGATCATTGTCTTGACCAAAAGGTCTTATAGATCGAGGAGATCTTGACATTGTTGCATTAACCGAAAGGTCTTATAGATCAAGGAGATATTGACAGTACTTGGTTGGTGCACACCATTGTAATGTACTGATGTTCCTGGAAACAGTTTGACCTTGGGATCCTTGCACCAGAGTAAACCAAATATTGCTTTAAGTACAGCGTTTCACAATCGCACAGCAGCTAACTTGGAAAAGTTTTAAAATACAACACTTCGGTTTCCTTTCAACTTCCGTTGTTTTATATCTGTTTTATTCCAGATTTAACTTCAGGCGCCAAGAAAAAAAAAACCTACTATCAGAGTACCAAAGTATTGGAATAGTCTGGCTAGCTGTAGGTGAATAGTACATTTGCTTGCATGTAACCTAAATCCAATGGGAAAAGGCTATAAACACGAGTCGCGCTAAAGGACTGTTGGAATTTCTGCTATCATTCCTCACTAATAATTGTAATTATATAATTGGTTAGGGTTGTTGAATACTAATAAAACCTTGTTCTATTTCCTTTATCAAAACTAAATATACTATTTTACTAAAGATTTAACATATATTGTCTTATAGTTGTTAATAGTATTATACTTATACTATGTGTAAGAGGTTCGGTTACAATATACAATGAGTGTAACTAGCCTAGTTATGCACACCTTCTTCACCATTAGATTATCTAGACTGGTGAAGATTGATTGTCATTAATATCATGCATAGAACATATCATATTTGTATCTATTATTTAAAATAATTCATTTCCTCTTATTAACCTCACAATATTTGCTTGCATTCATATTTTGTTCACTTTAAATTTTATTTCCTTTTAAAATAATTTATTTCCTTTTATTTAAAATAATTTATTTCCTTTCATGTCTTACTTGCATCCTTCATGTGTTCTTTATCTCCTGAAATAATTAAAATGAAGTTCTTAATGGTAATTTAGTTCATTTAGTTTACTTAGTTTACCTCCCAAATCTGATTTATTTTTCTTGAATATATGTTTTTTCCTTTCATGTCTTACTCAGCTTTAAGGTTGGACGTCCTCTTTCGTTGCTACTCATGAAACTAAGAAAATAAAGAAATTTTTAAAATAGACCGTTTCACAAAATCACTTATGACTTTCAACCCACTATCAAAAACATTTATCGTTTTAGATCTGGTTTCAGCCATGTTAGCTGAAAATAAGTCAATTTTGAAATGTAATTTAACAAAGTATGCATGGTTGGGGATCCAATATACTTTAATCTACAATGACTTACTAATCTCGTGTTGTTTAATAGATAATTGCATCGACTAATATATCAAAACAAAGTCTACTTGAGCTAATCTTCTTGGGATTAGCAATCTGATGGAGTTTAATTAAGTAATTAAACTCTATGGATTGGCAATCTCGTAGTGTTTGTGAATGATTTTTTTTTTTGAATTGACCTAGTTTCAGTTGACATGGTTGAAACTAGTTCGAAATTGATAAATATTTAGGTAGTGGGTTTACGATGATAATTGGTTTTGTAAAATGATCTATTTTGAAAAGTTCTCCATTTTCTTATTTTCATTAGCTGCAACAAAAGAGGACGTCCAACCTTAATGTTGCATACGTGTTTGTAGAAAAAATCGAAAGAAAACTAAGAAATAAACTTTTATTAATCTCCTTAACTGGCTTAAGAAAAGAATAAATACAATCTCTTTTTGTAATCTCTCTCTAACTGACTTAGAAAAAGAAGTTATAACTTTTCTTATCGGTTCCTCGATTTACAAAAGAGAGAAGGAATCAACGAAGATCATTCCCTTTTTTTAAAACTGGGTTCTTCTTGGTGGTAATGTGAGCTTGAATCTTGTATCCCATTGACGATCCGAGCACCTTGTTTAGTGGAACGTTGGTCTATTCCTCTTGACTTCACGTCGGAAAGAACTTCCAAGGCAAGTTTAGAACTCTAAAATGAGTTTAAGAACTCTGCGAAAGAGTTGATTTCAGAAAGGTGATTTGATCCTTAATTTGAAATAAGCTAAACATCCTATTTTAGAGTTCCTCAACTAAAGATGGTTCGAAAGCCAAAAGCTCTCAATGTCGCGCGCCTATGCGGAAGCGTTGCACGCACACACAACGAACTTGAGATCACGGAAGAAGAAAGCCACACACTTGCACAAACCAAGCCAATTACGACAAATCAAACTAAACACAGAGATATACGTGGTTCGACAATTGCCTACGTCCACGGGGAGAGGATGGGGAGATTTCACTATATGGAGGAGAAATACAACGGGTTACAACTCACAAAATCACTCAAATATAACACTAACCAAAGCTCTCAACTCCCTCACAATATCTCCCTCTCAAAGTGCTCAAAACAATGCTAATTCTCTCCTTTTCTCTCCTTAAGAAACCCTAAAAAACGTGGTCCTATTTATAATAAAACACAATCCCAAACAAAGGAGGATTCCCATACAAAGGAGGATTCTAAAAACGAGTCTGCCACACCCTGCACCATGGGTGTGGCAGAGGGTGTGGTGCAGGACAGATTTTACCACACCCATGGCAGACACCACACCAGGGTGTGATGGAGTCTGTTTTGGGTTATTCTTCACATTTTTCACAATTCCTTCACCGTTTTCACACTCAAAAGATTCAACAAAAGCCAATCAAAGATGATCCAAAAGAGGATCCCTCTTCAGCTGAATTCTCAGCTAATTATAGGCTTTTAGGAGTGTAACTGACCCTTTAATTCGTCCATAATGGGGGCTTAATGGTCCCATTATGCGGAAATCGATTTTGAAACTGTTCAAATCGTGTTTGAAACGGCCAACGCAAGGTTCACGTTCTGGAGCAAGCCTCGCGTTCAGCTCTGTGAAATGTGGAGGTGAGCCTCGCGTTTGAAGTTTAGAACGTGGAGATGAGTCTCGCGTTTGGAGTTTAAAACGCGGAGGTGAGCCTCGCGTTTTGGAGTTAAAATGCGGGGATGACCCTCGCGTTTTAGAGCTGAAACGCGGGGGTGACCCTCACATTTTAGAGCTTAAATGCGGGGATGACCCTCACATTTTGCTTTGAAGAGACCGTCAATTATAATCTCTTTCTTTGAGTATTGCAAGGATCATCATTTTGTAATCCTTACATTTGGCTCTTTAAAATGTGAGAGTCATCAATTTGTAACTCTTATTTGTTGTTGTGAAAGTCATTAGATTATAATTTTTATTTGTTGTCACGAAAGTCGTCATATTGTAACTTTCGTTTGTTGTGGTGAGAGTCGTCAATTTGTAACTCTCATTGGTTAATGTTAAAATCGTCAGATTGTAACTTTTATCATCAGTGCTTTGCAAGGATCAGCTATCTGTAATAATTTTTAGACAGCCTACATTACGTAATACATGAATGGGAAAACATATAATTAAGAAAAATAAATCAGATTTGGGAGGTAAACATAAAAAACTCTAAATTAACATAAATCTTAAGATTAAGGTAATAAAAGTAAATAAAATTTTTAAGGGATACAAATGTGATATGTTCCTCACATGATATTCATACCATCAATCCTCATCGATCTTGGTCATCCAGGCACAGAGAGAGGTGTTTGTAATTAAGCTAGTTACGCCCTATGTATATGCGTTGTAACTATACCCGTGTATAATTATTATAAATAAGAATAATTATAAAATAGGAAAATAATTTAAGCTAATTATCCTACAATAGGAAAATAATTTAAAAATGGTTATACTATTATAACCATTATAATAGGAATAACTATCTGCACTGTTCTACACTATTCTCAGACCATAACAAAGAAAAATATGGGCTACCTTAATGAGTCATCAATCTTGAAAAGCTAAAAAATTTAAAACCTCATATATCTCTTGTAGCATAGAAGTAGTGTAGTTATCACTACCCTAAATATATATTATAATATTATTTATTTATTTGATGTGATAATTATTTTAAAATTTATTATTAAATTATAATAAATATTCATATAATTTTTTTCACAAATTTCATTATATAAGTTAATTTATTAACACAATATTTTAAATGTTACCCATTTTCTAGGCAATTACAAAAATTTAAAACATAAAACAAATATGTTTACATGCAAAGCGTGTGAATTATACTAGTAGTAGTAAAAGATCCGTTTGAAATTTTAAAAATAACACTACTTTAACTATTATGTAAGTAAGATTGCATAGATGTTCAACGATCAAACTATTCTCTTTAGGCCTGTTCGATTGGAAAAAAATCTTTATGAAATGCATGGAAATTAGGGAGAAGATGCATCTTGGAAATACAATGTTCAAAATAGGATTTTTTGTTATAGGTTCAGCCCAAGATAAAGCCCACATGAATTAAAATTCTATTTAGAAGAGGATTTGGAGGATCTAGTTATAATAGGAATAGGTTTGGAGGACCTAAAAATAAAATTCATTTATAAAGGAATTCTATTCATGAGAAACCTGTAATTTTTTGTGCTACAATAAACCGTGAATAGTAACCCAAGAGAAGAAAAGAGGGGAAAGAGAGAAAATTTTAGATTCTGGATAGCTCGGTTGTCTGATTGTAATGATTCAAAAGCCGTTGTTTTCAGAACGACGTCGTCGTCGAGGGTACAGTGTTGGTTTTTCTATGAGTATTGATGATTTTTAATGAGATGAGTGATAATCATATTTTATTACAATTTTATACCATCATTATCTATTTTACATGAATAAATATACCATTAATAATTGTTGTTAGATTAGTTTGCACATAAATGAATGAAAATATAAATAAATATTATTAAATGTAAAAACCCCTCAAAAATCTCTCTTCTCTATGTTGTAGCATTTTTAAAGCCCAAAAAGCACAAATGAATTATGAAGCAAGGCCAAAAATCCTCCATCACATTAATGCACAGCCCATCAAAAAAATGACTACACAAATGGAAACTTCATGAAGAGAACCGGACTTGGAGACTTATGCTGCAGCTTTAAATCACAAGAAAACAACAATGGGCCGGCTGCAAACAACAAGGATTTTGAATGGGCCATATTTTCATTTTGAAATCAATTAAATTGCTTTGGTTGCTTTTAACATCAATGGGCCAATGGATTGAGCTGCTGATTTCCATCAATTGGGCCGGACTTAGCTGAGTTAAAAATCAATTTAATAGAGAAAATCCAAGGACTGGACCTGCTGCTGAGATGATTTGCATTTTTTTTCTCAAGGACTTGATTGCTGCAGAATTGATTTCTTTGGACCGGTTGCTTTGGATGTTCATATGTCATTGGACCATGACCGGACCTGCTGATTAAAATGGAGAATCAATTGGGCTGCAAACTTTGATTTTGAAAATCAATTCTCAATTGGGCCAACTTTGCCACAGCTCTTGATTTTATTTTGAAAGTCACGCACACAACATAAGAACCGATTTTATATTTTCTCCTACAAAACACCTTCCTCGTGGGATCGATATCTTAAATACTATAACTTGACACGGTTGTGCACTTGCAACCTTTTTGGTACATGTTTATGCCGCATCAAGTTTTTGGCGCCGTTGCCGGGGAAGGTGCTTAAGTAGGTTTTAATTATTTTGGTTCTTTAACTTGTGTGTTTTTTGTGAAGGAAACGCTTGGAGCTTGAAGATCGCGGATTGGAGAGCTAGGATTTGAAGATTTGCTTTCAGGTAAGTCCTCTTTCTAGTTTTTAATTCCACCCTTTAGCTACTTCTTCACAATTAGAGACAATTAGGACTTAAAAAAGAAGAAGAGATTTTATTTTTTGTTGACCATAATAAAATTCATCCTCCACTTTGACATTTACTAACAAGATAATAAATTCAAACAAATCCCCCCTTCTCATTTGTTTGATTGTTAACCCTAATTAAAAAAAAAGATTTTTCTTTTCCATCCTTTTTAGTTGCTTTTAATTCATAGGGTTGCATTTCATATAGTGTAGGAATTCACCAAGTGATTTGAGCATCTTGATTTGACACACACTTAAAAATATTTTTAAGGGCAAAACCCCATAATCAAGATAAGGTGAGGGATTTCATCACCCTTTCCTTAGCCCAAAAATCACTAATTCCTCACTACACCACCCAAGCCTAATAAAACTCATTAGACGTTGGCCCCTAAGGATTCGAGCTCAATAAGGAACAAGAAATCCTTAAGTGAACCGGTTTAAGTTTTCTCAGATTAGTTGGTGTCTAAGGCAAGGTTTAGGGGTTGCGTAAAGCGCTCCGCAAGGAAAGAGGTACTTAATTGATCTTTGATCACCCTCTAGTACTATCCTTACCTGGCTAACTACCTGGGTAAAACTTTGATCTTTTCACTGTAGGAGTTTTTGGTTAGGAGCTGGTCTAGTTGAGTTAGGCTAAACCCTAGAATTAGAGTTGATTGAAAAGTGATTGTTTTGATTTGTTTCAGTTAGGATTTTTCTTTTTCTTTATCTTCTAAAAAAAAACTAATTTTCTTTCTTTTTTTGAAAAAAAATAAAAAATAAAAAAAATAATAAAAAGAAATATTTTGGTGTATGCAACAGTGGATTAGGGATAATACACATCGATTAATTCGCTTTGAACCAATCATAGAAATGGAGCATCCTAATCCACCCGTTCTTCATGATATGTGCTATCCCATTAGGAATGCAATCCCCTCATGCATTAGGCTCCCCGAAACAAATGGAATAAGTTTTGAGCTTAGACCGCAATACATAAACATGCTTCCCAAATTCCTTGGTAATGAAACAGAAGACGCATATATTTTTATTTCGGAATTTGAGGAAGTGTGTATTATGATTAAAATGAGAGAATTAAATGAAGATGCGGTTAAGCTTAGATTTATTCCATTTGCTCTTAAGGATAAAGCTAAAAAATGGCTGTACAGCTTACCAACAAATTCCATCTCAACTTGGGATGAATTTGTCACCGTTTTTCTTAAGAAATTTTTTCCTATTCATAAAACGGTAAAGCTTAGGAACAGCATTCAAAACTTTAAAATTATCCCGGGAGAACCTTTTTGGAAGTATTTTGACCGATTTAAAGATCTTCTCATCCAATGTCCTCATCACGGTTTAGAGAAATGGCGATTGTGCCAAATAATTTATGAGGGATTAGATTATTCTGCAAAAACTTCCTTAGAATCAATGTGCCACGGGGATTTTATGAGGAAAAATGCTGATGAAGCTTGGGAGTTTTTGGAGAGTCTTTCTGAAAAAACAATGCAATGGGAACAGTGCGATGACAGGGTTTCATCAGTTCCCCATTCTAAGTCTAGTGGTCTTTCCTTGGAGTCAAACATTGCTTCTGAAGCGAAGATGGCGACAATTCTGCGGAGGTTAGAAGCCTTAGAAATTAAGGAACGAGCTCCAGCTCAACTCAATCATGTTTCTTTCCCAGGATGTCACAATTGTCAGTCTCCTACCCACGTTTCAGAGGAATGCCCTCTCTTAGGAAACAATCACGCAATAGAACAGATGAACGCTGCATTCCAGCACCCTAGAAATGATCCATTTTCTCCAACCTATAATCCAGGTTGGAGAAATCATCCCAACTTTGCATGGAATCAAGGAAATTCTCCCGGAACTCAAAACTTCACTCCCGCTTCGACCCAACATTTTCCTAGGGGAAACACAATTCCATTCAATTCTCATTCACAATTTCAACAACCCAATCTGCCGTATCAAAATCAGTCTCCTTTTCATCAAGCTGTAATTCAGACTCCTATCTGCCGTATCAAAATCAGTCTCCTCCTCATCAAGCTGTAATTCAAACTCCTCACAATCCAGATCAAGATAAACGTCTCAATGTCTTGGAAAGGGGTTTAGAAACCATAATTAAGGCCTCTACTCAAACCACGAATATGTTGACTCAAACGTCTAGTACGCTGAATTCCTTCATGCAATCAACCGGACAAATGCTCAACTCCAACACTCAAGCCATAGCTAGATTAGAATCTCAACTTAGTCAACTAGCTAGTGTCGTGAGTGAAAGAGAGAAAGGAAAATTTCCAAGTCAACCTGTGGTTAACCCTAACAACACAAGATGCAGTTCATCCTATGAAGCTCAAGTGAATGCAATCCATTCACTTCGGTCAGGTAGACAGGTCGATAATCAAGTGAGAACTCCTCCAAGTCAAACTCTTGATCCTGTACAAATTCCTTCTCCTTCTCCTTCTGATGAATCTATTCAACAATCACTCCCCTCAGATGACCAAGAACCTGAACCCGAACCTGAGCCTGCTTTTGATAGATTTAGACCGGTTGCTCCCTTTCCAGATAGACTCAGGTCTAGGAAACACTCTCCTCAGGAGGAGAAGATCCTAGAAACATTCAAGCAGGTTAAGGTCAATATTCCTCTCTTAGATGTAATTGAACAAATTCCATCTTATGCTAAATTTTTAAAAGAATTATGCACTAAGAAGAGGAGAATAAATGTTCCAAAGAAAGTCTTTTTAGCCACCAATATCAGTGAAATGCTGTCAAATCCTATACCTTTGAAACGTCCAAAGAAAGTCTTTTTAGCCGCCAATATCAGTGAAATGCTGTCAAATCCCATACCTTTGAAACGTAAAGATCCAGGTTCCCCCATCATTTCATGTATCATTGGTAATACTCACATTGATAAGGCGCTTTTAGACTTAGGGGCCAGTGTCAATTTGCTTCCATATTCAGTCTACCAGCAATTGGGTCTAGGTGTACTGAACCCAACCAAATGCACCTTACAGTTGGCTGATAGATCTGTTAAGGTCCCTATGGGTGAGTTAGAGGATGTTCTGATTAAGGTTGGAGATTTTATTTTTCCAGTAGATTTTGTAGTCTTGGAAACACAGCCTGTTTCCAATCCCAAAGGACAGACACCTGTCATCTTAGGACGACCGTTCTTAGCCACTTCTAATGCTCTCATCAACTGTAGAACTGGTCAAATGAAGCTGTCCTTTGGGAATTTGACTGCTGATCTCAACATTTTTAATCCAGGGGACCAACCAAATAATCAGCCTCTAGAAATAAACTACATTCAGGAAAGATCAGAAGAAGAAGAAGAAGAAGAAGAGTGTGATTTAAGTTTTGAGGAAATTTTTGATGAAGAGTTAGAGTTTTTAGAAGAAGCAGATCAGGTCCTTGAGAATAATAAAACTGTGTTAAACATTTGCTGCTTTGAATTAAATTTTGAAGAACTCTTTCTTGATGAACTTAGATTCTTGGAGAATAATCAACAACCAAATTTTCAGAACTTCACAGAAGAATTGGTTGTTAGAAAACAAAACTTCACAGTACAAGAGTCTAAGTTCATTAAGAAATACAAAATGCATGACACCAATAATACCTACCTTACCTTGTTGCATGAATTACTGAACACCCCGAAATGCTTGGAAATTCACATTATTAATTATATCATTCTGAATTTGTTTAAAATCCGGGGAAGAATTTTCAACAGTAAGGTAGGATTCAATGTAGAACAGGAACTCTTCATGTTGAATATTTCATTCTACATTGTTTATTTTGTTTATTTCAGAATAATAAAAAGAATTTATTCTTCTCTCATTTGAGAGTTTCTTGTTCAGTTGTTAAAAAAAAAAGAAAAAAAAAGAAAAAAAAAAGAGAAAAAAAGAGAAAAAAAAGAAAAAAAAGAAAAAAAAGAAGAAGAATAAATTGTTGTTTTCATCCTCCTCAGACCAAAGGTAATTGCAGATTTTTATCAGCCGACCAAATGTAAGTGCTTCACTTCTTATCTGCTTTACTTTATGCATCATAGAGTTTGCATTGAGGACAATGCAAAATTTAGGTGTGGGGGTGGGAATTAGTTATTTTTTTCTCTTCATTTTACAATTTTAGTGCATTTTTGTTATTTTTTTCTTTTCCTTAAAAAAAATTTATAAAAATATCGTTACTTGCCAAATTGATAGAGTTATGTAATAATTGATTTATTTGATAAATTTGAAATTTTCTAATCCCTAATTAGTTATTTACTTAAGTGACCTTTTATGATAACTCTAAATAAATTTCTTAAGAAATGATTTTCAAAGTAGTATACTTTACTTAAGCCTTAACTCGGACTTTTATTTAAAATAATAAAATTTTTACATGCCTAACTTAGAGTTGAAAATAATTTTTCAAAGTGTCTTGATTTACATATTTTTCAAAATATATATACATATACAAAAAAAAAATTGCAAAAGAAGAGTGCGAAAAATGGGCACCAAAAAAAAAACTCTTGAATTCAAGGTGATTCTATCTTATAAAGCCTAAGCTGACCGAGTAATTAAGCTCAAGGAGTATTTTCATACTTAATGACCTAAGCCCATTTGGGTTGGGATACATTGGCCCAAAACTCGTTAAATGGTCACTTAGAAAGCCCGTTAAAGTAGAAAAAATCACCAAGGAAGAAAGAGTTAAAAAAAAATTAATTAAAAAATTAAAAAAAAGGGAAACTAATAAATGTTTTACAATTGTATATATGATCTTGGAAAATATTTTAAATCAAGCAACTTGAAAATTATTTAAAACAAAGAGTTAGCATGTTCTTTTCAAAACTTTTAAATTAAATTTCTAAGTTTGGCTTGGTTTTGTATTGCTACAATGAGAAGATTTTCTTAAAGATATACCTTAGAGTTATATATAAAAATGTTTTCTTGAGTGATAACTGGCTCCAATTAGATTATCTAAAAGTTATCAAGTGAATTTAGTTATTTACTGACTTCTTTAATTTGGCAAGTTGACCGAATTTTATGGGTATATTCACTGCAAACCCTCACGAGACTACAACTCGTCCACTAGGGTAACCTAGGGGTTTAAAGGCTTGTTGTATGCGCTAAATACAACCGCGATTCCTGCGAAAGTGAGTTAGGATTTTCTTTTTATTTTCTTTGCTAGAGGACTAGCAAAAGTTTAGGTGTGGGGGTATTTGATAATCACATTTTATTACAATTTTATACCCTCATTATCTATTTTATATGAATAAATATACCACTAATAACTGTTTTTATGTTTAATTGCAGGTTAATGAAGAATAAATCTCAAACTCTCATCTCTCAACAAAAACCCATTGATTAAATGAAGAAATGAAGCAAAGAAGCACATTGGAAAATCAATTTCCAAATTATCCAAAAGCCCAGAATGAAGTCGTGTAGCCTGTAGAAGCCGGAGAAAATCAAAAATCCAATATGAAGAGAAATTATATTCAAGATGGTTGGCCGCAAAGAAACGACGATATCTCTCAATCCGAAAGGCAGAATTTAACATATAATATATAAAAATCGCCTATCTCGACGAGACGAAGCCAACCCTCAAAACCCTCATCTCTCAACAAAAAGCCCATAATTTAATGAAGAAATGAAGCCATGAAGCCCAATGAATTCTTTCAAGTATTTAAATGAAGAAATAAATCAAAGCCCAAGCCCAAGAGTCCAAGAAAAGCCCAATGTCCAAAGCCCAAAAGCAAACAACAAGAAGAATCTGCGGACAACAAAAGGAGAAGGGCATGCATCGATGCCTGCATCGATACCGACATCGATGCCTGCATCGATGCCTGTATCGATGCCTGCATCGATACGCTGGGCAGTCTGTTACGAATCTAAGGCTGAAATTTGTTGTTTTTGGATAAGATTTCAATCCAATGGCTCTCATTCACTGATGTTTACTATAAATAGGGGTAGAGAGTGAGGGGTTAGAGGTGTGAAAATTTTGTAAACTCCTTTTGGAGAGGAGGGCTACTCTTAATTGAGAAGGCCTTCCAAAAATTGTAACTTTAGTTGCAATTAATAATAATAATTTTTTCACCACTTTAAATATTTCTTCTCTTTGTTGGATGATGAAGATGGAGATGAAGAATTATTTAGAGGTTTGCATTTTCTTTCCTTTTTCTCTTTTATTTCCTTTTTATTGCTTATTAGTGTAGATTTATTTCTATGCTTGTAGTTTAGATTTTATTTTCTTGTTAAATAGCCAAGAGGCTAGAACCCTCTTGCCTTAGATTTATTTCATGCTTATAGAATAGATTTAATTTCTTGCATTTAATTCTTGCAATTTTATTTTGTAGTTTAGATTTTGCACTTTATTTTGTAGTTAGATTTTAATTTCTTATTCTATTCACCTTGAGGCTAGAACCCTCTTGAGTTTAGTTTTTCTTTTTGTTTATTTTTATTTTGTTTGATTCGCCTTTAGGTTAGAACCCTCTAGGGAATCACCCTTTTCTAAGAAGTGGGTTCAATTGTAGATTACCCATATCTATAATTGAATCCACCATCTTTAATTTCTTGTATTTTCTTTTATTCTTGAATTTTATTTTCTTTATTCTTGATTTTTATTTTCCTTTTCCTTCTTGCCTTATTGATCATATTCATTCTTTGTCACATCCACTCTCACTTATATCTCGTGCCGATTTACACACTATCACTTCCACTCTCTCTATCTCTCCACAATCACATTCACTTATCACTCCTACTTGTCACACACACAACATAAGAACCGATTTTATATTTTCTCCTACAAAACACCTTCCTCGTGGGATCAATATCTTAAATACTATAACTTGACACGGTTGTGCACTTGCAACCTTTTTGATACATGTTTATGCCGCATCAATGAGTTTTAGGGTTTTAGTGCCCTAAATGTAACACTGTATCTTTCTCTTGTGATTTAATCCTTAAGTTCAGGTGTAACTTGGAGGGATTGTACTCTTGATTCATAGTAAAATATTTCTCTCTGGATTGTCCTATGGACATAGGCACGATTTGCCAAACCATGTTAAATCTTGGTGTTTGCTTGCTTGTAGTATTTTTATTGGTGTTGTTATTCATTTATTGTTTAATTCCACAGATTAATCTACATAAAATCCCTAACAAATGGTATCAGAGCCCTGATTCGAGGCGTACTTTGGGATGAAAAAGATAGAGAGTTTTGGCACAATGATGAAATCGAATGGTTCTAATTGGCAAGTATGAAAGTCCAAGATGAAAGATATTCTGTATTGTAAAGATTTACATGACCCTATTGAGGAAGATGAAGCCAAGCCAGAAAAAATGACTGATAAAGAATGGGAGAAATAATACAAGAAGGCGATCGGTTATATTCGGATGTGGATCGACGTTAGTGTGTTTTGTTATGTATCGGGTGAAATTAATGCGAAGTTTTTTTAGAAGAAGCTTGAGGATCTCTACGAACAGAAGACCACGGGAAACAATGCGTTTATTATGAGGCGGTTGGTGAACTTAAAACTCCAAGAAGGAGGCAACATAGTAAGACACTTGAATGAATTTAAGAATTTGATTAATAAGTTAGCTACCTTGAAGATGACTATCGATGATGAGCTACATGCTTTATTGCTATTGGGTTCTTTGCCAAATAGTTAGGAGACACCGGTTGTGATAGTCAGCAACGCAGCTCCAGATGGTGTGTTATCGATGAGTATGGTTACTAGTTGTTTATTCAATGAGAAGACTCGGAGGAAGTGTACCAGTACAGATAACTCACAGGCACTTGTCACGGAGAATAGGGATAGTAGCAGGTACAAGACCAGTCCAGAGGTCATGGCACATCCAATGGCACATCAAAGTCTAAAGGGAGAGGTTGTTTTTATTGTGGGAAGCGAGGTCATATCAAGAAGAGTTAATGGGCATTGAAGAAAGAGCAAGTTAGGAACAAAGATGAAAAGAAAGATGAGAAGGAGAAATCTGACAGTAACACTATATTTACTTTGTCTGAGGCTGATGTTATTCTCATTTGTAGGGAAGAAAACTATATGCATGTTACAAGTCAGAATTCCGAGTGGATAGTGGATACAGGAGCTACATGTCATACTACCTCCAATAGAAACCTTTTCACGTCATATAAAGCAGGTGACTTCGACAATGTGAAGATGGACAATACCAGCTATTCAAAGATTGTGGGACTTGGTGATATACACTTGTAAACATATACCAGATGCATATTGATCTTAAAGAATGTGCGACATGTTCTCAATTTGCAGCTCAACTTAATTTCAAGTCTTACTTTAGACCGAATGAGATATAAAATTCAATTTGGTGGAGAAACATATAAAATTACTAAAGGCTCTCTTATGGTGGCTAAAGAAAGTATATGTTACAATTTATATAAGACTCAAGCAAAGGCTTCATATGATTCTTTGAGCGTGGCTCAAGACGGTGACAATCTCAGTTTGTGGCATAGGAAGCTCGGGCACATGAGCGAGAAGGGGTTGCGGATATTAACAAATAAGTCTCTCATTCTCTTTGTCAAAGGTTCGTCACTCACTCCTTGTGATTATTGTTTGTTTGGCAAACAACATAGAGTTTCTTTTATTAAGCCTTCTAAAAGAAAAGATAATATCCTGAATTTGATTTATTCTGATGTTTGTGGTCCTATTGAGGTGAAGTCCTTGTGTGGCAATAAGTATTTTGTCATATTTATTGATGATGCATCACAGAGGATATGGGTCTTCTTATTAAGGACAAAGAACCAAATGTTTTCAGTCTTCTAGCAGTTTCATGCCATGGTGGAAAGGCAGACATGAAAGAAGTTGAAGTGTTTACGCACCGATAATGGAGGAGAGTACACTTCCATTGAGTTTAGAGATTATTGCTCGAAGTATGGTATTCGGCATCAGAGGATAGAGCTTGATGCATCGCAGCATAATAGAGTTGCAGAGAGGTACAACAGGACCATTATGGAGAAAGTCAGATGCATGTTGAAGATGACGAAGTTACCTAAGAGCTTCTTGGCTGAAGTTGTTCGCACCACATGCTACATAATCAACAAAGTCTCCTTCAATTCCTTTGGGTCTTGATATTTCAGAGAGATTTTGGTCCAGAAAAGATATTTTTTATTCTCATCTGAAGGTGTTTGGTTACAAGACGTTTGTACACATTTCGAAGGAGAAGAGACAGAAGCTTGATGATAGAGCGATGGAGAAGTTGAGTTCGGCTACAAACTATAGGATCCAGAAAAGAGACGAATTGTAAGATGAGCAGATATTATTTTTCAGGAGGATCAGACTATTGCAGATCTCGGGAGAGTAGAGCAGTCATAGAGTGTTGTTAGTGAGATTCCAGATATGACACATGTTTTGTCTCCAGTACAGTTACATCCTACAGATATAGAGCAGGTGCATGATGATGATGCTGATGATGACGGTCAGATACCAGGGCAGGGAGATGCTGATCAAGATCATGAGCAGGAGGCTCCTCAGCAGGGGAGCATTATCAGCAGCAGGAGTTTGCAGAGCCACAACTTAGGAGATCAACTAGAGAGCATCAACCATCCATGAAATATCCTCTTTTGAAGTATTCTTTGCTGACAGAAGAGGGGGATCCAGAAAGCTTTCAGAATGTACATACTCATAAAGATAAGGACATATGGTTCCATGCTATGAAGGAAGAGATGAAGTCTCTTGAGAAGAATGATACTTATGAGTTGGTGGATTTGCCGAAGGACAAAACCGAAGGACAAAAAAGTTTTGAAGAACAAGTATGTGTTCAAGTTAAAGAAGAATGGCTACAAAGAGATTTAGAAATACAAAGCCAGATTAGTGGTGAAAGGCTTTGGCCAGAAAAAGAGCATTTATTTTGATGAGATTTTTTCACCGGTTGTGAAGATGACGTCCATTAGAGTTATCTTGAGGTTAGCAGCTAGTTTAGACCTCGAGATTGAGTAGCTTGATGTGAAGACTACATTCCTTCATGGTGATTTAGAGGAGGAGATCGACATGGAGCAGCCGAAGGGTTTTGAAATGAAGGGAAAAGAACACATGGTTTGCAGGTTGAAGAAGGAACCTAGGCAGTGGTACAATAAATTTGATTCTTTCATGTTGAGTCATGGCTACCAGAGGATAGTTGCAGTTTTGTGTGTATATTTCAGGAGAATTTCAGATTCTAGCTTCATTAACATTTTGCTTTATATGGACGATATGTTGATTGTTGGTGAGGATAGTCAGATAGTTAGTAGGCTGAAGAATGAGTTATTTAAATCTTTTAACATGAAGGATTTGGGCTCGGCACAGCGGATTCTTGGTATGGATATTTATCATGACAGGAAAGACAGGAAGTTGTGGTTATCACAGAAGAAATATGTTGAACGGCTGCTTGATTGATTCAATATAAAATATGTCGAGTCAGTCAGTACTCTTCTTGCAAGTCATCTAAAGCTTAGCAAAAAGTTTTGCCCGACTACAAATGAGGTAAAGAGTGAGATGGAGAATATTCCTTACTCTTCAACTATAGGGAGTTTGATGTATGTCATGTTTGCACTCGGCCATATATAACTCATGCAGTTGGCGTTGTGAGCATGTTTCTTTCTAATCCAGGAAAAGTTCATTGGGAGGTTGTAAAGTGGATCTTAAAATCTTTGAAAGGCAGTTCCAAATTGTGTTTGAGTTTTGGACGTTCGAAGACAATATTATATGGTTTTGCAATTGCGGATATGGCAGATGATCTCGATTACAATAAGTCTACCTCAGGTTGGTTGTTCACTTTTGTAGGGGAGCAATATCTTAGCAATCTAGGTTGTAGAAGTGTGTTGCTTTATCTCTAACAGATGCGAAATATATTGCAGCTGCAGAAGCCATCTAGGTTGTAGAAGTGTGTTGCTTTATCTCTAACAGATGCGAAATATATTGCAGCTGCAGAAGCCGGTAAGGAGATGATTTGGTTGAGAAAATTTTTGCAGGAGTTAGGCTTGCAGCAAGACAATTATCAAATCTTTATTGATTGTCAAAGTGCTTTTGATTTGAGCAAGAATTCTACATTCCACTCCAGCATGAAACACATTGATGTGAGATATCATTAGATTAGAGAAGCCGTTGAGAAAGAGGAGCTAAAGCTACAGAAGTTTCACACAGATAAAAATTCAGTAAATTTTTTAACGAATACTGTTTCCAGAGAGAAGACCGAGTTATGTCGGTGATTGGCCGGCGTGAACCCTCGTTAAGGAGTTACAGATTGTCATACCCCTTTGTTGGGCTAGAGAGAGAGATCGTTGTGGGTCCAGCTCAAGATAAGGCCCACATGAGTTTCACATAAATTAAAATTCTATTTAGAAGAGGATTTGGAGGATCTAGTTGTAATAGGAATAGGTTTGGAGGACCTAAAAATAAAATTCCTTTATAAAAGAATTCTATTCATGAGAAACCTGTAATTTTTTGGTGCTACAATAAATTATGAATAGTAACCCAAGAGAAGAAAAAGAGGGGAGAGAGAAAAATAGAGAGAAAAGTTCAGATTCGGATACTTCGGTTGTCCGATTGCAGTGATTCAAAAGTTGTTGTCTTCAGAACGACGACGCCGTCGATGGTATGGTGTTGGTTTCTCCGTGGGTATTAGAGATTTTTGGTGAGACGGGTTTTAGGGTTTTGGTGTTCTAGAGGTAACACTGTATCTTTCTCTTATGATTTAATCATCAAGTTCAGGTATAACTTAGAGGGATTATACTTTCGATTTATAGTGAAATATTTCTTTCTAGATTGTCCCATGGACGTAGACACGATTTGCCGAACCATGTTAAATCTTGGTGTTTGCTTGCTTATGATATTTTCATTGATGCTGTTATTTGTTTAGTGTTTAATTCCGCAGATTAATCTCCATAAGATCCCTAATTTTTTATTCGTTGGTTTGTTTCAAAAAGAAATCAATAAAATGTTTCAATAAATGATGGAAACCGCGTTGATTTGCTTCATTTCCATTTCCACATTTTTATGGAAGAAATGGGTTGGAAATCCAATACACCCTAGTAATTTAAAACCAACTACTTGTTAGACCCTAGAGGGGGGTGATTAGGGTCTTATGCTAATCTAATCCGATTTAATGCCAATTAAAATTAATTAATAAGTTATCCTAGCAAGTATGAAATACAACAATGTATATGAGCTAGGATAAGTAATATGAACAACAAGATATATCCTAATAAAGAGATATAGGCAATGTATGTGCAAGGATATATAAGCTCAAGGGTAAACAATCTAAACTAGATAGTGGGCAATATAATCAACAAGCAATATACAAAGGCGATATAAGATATAAACATAAAAGTAAGTGCGCCAATGCAATCACAAACAAATAATATGATTACGGAGTTCGGTCCCCACGACCTACGTCTCCGCTCCTCACCTCGAGGAGATCTCCACTATCACAACCGGGTTTTCTACGTTTACCCGAACAACGTTTACATCTCACAATACAATCACTATGCAATCACACCTCACACACTAAGTGTTGGTCCTAGCTCGTGTCCTCCTCCTCAAGTGCTCGGTTACAACCTCTCCCTAGGCACGTCAACCGACGCCACTCCTCTTGGATTCGACCACGTCTCTTACCACACACTTCTCTCGGTGTACAAGTGTATTACAAGTGAATCCTCACAATTAGGCTCAATACAAAGTGTTTGTTCTCTATAATAAATGAGAACGAATTATAAGCTCACTCTCTAAGTTACACAATCCCACAACCCAATTATACTATGAATGTAAATACAATAAGCTCAAATGGTTGTGTGTATAAACATAGAGAAAATAAAATCAACTAAACTCAATATGAATACTAGCTTAATAAAATGATAATCAAACAATATGAAATATAAAGCTAGATTGAGTTTAGAAAACTTCTCAATAGATGACAAGAGATGGAGGGAGAATAGTTGATTGCTCAAACTCTAATAGATGATCTCCTCAAGCTCTTGTGGAATTGAATTCTCAAACTCAAACACCCAATTGCTTAAAAGCTTCTAAACAAACATTAAACAAACTTAAACCCTTGTTTAAAACTCTTTAAACTTGTTTAAAATATTTATTGAGTACCCTTAGAAGTATGAGGGCATAGGGTATATATAGGCTCATGAAACAAGTCCAAAAACCAAGAAAAACACCTCCAAAACATTAAAATAAACAAAAAACAGAACTAGCCATCACTGCAGCAATGGTCGGCTGCTACAGTACTTCGGTGGACCGGTACGGTCGACCGAGAGGCATATGCAAAGCTGAGAAACGTCCAGAGACATTTCCGGTCGACCGGCCCGGTCGACCGGAGTTACTATAGCAGTGTGCAACTATTTTGTAAAGTCAATTTAAAATAGTAAATGAACTCCAAAAATTATGAAATTTTGTGGGAATGTTCTAGACATGTAGAATAACATGTAGGAGAAAGAATTTCTGAAAAATATTTTCCCATTTGAGAGAAATAAATATTTGAACACAAATTTACAGTTTCTGAAAAACTGTTAACATATACGATTTTGTAAAATCAATTGGGCACAGTAAATCAACTCTAAAAATAGTAAAATTTTGAGGGAAGTTTCTAAACATGTATATAAACATGTCAAAGAAAGAATTTCTTGAATATCACTTCCCATTTATGAAAACTCATCTATTTTGTAAAACATGCACGAACATGCACTAACGAAAAACATGATTTTGTAAATTCCATTAAACATAACAAATCAATTCCAAACTTGATGAAACTTTACGAAATGTTTGTAAACATGAAAACAAACATGTTAGAAAAAGAATTTCTCAAATTGAATTTCTATTTGTGAAAACTCATGTATTTTGCAAGTATGTCCAAAACATGAACACCTAAAACCATGCATGTATATATATAACTATATATATACATAGAAACCAAATACGTGTGTGTATATTATATTGAGCTTAGAGTATCTAACACACATAATATAAATCCTAAACTAAATTACCCAAGCTTGATTGGTCTTCAATAAGCTCTACTTGGTAATCTCGCGGATGAAGCTTGAACTTGATCTTTAACTTTGAATTGCAAGGCTTCACCGACATTCCGCCAACCTCCTTTGGATATGATCGTTGAAGCTCTATTCCATCCATCCTCCAACTACGTTGTTTGTCTACAATACATAGGAAAACACAAATACTAGATAAACAACATTAGTGATAAATTGTTTGTTAAACATCATCAAAACAAGAAGGCCAACATTACTCCCGTTTGCAGCCTTTTAATTTAAGGGTTTTGTTAACAAGTGCCCATAGGACACTTGTTAAAAGTCATTAATTAGGCTTTAATCACTTTAGTAGTCTTGATATTTGAAAAAACTCATGGATAAAATGCACAAGTTATTTAATTCTTTGCATATATCAATATTGTTTAGTCTTGTTATTTTGAAAAATATGTTTCTGAGAAAGTTATATTTTCTACACAAAATTTATATGTTCTTGAGAAAATATATATTATTTGCCAAAAAATTAAAAATAATATATACAAAAAATAATACTTTCTAAAAAACAATGTTTTTTCAAAGAAATAATATTGTTTTTGTAAAATGTTTTTTGTAAAATATAAATTTTTCCATTTTTTTAAATACTTTTTTTTGGAACATATTATTTTTTACAAGACAATAAAACTTTTCCCAAAAATAGTTACATAAATTAAAAAAATATATTATTTTCAGAAAATATCATTCTTCATATATATTATTTTTCAAAAAATATAAAATTTCTCAAGAAAATGTAAATTTTCTCAAAAATTTACTTTTTAAATGCGAAGACTAGTAAAGTAATGATATGTGCAAGGCATTCATTAGCTAGCAACGATAGTGCAAATTATTAATAGCTCATGCATGTTATGCATGTGTTTTTTCAATTACCAAGACTACTAAAGTAATTGAGAACCTAATTAATGATTCTTAACAAGTATTCTTGTTACCAAAACCCATAATGTAATATCGACTACTCCTTTTAGTTTGTATTTGTATTTGTATTATTGTTCTCTAGTCCGAATCAAACAACAACAAAGTTTTTCAAGAAGATTTTGAAGCCTTTGGAGAACGTTTCTAGGGTCTCTTTTGTGGGCTAATTAAAAAAAAGAAATTGAATTATGAGGTTTGCTTCGGTGCTCTAAAAATAGTTTTTTTTTAAAATTTTAAATTAACAAAAATAACAAATGAGCTAACATAACAAAAGTGTTAGATATTTTGTTAACAAAAGGCAATTTTGCCTTCATGAATTATAATAAATATTGTAATTAAAACATGCAATTAAAATATGTGTAACGGATATATAATTATGGGGAACGTTACAAAATTTATGATGAACGTTACAGAATTAATTACGGGTTTTGTAACGTCTTTTCCAACCCTATATATATATATCCATATGTTGAGCTCAAAATAAGAAAAAAATATACAACAAGTTTCTCTTGTTTTTTCTCTCCCCTACATATTATTTTTATCTACATCTTTATTTTATTTTATGGGCAACTTCCTTCATCTGAGCTGAAGCTCTGCACTCTCGCCCGAGTGTAGAGGCCGGCCGTTTCCGAGGGTTTTTACCGCTAGGGGGAGGGAACCATCTGCGCCAGGGCGATAGGCGGGTTCTCAATCTTCTAGGGCAGTGAATACACGACTGCTCTCGTTCAGGCCAGTTTTAATTGTTTTTAATTTTTCGGATTTATCTGCATGCTATAATCTTAATTATTTGATAAATTTCCAACAATCTAGAAGATTGAGAAGTTTATAGCTTTGATTTAAATCTGAAATTATTTTAAAGTTACTGTTCGTTCGAGTTTTTACTGTTCATCCGGAAGATTACATATTAGTATGTGTAATATATATTAACTGCATTTGATCATATTAACTGCATTTGATCATATTATTGTTTAGTATATTGTTTAGTAAAGGTTTCTTCCTTTCCTGCTTAATTATTTGCTAACCAAACTTTTGCTTAGCATTTATGTAAATTAATTAGCATATAATGCGTCTTGATAAAATTTATTTATTATTCATCATCATTGTGTGGGGATGGTGGGATGTGAGACCTTGTCTAACACTCAAATAATTTGTTTTCCCCTCTAATGTGTACATTCTTATCTTGCACTTTGCTAATAGAACCATGCACATAACTGAAGGTTTGGGCGATTAGTTTATTGCTGAAAAAAAAATTTACTGTTCATTTATTTAAAAAAAAAACGTTACTGTTCATGCAAACAGTTTTGGTTATTTTTTTTAATAAAAAAAATAATAAAAAATTTGTAGTTAAATATTTCTGTTAATTTAATTTAATAGTTAAT
This sequence comes from Asparagus officinalis, assembly GCF_001876935.1. Taxonomy (NCBI): domain Eukaryota; kingdom Viridiplantae; phylum Streptophyta; class Magnoliopsida; order Asparagales; family Asparagaceae; genus Asparagus; species Asparagus officinalis. Next base: position 7,193,960 of record NC_033803.1, on the reverse strand, counting down.
TACATTTATCTTATAGTTGTTTTATAATCAATAACTATTGCAAGTTACGAATATCAAAGAACCTTTAGTGGTTTCTAAAAGCCTAGTTTATATTTGTTAGAATCATCTAAAACCTACCCTTATTCCCTTGTGCTAGTGAATATGCTTTATTCTTAAAAATTTCATATGCATGGTTTTGACAAGAATAAAGAGAACAAACTCTGGATGCATAGATGCTTTGAAATATCTGGATTTGTTCATGGTTTAATACTTTTATTTCTTTAAGCTATCAATAATATGGTGCCTTCTATTAATAATTTCATACATTAGTGTATTTATGCATCTAATAAGCTTAGTACAGAAGGTGGTAAAAGTGAATGCAAATTTGTTCAGCAACTTATGTGGCAGTTTTTGTTCAGCAACTTAAGTGGCAGCTGTCTGCAGCAGATGAGTTTTACTCTCAAGACATGAAAATCATGAGGTTCGAACATCAATAGGTAAACCCCTCCTCGGCCTTATCCATCATATGTTTGCAGTATAATTGCTAGGCAATTTAAATGACTGCAGGAAATAATTTAAAGTTTCTATATACTGTTAAGGAACAAAAACTCATTGAGTGAACCGATTCAAGTTTTCTTGGATTAGTTGGTGTCTAAGGCAAGGTTTAAGGGTTGCGTAACGCGCTCTGTAAGGAACGAGTTGGAATAAGAGGACCGGAATTATGAGAATAATTCATATGCATTTATTTAATTACGCTTCTTGCATCATATATTGCCTAATGATAAATGATCAATATATGAGCGAACCAAATCAAAGAGGTGCATCTTTTAAAATTCTATTTTATATGGTGAATTATATTATTCAAATGTAAAGTTCATCATTTTTATTGCATTTTGATGAATATTGCAATAAATGCTCATATATCTTTTTAGATAACTTGCATTTTTTACATGATTAATTACAAGGTTTTATGCAAGAATGCACTTGTAAAATTTAAAGCACGTATGTACAAATATTATTATTATTATTATTTGTATAAGAGGTGGTACTAGAAAATGGCAACATAAATTTGGAAGGTCTCCTTTGTAGACAACCAATTTAAATTTGGAAGGTCTCATTTGTAGGCAACCGATTTAAATTTGGACGGTCTCCTTTGTAGGCAACCAATTTGTAACCTCTTATAATAGAAGAATTTTAAAAATTTTATGCATTTGAATTATGAAGTATGAAATGTATTTTAAGATACGAAAATATATTTTAAGATACGAAATCCTATTATGCTCTGCATGTATCTATTATTAATTTCATTCATGTATGTGCATATGCATAACTGCAGAATTTTTAGTTCCACATTAGTTTGAAATGTTCAGATATTAAGGTCAATCTCTTCAGACATAGACTATGATCTTTTATGATCATAGATCATGACCTAATGTCAATTTCAAACAATATGATGGACTAATTACAAAATAAGAACTTGATAAATAAATACAACGCCTGCTAGGCAAAGTTATGATTCTAGACTTTGTAAAGTCTGTGAAAAGAATCTTGATGACCCTTTGACTAAGGGATTATCCAGGAGTGTGGTTCTGGATTCATCGAGGGAGATGGGGTTAAGCCCATAGATGAGGTCACTGACAGCGGCAACCCAACCCTTATTTGGAGACGTAGTCCCAATGTCGGTTCAATGTGGTAGAAACAAGCTGGACAAGTGACTCTCGTGTGGAGCATCGACCTAGATATATTTATATATCATTATGTAGCATTTGCTACTACCCCTTCTCTATGATGACGATGCTCTTATGATACAGCTGGCTAGGCTGAGTTTTACTCTTAATAAGTCCAACGCGTGTATTGTGGGGGGTATTAAATAAACAGCTGTAGTACCCTTTGAGGACTTACCTACGTGAGAGGAACCGTGATGGCCGCGGTTAGGGGGGGCTGGGCTAACCCCTAGAAACTCTCATGAGTCGGTTTATTGTGAGCATGGCCTTTAACGCTCAACCCGCTTTGCTCAATAGATGAAGCGTATTGTGTGTGTTTTCATCAATACCTGATTAAAGGGGCCTAATTCAAGGCCTAGTCCATTATGTCCCTCAGGTGGCGATGAACTCACTAAGGAAAGGTTCAAAGCCGAAAGCTACCTCTCCCGAATTCACGATACGAAAGGTTGCCCAACCTATATTTGATTTATGATTTCTTGATTTATTTATTGATTTCTGAGTCTTCAGTCAATATTGCCTTGGGGGGGGGACTGTTAGATATTTTGTTAACAAAAGGCAATTTTGTCTTCATGAATTATAATAAATATTATAATTAAAACATGCAATTAAAATATGTGTAACGGATATATAATTATGGGGAACGTTACAAAATTTATGATGAACGTTACAGAATTAATTACGGGTTTTGTAACGTCTTTTCCAACCCTATATATATATATCCATATGTTGAGCTCAAAATAAGAAAAAAAATATACAACAAGTTTCTCTTGTTTTTTCTCTCCCCTACATATTATTTTTATCTACATCTTTATTTTATTTTATGGGCAACTTCCTTCATCTGAGCTGAAGCTCTGCACTCTCGCCCGAGTGTAGAGGCCGGCCGTTTCCGGGGGATTTTACCGCTAGGGGGAGGGAACCATCTGCGCCAGGGCGATAGGCGGGTTCTCAATCTTCTAGGGCAGTGAATACACGACTGCTCCCGTTCAGGCCAGTTTTAATTGTTTTTAATTTTTTGGATTTATCTGCATGCTATAATCTTAATTATTTGATAAATTTCCAACAATAAGGGCATTTTAGTCTTTCAAAATTATCTTTCTATCCTGCTTTCTATCCTAAACTGCTAACTAAACACAGCAAAAGAAAAAAATTCAGCCAAAGGGATCACCGCCTTTATTCCGCCACACAAAAAGAAAAATAAAGACAAGAAATCAGAGAGAGAAGGAAGAACTTCTATAACGTTCATGTGTGATAGTGATAGTGCATGCATGCAAACTGTAAGAACTTTTATAGTAAAAATTGTAGCCATCTTGATTAATTAGCTTATAAACATGGAGATTATGTTTTTAATTTAGTAACTAAAGTGACTACATCATCCTATATAATTAAAAAAATTTAAGCGTAAGTTGCTGCTATGTAAGGGACTACATCATCTGCAACGAAAGCAACGAAAGCGCGCGACTACATCATTTGCGACGAAAGCGACTACATCAAACTAAATAATTAAAATTTTTTAAGCATAAGTTGCTGCAACTAAAGCCACCACATCATATTATATAATTAATTTTTTTAAAAGAATAAGATAAGAGTACCTTTCATGGTGTTCCCTTCACGAGATTTTTTCGAGACGGAGAGTGCGGAGCGTTATCTTCAAGAGAGGATCTTTTTTTTTCTACAGGAAAGTGCGGAGCATGACTTGATAACGCAATAAAAAATTGTAACGTGAATTGGAGAATTCTAACTAATCATAAATTCTGTTTCTCTCCTAAATTGTATTTCCTAAAATAACCTTTTTACCTATAGTTAATTACAATTTTGGGTGTGGAACACCTTCTAACCGTCAAATCTATCTACCTAGAAATATGAGAGCTATTTTTAAGGAAATTATTTACAGATATGCTACCGATGCTCCAACAAATCTTTGTGGAGCACCGAAGCTGTAGGCTTGAATTATAGGAAGCTTTCATATGATGCATGCTTTCCTTCGGTGGGCTACCACATTAAAACCAAAAGGAAGAGTGACGTGGCACCTTCCCATTTGTAGATTTGACCTTTGTTTTAGGAAATCTGTTTTTGGAATTTTTTTATAGGAAATCACTTGTAAACCTTTTTCAGAGTTTCATTGTCCTTTTTTTTTATTTTTGAGGTTTTAGAGAAATCAACCATTTTCCATTTCCTGTATTTTTTAAAGAAAATGTACCAAACAACCCTTCATTATTTCTTTCATCCCAGAATATATTTTTCATCATTATCAAAATCATATGATCATCTTTGATGAAAAATAAAAAATATAAGTGAAAGTGTTAAATATATGGTTGGGTGAAATTTTACATCATTCCTAAAACATATTAATTTCACCGTAAAATTCCATTTTTAATGATTTACCGTTTATTTCAAAAGTCGAGAAAATCTCATCGTACATAGGGGTGGGCACTGGGCCAGGTTAGCCCATGAACCAGCTCGCTGGGCTCAACCCGACTTAGTGTGGGACGGGCCCAATTCGGCCCGCTATAGTATTGGGCTGTGACACTGTGTTGGGCTAGCTTCTAGTAACAAGTAGGCCGACAACTCGCTCGGTCCATCGAGCCCAACGAACGAGCTGAGACTAAATGTAAGTAGGCTTGCCCGTTGAACTCAACCCGTTGGCTCACATATAATTTCCCCCTTCATGATTTTATCAGTTCATCCCTTAGACATTTGCCTATACATAATATAAACATTGAATCGCCGCAGGAGCACAGAAGAGTTGATAGCTGGGTCGAGAAGATGTCTATAACGAGCCTACTACCTAAAGGGGTCTTTTGAGGACGCGCGGCTTTCTTTGTGCTGTGTTTGGATGGAGGGTAGAGAAGGGAAGGGGAAAGACATTTTAAGTTTAACATTGTTTGGGAGTTTATCGGGAGAATAAAGGAGGGAAATGAGGAAAAATTTACACTAAAATCTTACACTCTAAGACATAAATTTGGGGGGGGGTAAAGGAGGGGAAAAGAAAATTGACAAGTTCCCTTCATTTCCCTACCCTTCCTTCTATTCCCTCAGTGATCTCCCAAACACAACATTGAGGAGGAAGATGAAGAGAATGAAAAAGATTGAACTCTAGTACGAATTGACATATTTTCTCGATTTTAATTTGCTTAAAGTTTTTAATAATTTATTCATATATTTTTAGAATAGTGGAACAATTAGTTGCCGCCCGTTGAGTAAGACTTACTCTGAACAACGTAAAATTTTTGTGTTTGCAATGTTTCTCTCTGTCGTTCTACACAAGTATATAATTTTACTTAATAAAATTATTTTTTATTTCTATAATGATTGCTTTGTTAGTTAATTACATATAATTTTTAAGTGTTAAACAATGCTTAAAAACTATATATAAAACTAAAAACCATTTATAAAACTCAAAAAAATAAAAAATAAACATGATGGGTCGGCGTGGGCCGGCACATGTTATGTCTCGTCACCTCACGAGAGTGGGCCCACTCTCTCGTTTCCCGCTTCTCTCTCTCATCCCCCATTTTTTCGGACAAAAAAGGTGGAGGGAGAAAACCCAACCGAAAATTCGAAGGCGAAAAGGTTTTTCTTCTCTCTCTCCTCCATCCATCTCCCCTTTCAAAACCCTAGCTTCGTTTCCTCTTACGGTCGTCTCAAGATCGGCTTCGGTGAGCTCCGACCCTTTCTCATTTCCAACTAAAACCCTAGTTCTTGCTTCTCATCTGGATCTTCCTCTTATTTCGATTTTTTTTCTGATTTTTCCTAATTTTTTCGAGTCGATTACGAGTATTTTAGGGTTTTGGTGGTTTAGATGTGAAGTTTGCGTGATCGATTTGCTCAAATCGTGCTCGAGGAGCTGTAGATTTTATTATCTGATCTCTTTTTTTTTGAGCTCTTTTGAGCTTTAGTATGTGAGGGATTCTGCTACATTTGCTCTATGGGAGATGCATTCTTCTTGGATTTTTCCTATGCGCCATTTTGATGCCTGTTCTTTTATTTGTAGTGTTTGTTTTTGTGTACTTTTCTGCAATTTGTGGGCCATTTTGAAGTGGGTTGGTTTCTCTGTAGTATTTGATTTTGTTGTTTTTGGGTATTTTGAGTTGATACCAATATTTGAGATTTTGGATATGCTTTCATCATTTTCTACGCCATAGTCTGGTTTTATCAGTTTGTGCTTTCGACGGACAATTTCCTGGGATTTTTGTACGTTGCTCAGTTCTCGTTATATCTGTAGAAGCATTGCATAAGAAAATTTATGTTAATAGCATAAGCCAATGTAATCTATTGCATTTTAAGAGTTCGCTATTTTGTTGTATATGGAACAGCTGAAGGTATGTCATCAGTGGAGGCCATGGTTGTAGAAGGAGAGGCCTTAGCTGGCAGGAGGCGCAGTGCTAGATGTTTGGGGAAGGAGAGGCCATGTTATGCTTTGAGCAAGAAGTTCGAGAATGAGGAGAGTCCTCAGAAGAGGCCTAAACCGAAGTCGGTTAAGAGAGAACAAAAAGGTCCTTCTAAGACTAATGGGTTCGTGATGCAAAATGATGCCGCTAGTGTTAGCGGAAAGGAGGAGGTTATGGAGAATGAAAACTTGAGCGAGGTTAGGGAGAATGGCATATCGAGCGAGGTTAAGGAGAATGGAATATCGGGCAATGGCTGGTTTAATGCAAACGAGAGCAAAGTCTCTGCCGCTTCCGAGCAATTGAACAATGGGGTTCATGGTCAAGCACCCACGAAGAGTGCTAAACAACGAGTGAAAGAGACTCTTAGGATGTTTAACACCTACTACCTTCAGTTCGTTCAGGTAATCAGACTGGTCAAATATGCATTAGGTTCTTTTTTTGGCAGAGTGAAAGTCTTAAACTAGTATGTATGATTATTTTTCAGAAATCAGATGCAAAACATTGTATTTGGTTTATCTACTGAAAGTCTTTATTGTGGCTAATTCAAGAAGGTGGACTGTCTTCAATAAAGTTTTTGTACCATCATAGCTTGAACCCCTTCTAGCAGTAACATATAGATGCGTTGCCCAGCTAGGAATAAGGATAGCACTTTTGACACACCTCTTAATTCCACCTCATTCACATGATGAGTCAGTTAATTGTAACTAGCTTTTATTGGGTTTCCTATTTTGTCCTAATTTCACACGCTCATTTTGAAGCTCTATATTAGGGATTCTCGAATCACCGTAAACTATGCACAACAAGGGTATGCAACATACCTGTTTTGTAGGTTTGCAGCATCTCGACTTTAAATCTTACCATCCCACAATTTGAGATGCTGAAATAGACAATCCTTGGCTTAGCTTCACACTTTAAAAGCTAGTCCCTGATCACTGATTCTACACCATTTAGACATTTTCAGTCCCTTATAGCCTTAACGGTCTTTTGCATCCATTGAAAAAGTGCTAGTTCATATGTACTTTTGTGTGCATGCTACTTTCCTGTCCTATGAGTTATACACTGAGCTACTGTTTGCCTCCACGAGGTTGGAACACACGCCATGTAGAGGGCCACAGAAACACAATAGAAAATTTGTATAGTGGTTCTACTGAATTTCCAATCATATAAAACTAAAGCCCGTACATTATGATTAAGATTCATGTAGCCGACTGCAAAAATTTGGGGTAAAAGATTTGTTGTTGTTGTTGAATCGTGGAAGGAAAGTTGTTTTCATGTTGCTTATGAAGAATAGCAATCAAACAAGTTCCTGGTGCATGCTTGTTCTATTTACCTATTTTTGCTATTAATTTAGACTCCCATTAGGGTTGGACCTTATGAGGTCTCAGAGCATCTGTGCTACCATGGCCCTCACTGGAAGGAAAGACATTTGCCAGGTAGGGCTCAGTTTATGCCAGAACTTCACTCCCAGAGCCCATTTAGAATTTGGGCCCACTTGCTGGCTTTTGCCATTTGAGCCAAACAATTTTCATGGTAAGAATCAATGCTAATGGGACACTGTTAAGTAGAGCAGGTCTATAATTAAGAATATGAACACGAAACATCACTCTGTTATCGTTCATTTTTACCATTTAAAGTGCTAAATACTAATAGAGGTTTGTTTTGTGATTCTATGATGCATGATGATATCAAACTACACAGTTGGATGTTTATGGTTAAACAATTATTGAAAGTTTATGATAGTACCAGAGTATGAACACATTACTTTTTCTGCACTATTGTACTGTCTCAGATTTTAGTAACATTGCTTACCGAGAATGTGTACGTCTTTCATTTTTCAGTTAAGAAAAGTGATATTAATTTTCTGTTAACTTTCTATAGGAGGAAGAGAAACGAGTGAAAGAAGTGGGGCAAAAACTTTCAGAGTGTTCAAAGAACAAGGTGAAATTTAATCTAATTGTTACTCAATTGTGTAGATTCAAGTTTGGGATATTTATAGCTAATCCTATACGTCTTGAATTCTTTATTGAATTGCAATTGTTCAGTTATTGTTATTTTCCATGTTTGATATTAGGTATACTTGTCATTCAGGAACACTAGTGCCTTTTGTGGTTGGGGGAATAGGGGGCTACAACTTTAGCATATTCTCCCTTTTCATTTGTGCACGATCATGTCAAATTAGCAGTAGATAACGGGGTCCATTTGACTTCAATGATATGTTGATTTAGGCATTTCGTGTTGCTACATGCACTACAATGATCATTGACTATTGAAGTTATAGTTTCTACGTTCTATAGGTTGCTTTTAATTTTTAGTTCCATTTTTGTTGCATAGGTAAATATTCCCATTATGGTCTTGTGTTTTAATTGGTTGTCATAGAATGATTTTAAGCATCACAAAGTATTTGTTTTTATTTTGGATGCACTTGCTTACTGAGCTGTACAAAAGGCAATCTTCACTACCTGCCCTAAGATCTTCCAATTGATTCCCTGTCTCTGTGCAAGTATTTTAGAACATGCAGATTACGACGAATCGTGTTCATCTAGATTGTGAACACTCGACAATGACGCCTCGTTTGGTATGCGGGAATGGAGTCAAGTAAGAATGGAAAGAAGATAGGAAAGGAATTGAATACATGTGGGAATGGAATGCACATTCTCATTCTCATGTTTGGGTGCGTTTAGAGAATGAAACGGGAATGACAATCTTATTCTCATACCCATGCTTGGTATCATTTGTTCACAAGCGAGAATAAAATTTAGTTTTCTAATAATGCCCTTACAAAAACACAGAATTTTTAAAATATAAAAATATTTTAAAAATGACTAAGTAATTTATTTTTTTAGAAAAATAAGGTTTATAAAAAGGATAGTTTTTCTTATAGAAATAAATTTTCAGTTGATAGTTATATTTTGACACCACCTCAGCAACAATTTCGGACTTTTGGCTTACTAATTGAAAAATAAATTTCATAGAAATTATTTTTAATTATAAATAATTATAATTTCATATTTCTAACTTCTAATGCTACATGTCTATTACTTGTACGAGCATCTAATGCTACTAGCATCACTGTGTACAAACGTATACAATAGACTAAATTCCATATGCACGCTACATGATTTACGACTGAATTCCATGTACATGCATGAAGAAGAAAACACTAAAATTTGAAGGATTGGAAAAACATGTTAACTTTTAGTCTGTATATAAAATTTCTAAGAAATTTCAAATGCACTTTTAACTTTCAAAAAATTGATTAGGAATAGAAAACATGTTAACATAGAAAGTTTGAAGGAATAAAAAACATGTTAACCTCTAATTAAAACATAAAGTTTTAAATCTCATCAATTAAGCACATTATTTATTGTTGTGAGTGCTTGAAAAAATTACTAAAAAGATTAGGCATATATGTTTCAATGGAACTTCAAATCATACATCCCAAGATAAAATATTTATTAACCTAATTACCAACAAATTACGCAATCGAGTTGCCAAAAGATAAAAAGTTTCTGTAAAGATTAGCCACACATACATATTTTAAAAATAAATAATGGTTACCTAACCGAGTCGCGTCGAGTCGAAGACGAGATTTTTTTCTACTGCAGACGCGATGGAACTAGGGCAAAGTCGAATAAAGAATAATATTTTAATATTTTACATCTATTTGTATATTTGTACGAGCAGCTAATGACATTATTTCTATAGAAATAATTTTTCATATGAGAATTTATATCTATTCGTATCTTTTAAGGAGCGTATAATCGAAAATTATTTGATTATTTTTTTCCCACTTAAGTGGGAATATCAATTCCTTGTTAAATGATTGGGAATGACAATTCCCACATAAAGTGAGAATTAATAAGAAGTGGGAATAACAATTCTAGCGTCTAAAAACACATCGTGTTTGGTACGCATGAATAAAGAGTTGGTATTGCATTCCATTCCCACTCATTCCCGCGTACCAAATGGGGCGTGAGAGTTTTGGCTTTACTGTTTAGGTGCCTACCTAGGTAATTCGGTAAAGAGTTGTCTTAGGAATACTTTCCCTGTAAATATAGATGAGGTTGACAATTGTATAGAGCAGATATGAGCAGGGTTGGGTGTATCCTCAAAATCTCAAATATGTCAGACCTGTTTATTTAACGGATTAAGGACCGTAACCCATATCAGACCCATTTAATAATCAAGTTACCATATATTACTCTTCTAATCCGATTTTCGGATCATTTGATCACATATAAAGGTTTTTAAGAAAAAATATAATGGAATAAAATTAACTTATAACCACCTATAAAGTTTAGCACATGGTTTAAATAGTTCAATATTGTTGTGTGTGGTTTAAATAATATTTTGTGATTGAGTAATGTGCTTTATTTCAAATTTTTATTACTTGCACGTACTATGTTATTATTATTTTTAATTTGGTCAAATCTTTACTAGGGAATGTCCCTTAACATGTACCCAACTCATTTACTAGGCAAGGTTAAATGGCTTGATTTGACTATAATCCAAACCTGTTCATCCCTAACCCACACGTGACAACCCGACAAACCCACTGCTCTAAGCGGATATTGCCACCAATACATATATACTATAGTTTGTATAGATTGTCAATGTTGATTTCTTCTTTCCGATGATTTATTTATTTATTTATGGTATTCACTATTCAATAATATTTGATATATGTAGAAGGCTTTTGTCTTATTCCTTCTGAAGAATGGTTGACTTCTTGTTTATAGTGATTTCTTTATTTATTTATGGTATTCACTATGCAATAATATTTGATATACTGACCATGTACAAAATTCTGTCTTATTCCTTCCGAAGAATGGTTCCAATTCCGAAGGGGATCTGAAGCGGGCTTCAAAACGACCTGACCTTAAGGCTAGTTCCAAGGTAGTGGGTTTCCTTTTTCTCTTGCGTGCCATATTTAGTTTCCTTTTTCTCTTGCATGTCTTATCCTACCCTATTGCATGTTGCTTTTAACTCTTTGGGAGCAAAATGTTGTATAATAATAATAATAATAATAATAATTATTATTATTATTCTTTTTGTAATATAATGTTGATAATTGATCATTCTTTCGCATTCTGCACCTTACGTCAAAATAATAATAATAATTATTCTTTTTGTAATATAATGTTGATAATTGATCATTCTTTCGTATTCTGCACCTTACGTCAAAATTTTGGTAGTATATTTTTCTATTAGCAGCCACCATCTTTTCCATGGATTGATATGTTATACTGAGATGAAAGTTATTATGAGGTAAGATGGGTTTTTATTCTAAAGCTTTGAAATAAAGCAGATGTGTAGGAGGCCTCTTATATGATTTGGCATCATGAACGTGATTTATTTTAAAGCTAATAATATTATTTTATTAATATTTGAAAAACCAAAATGGAAATGTTATTATGACAATTGCAAATCATTTTAGTAGAATAAAAACCATTAAAATAATTGATGTGAACTTGTATACTGTGCACTGGAAAAGATAAACACATGGAGCTAGATGAGTTTCCTGAAAAGAAAAAGCCTTTGACCTAGATGAGTGAGACCATTGGACCACCACTTAATTTTGTTGAGATGGTTGCAAATTAAAGGTTGGTTTGATCACATACTTGTGTGGGACATGCGTTTGTTTCAAGATGATCAACAAAAATTCAAGAACACCTCAAACATGGCACCGAACAATTTTGGTTAGAAAAAGAATTGGAAGTTGTACCATTTATATAATGAATGATTTAGAAAGTAGTCGATTCCTGACCTATTGGCCATGCGCCTGCGAGGGTGTTGCGAGGGCTTATTTTTAGAACCTCTTAAGCTATATTAGCTTTATATCGCTTTTGGCTTCTACGATAAAATTTCATTACTTGTTTGGTAAAATTGAGCTGATCGGCCAGTTACATGTTTGGTAAGATGTAGTCATTGGTCTTGTTGTTGCAAAAATGACGACGCCTAGAGAGAACATGTAGCCATTGGCCTTGTTGTTGCAAAAATGACAACGCCTAGGGTTCGAGATCGTGGTGGGGGGGGGGGAGAGAGAAATGAGTAAAAAATAGCATGGGTGGACATTTGCTTTGTCAAACCCACCTTACTAGGAGAGAGAAATTGATAAGCCAGTTTTTTAAAGTTAGGAGTCCAATCTTTTTTAAGTGAGGCTAAAAAGTAGCTTATTAGGATGCTACAAAACAATTAGATATGGTAAATCCAGTTAAAACCCCCTTGGTTAAATATAAGCCCCTGTACACCCTCTGGACTAGCATCTAAGGATGCCAAGGAGTTTTTTTCCCCACATTTTAGTTTTCAGTTTTCCTACAATTTTACTAAATACAACATCAGTTGTGTTGGTAGGTTAGTTGTTTGGACAATTCTTGGTCCAATGCCCCCACCCAACCTTCCTTCACACCCTGCAAGCGCAATTGGTGTTGTGTTGGTAGGTTGGTTGTTTGGACAATTCTTGGTCCAATGCCCCCACCCAACCTTCCTTCACACCCTGCAAGCGCAATTGGTCGTCCGTGCTTGCCATATTCCCGGGGCACCCAACCTTCCTTCACACCCTGCAAGCGCAATTGGTCGTCCGTGCTTGCCATATTCCCGGGGAAACTAGCATTATTAGTAGGTTTTTCTTTGAAGAATAATATTCAGTTGATCCATATCCATATGCAGAGCTATCAGTCTGCCCGAGCAAAAGTACCAGTTTGAGCGCCCGCCTACCTTCCTTGTTAGTTCGATATCCATGGCCCAGTCAAAGGCGCCACTGATGGGGTCTGATTACCGGGTTGTGTCATTACATTAAGTCCAAAATTAATCTAATCCGCGAAAGCCAAACCCATATGCAACCAATTTAATAAAGGTCTCACGTGCCCTCACCCTTACTAGAGCTCATGAAAAAGCGTGTACCCATACTACTTGTAACCTACTTAAGAAATATGTCATTTTGAAGAAACGAGTAAGAAATATGAAATGTTATTTCATCACTTCCAAATATTTTGGAATTTTGATTGTTTCAGCTTTGACATTTTCTCTTTCAGACGTCGAATTTTTGATTATGAGCTTAAACTATTAATAAGGATCAGTATGTGCACGGGAACTTCAACTTTTTGAGAAGTTTTAACAACCATTGTGGAGTTTTGTACATATTTCTAGTGAGTTTTGTGCCCTCACATAACCAAATGATTGAGATTGCTGGAAATGTGTACATAGCTCCACATTTATTGGACTACATTTGTCATAAAAATAGTCATGGAAACCCTAATATATTAAATATATTGGTGGAAAATTCACTTTTTGGTTAAGAAAGATGGTCCTTGGTGAACATGCAAAATTTCTAGATTTAGGTGGATGGTTTGGAATCTGGATGAGTCCTTGGACTCTTCTAAACAGGGAAAAAAATTTAGAAAAAGAAAAAAGAAAGAAAAGAAGGAGAAATTATAACACAAGCAAAATAATGGAAGCAAAAAATTCGACAAATACATATGTGATGATTTATACAGATCCTAAGTATGATAAACTAACATGTAATGAACTATGTACATAAATTAGTCAATGAATTAATGGTTCGATATAAATTATCAATGGGAGAAAAACATAAGTATTAAGTTCAATCACCATACTTATTTCTCCAAGTTCCTTCGAAGCTACAAGTAAAATCCTCTTAGACAAAAGGGAGTAGAATACCAAGGGAAGCGGTCAACCACTTGACACTAGTGCTTGGGCTGCTTTACCTGCGTACGTCTCGAAAGTGCTTTTGAATGCACCTATGCAAGACAAATGCGACCCAATTGCTTAATATGCCTGCTTTGGGCCTTGGCGGAGCATAAAGATGCCACTTCCTCTTTTTTGGACGCTTTTGCCCCCTTTCCATCACATGCGTCCTTATCATTTTAATTGCTATGCTTGTATAGTACTCCATATATGTAGATGAGCTGATGCAGTTAGTTCTTTTACTTTGTGTTTTATTTTTGTTGATGGACTTATTAATGTTCCCATCTCTTTCTTCATAGCCATCGCCATCCACTAAATTTGCCTCCAAGGCTCACAGTTGTGGTTTAGCATTTTGTGAAAGTTAATTATTAACAAAGAGTGTTATTTTTTTTGATTCTCTTGCATAGTTAGTACCATGCTTGTCATGCACTAGGACTTCTTGTACTACTACTGAAACACTTAGTATAACTTTGCCTATTACTATATTGCAGATGATAAAAAACAATCAAGTTCTATATCCAGAAAAAATGATCGGTGATCTCCCTGGTTAGTTTCTATACATTTAGTACTGCCTTTCTTACAATTTTTTGTTTCTTCACAGAAGGGAAAACTATTCATTACAATTTATTCATTATGTTGCCAATTTCTAGCCTTATTTATTAGTCTTGTTTTTCTTTAATAGGAATTTCTGTTGGGGACCAATTCCTTTCACGTTGTGAAATGGTTGTACTTGGTCTACATAGCCATTGGCTTAACGGAATAGATTATATTGGGAAATCATGTTCCAAAATGGTAATTTCTCGAAGTTATTTCACAGCATTAGATAGCAGGTTTGCAATCGTCAGACAAAATATTAGTAAATCTATTGAATATTTAGCTTAACTAGTTTTAGTTTCATTCTACATGGATATGAAGTCTTTTTCTTATCTGCCATGTTATTTTCCGTAATTTTGCCTCTGAATGTGGGCCCCTATATGAGACTTCTCGGTAGTTTTTATGTGACTTAAACCAATAATATAAAAGCACGATCTCACTTTGCCTTTTTCTTTCAGGTGCACATTGGTCATTGTCATCAAAATTTCATATCTTTCTCTGTAGAATAAGGTCATATATGCAACATAAAATTTTTGAGTTGATTAAACGAGAATTTGAGTTCTATGTTGTCCTTCACTTTCGTACCTATACTATTATTTAGTGTAAATTTCCAAGCAAGGTAGTCTAGCGAATGTGCGCACATTTAAGCCATTGCGAATGTACGTACTTTTAAACCTCAAAAGGCACCATGTTACTACACTGTTGGTCAATGGAGAGCAATCCTTTTGGTTCTTGTAAAAATTGTGATGGGTTCTACTTTAGGTGAAGAGGGAGTATGGATGGTCTAAAGAATCAACTAGAGTAAGCGCAATGCTCTAGACTAACTAAAACTGTTAATGATTCTTTTCTTTGGCTTGGTTTAGGCTTGATTTAAAGCCTGTCAATTGTTTCGTTGAAAAACAATTGGTTTGTCAAACATTGAGTATGTGTTGTTTTTAGTTTGTCATGCCCAAATTAACTTGATCAAACAAACAATTTTAGGCTATGCCTATTCGGGTTTGAGATTCAATCCTTTTAATAGGAAAGGGATTACACCTTTTTGATTGAATAGCTCTACCACAAAACATAATCAACATTTCTTGAAATGGTTAACCAGAAAATCAATTGTTTAGATGAATTCATATTTCTGAATGATTGTTACTCCTTTTCCGTTTCAAGTCTTTACTTCTATTGTTTGAAACATGCAGCCAAATCAAATTTATGTATGAGCATTTTCAAGGCATTTTGAACATCTTACATTGTATGTGAGGGTTTTGAAAATATTTCTCGTGCATGAGTTTTTTATGTATAGCTTCCTATTTATCATTAGATAAATGGTATAGAATATTTAATAAATCGGCATATAAACTTCTTGAACAGTTAGAATCCTTTGAGTAAATCCTGGTTGTGTCCTTCAAGTTGTTTATAAAGACAATGCCGAAACTAGTAATTTTAGGATACCAATTTGCTACCTTGTAGTTTCCTGATGATATCATGCTAGCTCCATTCTTATCTACTCTGAGCTTCTTATTACACACTAATGGAGTGAGTGGATGTCAAAAAGAGGGTTAAACCGTAGGCTTTATGTTTTCAAAAAAATAAAAGTCATATATTTTTCGATCGCACATGATTTGCTTAGAAACGAGAAGCCTTTCTATCAATATCTTAGGAGATTTAAGACATACATGGATGTCAAACAAGATAGACCCTTGTCACCCTTCAACAGAAAGGGAAACAGAAGAAGACGGGATGTAGTTTAGACCACTGTTACCTCAGGTGAACCATCAAGTGTATGACGTTTTTTAGTGGAAGATAAATTATTGTTTGCAATTAGTTAATCCTTGATAGATTAACCGCCACATGTGGATGCAAATGCTGAACATTATTTGTTTAACTTTGGTTGGACCAAATCTGAAACATACCATCTTCACTTACCCAATATATGGGTTGGTATTAAGCTTTAAGCATTTGGCTCAAGGTTGGATTCAGGAAAGCTAACCGTAGGTATAACTAAGCATAGGTTGGATTGAGTTCAGATATGATGTATCTTTCGTGAATATATCATCACAATCATCCTCAAAACTATTTTGCAATTTAACTGGGATTAGCAACAAAATGTGGCTGATAGTTGGAGAAGTTGTGTCTTCACCTACCCATTATATTGCTTGGGATTAAGCTTTTAGAATTTGGGCCAAGGTTGGATTGAGGAAAGCTAACTGTATGTATAACCTAAACGCAGGTTAAATTGAGTTCAGCTAGGATGTATTTTAGGTGAATATATCCTTACAATCATCCTCAAAACTATTTTGCCACTTAATCGGGATTATCAATAAAATGCGGTTGATAGTTGAACAAGTTGCATCTTCACCTATCCAGTTATGGGTTGGGATTAAGCTTTTAGAATCTGGGTCAAGGTTGGATTGAGGAAAGCTAACCGTAGGTATAATCTAAGCGCAAGTTGGATTGAGTTCAGCTAGAATGTATCTTCTGTGAATGTATCATCACAATCATCCTCAAGACTATTTTGTCATTTAACTGGTATTAGCAACAAAATATGGCCTATAATTGAAGAAGTTTCATAAAGAGGTTAATTTTTAGGATAAAGTCTGAAGTCGCTTTTTGAGTCGATGGTGGGTTCTTGGTGCTTGGGGAACTCTCAGCAAGAGGTCTATCGCAAATACTCTATAAGCTTAGTAGATTGGTAGCTCTCTACAATATTGTGACATGTTTTTTATGCTTATATAAGAAAACCTGTGAATTTCCCAAGCCTGGTAAAGAATCTTGAAGCAGTAGTATTGCTACCAACATATAATATGTTTACCACGATTGCGTCCATCTTTGAGGACTAATATATGAAAAAGAGCTGCATGGAACTTTAACCCTATATTGTCATATGGTTTTGGGATTAATTATGAGTCCTGATATTTAACTCCTAAACAACATTGACATTGTATGTAAATTCCTATCCTCAAAGATGGGCAAGAATTTTCTTTTTTGCTGAAAAATGTCGAGATTGATTGTCACACCAAAAGTTTCAGCACATTAAAACTGTAGATGAATGCACTACGACATGGTTCTAAAGCTTTCCTAAATGACTAAAATTCTTGGTCTTGTCTATGATTTTATTTACATATACTCTTTTAGGATAAAATAACTATTTGCCCCCTTAAAGTATTGGTGAATTCTCAAGTTACCCCCTAAAGTATCAATTTACCTATTTTAACTATGTTTATGATTACAATGTGATGGTTTTGTGAGTCTATAGTCAAATATTGAACATATTAATGATGTAACTGTGTTTTTTATTTTTTTTTTCCTTGGGTTTTTATCAGTAATTGTCTTTTTCTCCAAACTAAAAAGGTATTTTTTAACTACCTTCTCCCATTTATGAATTAAAAACTCATTTTTTGGATCGCAAAAAATACATGAATTGCAAAAAAGGCAAATTGATACTTCAAGGGGCAACTTGAGAATTCACCAATACTTTAAGGGGGAAATGATTATTTTATCCATTCTTTTATCAAATTGTATCAACCTAGAGAACACATTTAAAATGTAAGAACTTACCACACCTAATGGTATTTGAGAAGTCTTTAAACGCAATATGCATTTTATGTTATTGTAAAGTGAAATGACATAGTTTAATTTGTTATTGATCAATGCTCTCATAGACTTAATATTTGATGTGGTATATCATTTTGTCTTCCTTGCATCAAGCCTTCTCCCTAACTGGTTGTTTGATCAAGAAGTTCATCCTAACACTTCTTGTATTTCTTACTCATTGTGTATCATTATTTTCTCATTGAATATTTTCATGTGACAGGAGCAATACAGAGGTTATACTTTACCGCTAGCAGTATGTATTGTCTTGTCAGGTATGTACGAAGATGACCAGGACAATTCAGAAGATGTTGTCTATACTGGTCAGGGAGGACATGATTTACTTGGCAATAAGCGTCAAGTCAAGGATCAGAAATTGGAACGAGGAAATTTGGCTTTACAGGTATTGCTATAGTTAATCTCTTATAAACGCTAGAGAAGCTTGTTTAGTTTCTCGTTGGAAAACTATGTAACTATAGTTTATTTGCTACTATAACTGACCTGATTATCCTTAGGATTATGAAAATCAAAATGCTAGTTAGAAAGTTCCATTTCTATGCTTTGAACATGAGGATGTCGATGGGGGCTGCCGGCTCATGTGTCATCTCTACGCTTCACCTTGGTAGCTTCATCGTCTTCCCAGTCTCTCCTCTCAGTTGGTCTAGAAGAATTGTCTCATATTCCTGAAACTTTCCCTTATTTCACTAAGTTTGCCTTCACTGTTATACAATGTTGCAGAAGGATTGTTCTTTTCAATTAAATTCAATTTTGAAGCATTAGAAAACTTTTTCTTTCTCATCATGTGTCATTTGAAACATTATATTCGTTGGCTTTTCTCCACATATTTTAAAGCTACACGGATTGACTCATCCCGGATTCGGGACGATCACTGAATCATGTCATAAATCTTAAATGGACTCATTAAGCTACATAGACCACCAAATGTATTCTTTATAACCCGAGCTCAGTCTTCCATGGGTGCTCTAAGTGCCTGCTTATCTTTATTGGTGATCGATTTGCCTTTATTGCTGACACTTTCACAAGTTGTCAAGTTGGATCCTTGAACCTCCCATATGTATCCTTTGATTTCTTGTTTGTCTTTCCTACGGTGAATTTCTCTTTCCTTTTGCTTCGCGCTAGTCAACGTTACAGCCATGCTACTTTATCTTGTCCAGGAGTATTTTTTCATCGACCTCTTCGGTAGGGTCATCCCAAAAATAGAACAATTGAAATTTTTACCATTATCTCTTTCAATCTCTCTACGTTGAGAAGAACCTCTTTTAATGTTATATACTCTATTACCTGTCTTGTATTATCTGTTTCTATGTCTAAGCCCTTATTACATGTCGTGATGTCTGATACTTATCTTCTTCATGTCTGAGACCAAAGGAATGCTGAAAATGGTTATTGTTGTCCAAATGTTTTCTTGTGAGCTTTTGGCTGATGATGTTATTGATAAAGCTGCTAAATATTAAGAGTGAGAACACTATTTGATGTAGACTAGGAAGGTTGTTACTTCTTTTTCTAGTTCTGATACTTAAGGACTAACAAGAAGTATGATGCTTTGTATTTGATTGAATCATGGCTTTGTTCATCTTCTTCACTTGAGCATCATTTATGATTTACGATGTAAGTGCCTGCAAACCGACACCGTTTCTTGGTGCCATGTTTCGTATCAAGGAAAATTATTGGTAGTTCCAGTGTTGGAAAGGGTGCATGGATATGATTTATTTCATTTTGATTGTTTCTTGAACTACTATTTTATGTTACATTTGACATGGTAAAACCTGCAAGAAACCTTGCACAAATGTGTATATATAGGGGTCTTCCTTCGAGAGCTGGTTTCCAGAATTAATTTCTGATGATTAGTGTTGGGGTTGATCAACACCCAACAGTTGGAGAATTTTTTAAAAAGGACCGTTTTTAGAACATAATCAGCAAAATCGACCCTTTCCCTAAATACTGAGCAAAATCGACATCTTTTTGGCCATGTCATCAAGGCTAGCCAAAAGAGGTCGATTTTGAAAAAAACCATCTTTAAAATACATGGGACTAGTAGTCCCGTGTAATTAGTCTCGTTAATTAAAAATTTCAACCTGCGCTCTCTCTCCTCCAACATTCCTCTTCATTTCTCTCCTCTCTCATCCGATTCGCACTCGATCACCACTAGGGTTGTGCAATCAGTCGGTCGGTTCGGGTTTTGGCCAAATTTGACCAAATCGAACCGAATTGCCTATCATTCAAAACCGAAGCAAACCGATTCAAGTCAGTTCGGTTCGGTTTGGGTCGGTTTGTTCGGTTTTTACTTAGGTACAAATGTTATGTCCAAATTCAATTTCAACTCTAATCTGTTGACGAAGAAAGAAGTCTCTTACACTTTAATTTATTGAAATTCATTAACAATTAAATGTTATTGAATATTAGATGCAGAAATCAAATTCTTATTCCTACCAAAGATTACATAAATTTTTTAGCGAAAACTTACATAAAGAATTAAAGTGATCTCAATCTGATGGACAAAGTAAATAAAAAAATATGTAATAACTTGGATGTTGGGTATAGTTTCTATAAAATTATAAGCCTGATCCAAAGAGAAGTTTGGTCCAAAAATTTATCAATCGAGAAGAAGAATTAGGAAAAGGTTAGAATCAACATTATGGCTTAAGTTTATTACCTCCAAAGTGGATTGGTCCAAAGTAGAAGAAGCGAATATGTAATAGAGAGGGATAGAGAACTAGAGATAATGAAAAGTCCTAGAATTGGAGAGGACACTATTGTTGGGGTATTTTATCGCTATCTGGTTGCGTGAGAGAAAAATATATCAAGCTGCAAGGAAGTAACTCTATATGAACTATAATGGGTCGGGTTTAAGCGAATGTAAATAGTAATTAGAATGAGTAATACAATTCGGTTGGATCTGGTTGAAAAAACTTTAACCCGACCCGAACCGAACTCTAATAAAAACTGAACCGAACTGTTAAAATTTGCCTGGTTCGGTTGGTTTGTTCGGTTTGAACCGAACTATGCTCACCCCAAATCACCACCCTAGGTCGCTCTCGACCACCGCCCTAGGCCGCCTTCGTCTAGTGCCCTTGAGGCTCCCTCAACCACCACCCTCGACCACCGCCCTTACCTCACTACCCTCGAGGCTCCCTCGACAACTGCCCTCTCCCATGCTCTCGAGGCTCCCTCGACCACTGCCCTCGAGGCTGCCCTCGACCACCGCCCTTGCCCTTGACCCTAGCCCTTGACCACTGTCCTAAAGGCCAACCTTGCCTTCGCCCTCAAGGCCAACCTTGCCTTTGCCCTCGAGGCTCCCTTGACCACTGCCCTCACTCTCGAGGCTCCCTCGACCTTCGACCACCGCCGTCGCGCTCCTACCACAGCCCTTGCCCTCGACCACCGCCCTGGAGGAGATTGAGGAGAAGAGGAGGCAGGAAGAGGGGTAATGGTGGTTGAGATAAAAAAAGGAATGAATACACGAGACTAATAGTTCCTTGTATATTCTGAGCCTAATCAGTTTCATAATTAGTAATTGCTAATTACACGGGACTAGTAGTCCTGTGTAATTTAAAGATGATTTTTTTCTTTCAAAATTGACCTCTTTTTGCCCAGCCTTGATGACTTGGCTAAAAGAGGTCGATTTTGCTCATTATTTAGGGAAAATGTTGATTTTGCTAATTATATTTTAAAAATGGTCTTTTTTAAAAAATTCTCCCCCAACAATTAGCGCACCTCATCTTTGTTTACAACTTTTCACATTAAACTGTTACTTTTATGGCTAAAATAATGTGCTTTTTACAAATATAAATTTTGTATAATCAGCGCCAACTCATCATTGTTTGCAACTTTACACATCTGAAATGTTATTTTTTATGGCATATATTGTTGCTTTCATATTTATATAGATACAACAAATTGAAACAGGTTTGTTATTTTGTAGTTGAATCTTGTCTGTTTGGTGTGGTATCATTAAATGGTGACACCTCTTATCTCGTTTTCAGAATAACCATGATACCGGTGTTCCTGTTAGAGTGGTTCGTGGTCACGAATCACGAAGCAGCTATTGTGGGAAAGTGTACACCTATGATGGCTTGTACAAGGTTCGACTTTTACTTTGTATTGAGATTTCCTGCCACGGCCATCGTGACTGTTTTTTCATTTTTGTATGTTGTTTCAGCTTCGTGTCAAATGGCTACACAGCCTTTCTGTTCTGATTACTGTTCTTCCAGGGGAATAAACGTGGACTGATCACTAATATTTGGTTATCTGCAGCCAAACTACCTCACTCGTATATGTATAAGTGTAAACCACTAAAATTCTGAAGAAAAAGTTTGAAAACTAGCATAGAAGTCTAAATGGCCACAATCCTGAATAATAGGTTTGAAAAATTACTGAAAGCATCGTTAGACAACTTTTTAATCATGATAACCGATGCGGCCAACTGAAACAGCTAGGTATTGGTGTTTTGAAAAGTATTATGGAAGTTTTACCTAAGTGTTTGCCTAGCTGATAGCAGCACTAGACTGCTTAAAGTTACCCTTAGTGCCTCTAATTATGCATTGGGTATGTCTAAGCTTTTTCTGGCCTGCTAAGGAGGTTGTCTTGTTCATTACGTTTTACCAGAGTAACCTTAGCGTTTTTGGTTCTGTAGACAGCCTGTTCTATTTTAGCGGATCTAGACTGCTTTTGCCTAAATGCCTCCAATTATGCCTTGGGGTTGACTGGGTTTTTTTTGTTCCGTTGAGGAGGTTGGCCTGCTTCATTTGTGTAACCTTGGTGTTCTTGGTTATGAAGGCGGCCTGCTCTATTTATTAGCATCTTGATTGACCACCAATATTAAACATGGGTTTGTTACTTGGTTTGAGCCCTCTTAAACAAGCGGTTCAATTCAATTAACAAAGGCATTTGCACCCTAATTGATTGACCCATCAGCCCTTTTGGCATCATTGAGTTGACTCCTTGCACGACCCCCTTTGACACCTGCCTTTGATCGTTTCATCTTCATACCAGTAGCTGCCTGGATTGCCTTCTATGGTGGTTGTCATGAACAAGGTCTCGGAAGTGGAACACAGGTAATTCCGTCTAGTATCGCGACTTTTTAAATTAGATTACAATTTTTGCTATCTATTGATTCTATTTTTGATTTCACTACTCCTTTCTCTTCCTATTGCTTCCTCTGACTAAAGTTGTTGCCACTACCATTATTGCAGTGTTCTTCCTCTTATTCTCCTTATTATTCAAAATAACTACTACTACTTTTTTTTAGCTTTCCCCAATTTAGTATTTAAGATTTATATAACATGCAAAATGTGTATGTGCAAAATGTGTATGTACTACTCAAGTTTGTTGTTATCTATGCAGTGAAGAAATTTTCTTATGTTATTATAGTTATAAATTCCATTCAGCTGATTGCTTCATGTGTGAGTAATTTGAGTTAAGTCTTATTGTCTCCAAAGTATTCCCAAGGCATATATACAATAACCTGAAAATTTTAACATTTATGAAAATATTAAATCTAATTTTCAGTTCTTTCCTCTGATGTTGCATGCTATTATCTTCTATGTAATCACTCATTAATATTTTCTTTTCCATTTCAGGTTTATTATTGCTAAGTGTACACTTAGTGTAATAAATGTTTGTTAAAGCTATAATGTCATTTATTAGCCATATATTGAACTCTTTTCTTTATTGTATAGGTGGTAAAAACTTGGGCGGAGAAAGGTGCAGCGGGATTCACTGTGTACAAGTATAGGTTAAAGCGCATCACTGGCCAACCGAGTCTAACTACAAACCAGGTTTTGTTTGTTTTTGAAATACTTTTTTATGCTTATGAAATACAAATATTGTTTACTTTATTCTTGTTCATTTATAGTGCTTTTGTTGCATTGCTGAAAGTTTCATAAGCATTTTTTTTCTTGAAAGGAAGATTTCTATCCCTAGTTTATTAGATTTTCTGTAGTAGAACTCTCAGGACTATTTTATGAATGACAATCTGGCATAACTGCTTGAACTTTTTATGCTTTCTCATCACCTTGTCTGTGAAAGACAAAACATGCATCTGTGTGTAAATCATATGCACTTAAATCTATTAGCAATTTAGATCAATGATGAAAGGTAAGATTGAGATCAAGAGAGGGTTAGGGCTTGTTGTTCAAAGAGAAGAAGGAGATTTAGGACTGGTCGTTCGAAGAGACGAGGTCTGAGGTTTCGTTCGAAGAGCTCGATGGGATTTAGGGAAATTGTTTTGTTCTAAGGCAAGAGGGGTTAGGATTATGGGTGGGAATAGGATACGTCCATACCAAAGGGTGACTAGGGACTGATTAGTACCCATGTAGCGTACCAAGTCTAGATCCCAATCCTAGGTTGGTACCAATCCTAGGATCACATGATAATTGATCCAATCCCAGTCCTATGTTTTACACTGGCTATGTGTCATTATCAAATTATGTCTTATTGACTACTCTCTTTGTTGTTTGTTTACATGTGTATCAACGTCTGTGGCTATTTACTGTAAGAGGCTTACAAGATAGCGAAAATAGTGATATCTTTTTAAGAGAAGAAATATGACTTTTGAGGAATAGTACCAACTTTTGCCTTGATCAGAAGGTTACTTTATAGAGTTGGACTATTATGCTTTTGGGAGGAGACGGAATCTCCTCGTCCCACTTTTGTAGCCGTTAAATTCGACATCAAATGTCTAAGATGTGTTATAAAAGATCAAAGAAGATTTAGCAATAAAAGGTAATTACGTCTTGATATTCCATAAAATCTTGATAACTAGATATGTTTCCTTCTTTTCTCTCTCAAATCAAAGGCAATTCCATTCTAATATTTCCATAAAATCCGTATATGTTGGGGGCTGCTTTTCTTTTTTCCATTTTTACCTCACCTCTTTGATTAACCATCTTATTTTTTTATGTTGGTTTGTTTTCATTATACCAAATGACAAAACCTATGAAATTTATTGATCGATGAGAATCATGTGAGTTATCTTTTGGTTGCTTCCACAATTTAAAGGTTTTTAACATATTTAAGTTGCATTTCACTGCCATGTCATGTTGCAAATTGAAAAGATGGGCATTTTACTGAGTGTCCATCGAAGCGATTTACATTTTTCTCATGGAAACAAAGTTGAATAAGATAATTCATGAAAGGAAAGTTACGGAATCCACCAGTCTTTGATTTCCAATCTAAAACAAATAATCCTTAAGACCAAAGTTATGCAAATAATAAAATATCAGAACTGAATTGAAATCTTGAGAGAGGAAAGATGAAACATGGTCTAGTACTATCTATATGTTCATATTTTATAGAGAATAAATTGCCCTTTGTTATCAAGTTTTATTTGATTTGATTGAATTCATCGTAGGCATCAAAAATTGAATCTAACGGATACATATATGATCTCCTCTCTTCCAGAGAGCATAATAGTCCAACTCTAATTTATTAATCAAGTTTACTACATTCTGAATGTGATAATACACCCGGATGATCTCCTATGCAAGTAACAAATTTCAAAATTTTGTTTGGAAGGTCATTGCTAAACTTGTTATGGGCACAATTCATCGTTGTAATGATTTTTGTACCGATTGATGCTTTGTTATCAAATAGTCCATTATCCAATAGTAACGGATTTTAGTTATTCACTTTTTGTCGTTTAATCTGTTAACTATTGATAAAAATAATGAGAATTGTGATCATAATGTTGAGAACTAGAAAAGGCAAAGTTATTATACTATGTAAACCTAATCTCTCGTAAATAGAGATTAGGAGAGCTACATAAGCATGTATGGATATTGACCAATCTAAATAACTAAGTATTTAATATCTGGCACTCCATCTCAAGCTGAAGCATGTATCTCAAAAATGATCTTAGCTTGTTACACATAAAAACAAGATAACTAGATGAAAGAGCTTTGATGAAGCAGTCAGAAAAGCATAACATTCATAAAATTATATTCGTAAACAGAGATAACTCAAACAGAAAAGGCATAATAAAGTCGTAGAGACCCGAAGAAAATCCTTGCTTTTGTGATGACAATGGTAGAGAACCAAAGTAGTAGTAGATAGCTAGATCATTAGTAGGAGTCCCTCGACATAGGAATCCAATATTATAAATTCATATCGATGCTAGAAAAAACACTAGGCGGGTTAGCATGTAGAAAGTAGAAACCCTAAATAGGTCAGCCGGTAGAAATCCTAAGCAAATCAGAATAGAAACTCTAGGCTGGTCCATCAGAAGAAATCCTACGGGGGTTAGCTAGTAGATTTCGGGCGAGCTTCGGAGACAAAAATCATCGATTAAAGGAATCGGTGCGTCATTGATCGAGAAAAGGCCATGCCAAACGATGAGTAAGTAGTACTGTTCACGGTGAAAAGTAATCCGTTGCTGTTCACATGATGTATAGTACCCTCGGGTATTGTTTGTGTGAAGAGTAACATTGGTTAAGGTTTTTAGAGTTAAAAGTTTTTGAACAAGATTTTGGAGGTTAGGGTTTTTTTTGGTAAGGGATTAAATCGACCAAATCAAAGCTGCCAAGGGGAAGCATGATGGTAGCGCTTGCGACAAAATTCTCTCAACGTCTCCAAAGAGGGGAGAAGTTCTTTAGGCCGAGAAGTATGCTCTGACACCATGTAATGAAATAAAAAAGCAAAATCATTATTCCACCTAACCCTAATCTCTCCTATATAGAGATTAGAACAGCCGCATAAGCGGGTATGGATATTTACCCAATTACCCAAATAATTAAACATTTGATATCTTGCACATAAGAATGTTATAATTTCTAAAATTTATGTATTAATGTTGGCTGTTCTTTAAATGCAGGTTAGATTTACTAGGGAGCAAGCTCCTCAGAAAATTTCTGAATTGCGTGGGTAAGGGACATTGTTAAGTTCTAATTTTCTCTCTCTAAAATCAACTCTAACAATCATGTTAAAATTTATTTAGATTTTTGTGTCTCCAAGTGTACTAAAAATGTCATATAAGATTTGTCAAAACTCTCTTTCAGCTTCTTTAAGGTGAAGATTGCTATAAATAATTGGCTTTTATCTTATTTATGTTAGAGTTTGCAAAATATGTAGAAGGGGATCCTACATCTTGATTTTTCACCGCAAAATGAAAGATGTTCTATAACCATCTCCTTAATTGTTTTCTTAAGTTCTGTATTTACAGTTTATGAGCTGGATCTTTATAGAACTTGTTTTACTTCCCAATCCTGCAAATGATTTGTTTGTTTTCTTACTGTTAACACATACTACTAGTGTGTTTACTCCTAATACTACTATGACTACTTAAGTCAATGATCATGAAGAACATGAAATTCGTAGAAACTATATCACACTCTTCAATCAATGCACATCCTTTAAATCATGCCCTTTTACAGATGAAGCTAATTTGTGGACTTAGACCTGTATTCATTGCTTATACGACGTGGAAGCACAGGGCGAGCCTGTCATGTTTGTTTCTCGTACTGAACTTTGGAAATGCTTATTTGCTGTTATTAAGGCAGCATAATTAAGATGGGGGAATGTGTTATGAATTAGAATGTTGGCAGTTGAGAAATAATATATCCGGAAAAGTTTAAGAGAAATAAGAATGCAATTATGGATGAGTGGATACTTGAGATTGTTGCAGGGCCTTTACTTGAGGATAATGCGAGGGAAGGTCGACTTACATGGTGTAGGCTTAAGCAATAAAGGCCATAAATGCACCAATTAGGGTAAGTGATAGGACTATAATCAATGGAGTGAAGAGGATACTTAAAGAGAACTTTGATGGGGTAATCAAGAATGATAATATAAGGGTGTCCTAACAGAGGATATTCATTGTAGAAATGAAAAAAAGTATTCAGATATTTGACCCTCAAATTTTCGGATAAAGGCTTTCTTCTTGTTATATTTCTAGTTGGAATTAGGGGACAGAAACAATGTATAATATAAGACAAAATATGTGACTAAAAGTATTTGAAGCTTCAATTTGTGAGTGTGAACTTTTGAGATCATAGGGAAATGGGTGAATATCTCATTATAAACTTGATTAGTACACTCTACCTTTAGCGTTTGCAAGAAATTTTGTATTGTTAACCAGTGTTTAGGCAATGTCTTTGAATCATTATGTCGGTTTAATGTGCTTATATCGGCTTTGTTGATTTTTTGTCTCATTGTAGTGATGAATTCTTCATTTGTTGGTGACTACAACTACCTGACTATAGTTGCTATTGTTTAATGATTGTTACAAGGGATTGGACATTATTGGTCCTAAATCTTGTTCAATGTTTACATCTTCCATCCATCCTTGTATAGGTTGTCAAATTACATGAATGATTTCAATTGCTTGAAATGATGTAATATTATTATTTGCTAAGTATATTTTTTCTTCGTTAATGACTATGGGTAATCTTTTATTATTTGTTTACAATATAAGTTGTTAATGTGTTGCTAAGTATATTTTTTCTTCGTTAATGACTATGGGTAATCTTTTATTATTTGTTTACAATATAAGTTGTTAATGTGTTGCTATGTTGGACGCCAATCTTTCGCCTTGTATAGGTTGGCAAATTTACTACGTATCTTTCGCCTTTTGGCTTAGCATTCATAAAGTATATATTTCGGTGGGATAATATTTTCTTAAAAATTTTCGTAAAAGAAAAACTATTTGGAACTTCAGCAACATGAATTCATCATCTCATCGCTCCACTGTATGAACCATGAACCTTGCCCTTGTTATATGCTCCTTGTGCCCTAATGGGTGTTAGTTGAGCAATTTTTCTACTATTTTTATATTATCTCTATAGAGCTTAACATTTTTTTTTGTAGGTTGGTATGTGAAGATATTAGTGGTGGTCAAGAAAACATGCAAATTCCAGCTTCTAATGTTGTCGATGATCCACCTTTTGCTCCCACAGGTATGTATGGTTAATTCGTTGGGTCACTGGAGATTAATGTTGTAGTGTAAGAATCGTTGCTTGTATAATTATGCACAATATTTGTCAGGTTGGTGGAGATTGTTTGGTCTTGTACAATAGAGGTCACTAAATGCACAAGTTAGGTGAAGTAATGAGATTACAATTAGTGGAAAAAGAGTATTGTAGGTAGACCTAAAAGAACTTGGTTGGAACAAATTAAGAAAGGACATGCGAGTAGTTAACTTAATGAAGATGAATCATAATAGAACAAAATGAAACAATAAGATTCATGTAACCCATGCCAAAAGTTTAGCATAAAGGCCATCTTGTTGCATAATTTTTGTTCTGAATTTCTTTCTAGTCTTTCAGACATTTTTTGGCACGAAAGGAATTCCTTCAGGCAACTATGATATATGTAATTATCATTTTTGAAATGACATCAAAATATACAGTGCAAATTGTAAATGTTGACCATTGGGTATTGGGCTATCATATAGAAATGGCTGAATTATGTGTATGCTCACGGTTTTAAAAAGCCTCTGCCTAGTCTGTCTAGGCGTACGTCTAGACTTGAAGCAGTACCTACTACCTAGGCCGCATAACTAGCACCTAGCGCATGGGCATTACCTAGATTGCCCACCTAGATTTTGGGAGTATTTAGGGGAGCATTGTCTATTTATATGGACTGCACCCTTTAAACATTGATCGTGATTTTCTGTGTTGTAGTCTTCACGTCCTTCGACCTCTTTCAAACTCCTTTATCCCTAAATATGAACACCTTCACTACCTCCTCTGACCTTCAACAAAACCTCCTTGACCACCACTTGAATGAAGAAAGAAATCCACTTAGACACCAGGGCGACACCTAAGCGTTTTATAACAATTACATTTACTATCAATTATTGTAATTAAAAATTAAAAAAGAAAACTTCTTAGGCTCTAGGTGTCAGATCTAACGCCTAGGCGATATTGTTAGTTATTATTTTGGCTATTTAGTATTTAAGTATGCATGATTTATTGTGTATCTAAGATTGCTATCTTTTTCTTTTTCAAATTTATGTGAATTGAAAATGTATTTTAATCAACTATTATAATTAATTAAATTTAAAAATAGCCAAACGCTTAGGTGCCACCTAAGTGTACACCTAGGTATCCGAGCGCTAGGCGCTGACTTAAACGCCTAGTCCGCCTAGTGGTTTCTGTAACATCGGTATGCTCGTATGCACTAAAATATATATTTAATAAATTATAACTTTTATTTTTGATTTAATTACCACTTTTAGAATAATTACATATTACATATTTGTTAATAATCAAGACATTACAAATAACTTGATGCAAATAATATAATGAATTGTTTGATTTTTTTCTTTCAATCCTTTGCATATTTTGCATATGGATCTTTAATGGTAACACATCAAAGGAAGTATCAATGACTGATAAATCCATGTGAATTTAGCATGTTCTCGTTTTATTCAGTATATGCATATCTTTTACACATTTAAAACAGTGTGGCTGCTTTCTCTACATAGCTGTGTCATAGCAGATATCACTATAATACATCAAATTATAATTTTGTTAATGTTTGCTCTATACTTTATTTATAGAGATGGATTAGTTACAAGTTAGTCTCACAAGCAATGTGAGACTAAACTAAACTCTATACTTTATTTATAGAGATGGATTAGTTACAAGTTAGTCTCACAAGCAATGTGAGACTAAACTAATACTCTCTTCTTCTAATGGATTAGTTACAAGTTAGTCTCACAAGCAATGTGAGACTAAACTAATACTCTCTTCTTCTAACACTCCTTCTCAAGCTGGAGTATATATATCATGTATGCTCAGTTTGTCACAAATAAAGTCAACCCTTGTTCGACCAAGTGGTTTTATAAGAATGTTTGCCAATTGATCTACTGTCGATACATATTTTACCGTGATGATTTTATCGTCGAGTTTCTTGCGGACTATATGACAGTTGACTTCAATGTGCTTGGTTCTTTCATGAAACAGGAGATTCTCAGCAATGTGAATTGTTGTTTTATTGTCGTCATATAGATCCATGAGACATTCTAGAGGGAGATTAATTTTTGTCAATAGGTCTCTGATTCAAACCATCTCTAGTGTCACATTTGTCATAGCTCTGTATTCTGATTCTGCATTGGATCGAGATACAACACTTTGCTTCTTATTTTTCCATGACACTAGATTTTCTTCGAGAAAGACATAATATCCAGTAGTTGATCTCCTATCAAAAGGACATCCAGTCCAATCTGCATCAGAAAAACCTGCAACTCTGGTACGTCCTTGATCTGAGTAGAGAATTCCTCGTCCCGGAGTCTTCTTTAAGTACCTTAAAATTTTTATTACTGCATCCAAGTGAGTAGATCTTGGTGCGGACAAGAACTGACTCACAACACTGACTGCGAATGTGATGTCAGGTCTGGTCACCGTCAGATAATTCAGTTGCCCTACCAATCTTCTATATTGTCCAATATATTCAAGAAGCTCCCCCTGATCTGTTAGTAGTTTTGAGTTCACATTCATTGAAGAATCACTGCTTCTGCATCCTAACATCCCAGTTTTTGAAAGCATATCCAATATGTACTTTCTTTGTGACAGAATAATACCCTTCGTTGACTTTGCAACTTCAATACCTAGGAAGTATTTTAGGGAACCAAGATCTTTGGTTTGGAAATGTGTCTGTAAATACTTCTTCAGGTTGTCAATACCAGAAGCATCATCCCCTGTAATTACAATATCATCCACATAGACAACAAGCAGAATTTGTTTCCCATTCTGAAATCGCCAAAAGACAGAGTGATCTTTCTGTGCACGACAGAGCCCAAATTCCTGAATAACTGATGCAAAATGTCCAAACCAGGCTCTCAGAGATTGCTTCAGACCATAAATTGATTTCTTTAGCTACACCTTCGCATTCTGTCACTGAGCAACAAAACCTAGTGGTTGTTCCATGTAAACCTCATGTAGAATGCCATTAAAAAATGCATTCTTGATGTCCAACTGTTGAAGTGGCCAGTGATTTGTCGCTGCTAATGAGAGAAAAATCCGAACAGATATCATTTTTTACTACTGGAGAGAAGGTATTTAAGTAATCTAAGCTATACACCTGCGAATAGCCTTTAGCAACCAGTCGGGTTTTCAGGCGTTCTAAAGTTCCATTAGTATTCAATTTGACAGTGTACACCCACTTGCAGCCGACGGACCGCTTTCCTGATGGAAGTAGGACAAAATTCTAAGTCTTATTCTGTCGTAAGGCCCTCATTTCGTCTTGCATTGTTTGGTTCTAACCTTAGATAGACAGGGCTTCTGACACATTCTTGGAAACCAAATATGAGTCGAGGGAAGTAGCAAAAGATCGAAAGGTGAAGGAGATCGATCATAAGAGACAAAGTTAGAAATAAGATGTTGAGTACTAGTTCGTGTCCTTTTCGAAGTGCAATAGGAAGGTCTTCCGCAGAAGGGAATAAATTTACACTTACTGATTCTGGTTCTTCTGGCGGAGGACTTTGTGTTGAGGCCGACGTTGGCTTAGGAGTAGGAGCAGAGCGACGATGATAAATTTGAATTGGGTCGTTAAATCGAGCTGAATCTTTGCCAGTAGTGTAAATAGTATTGTCAGTGGATGAACCACCACTGTTAACCAATGACTCTTGTAGGATTAAATAGTCATACTCATTCGATGATAATGAAGTTGGAGAACTATAATAACCAGGTTTATCTTCAAAGAATGTTGCACCAACAGATAACACAAGATGATTGAGTGATGGACAAACATTTGTAACATTTATATTTTCGGGAGTAGCCAAGAAAAATACCGTTAATAGATCGAAAGTCAAATTTTTATTTGTTTGGATTGTGATTATGAACAAAACACAGAGAGCCAAAAATCTTTGGAGGAAGCGAAAAGAGATAATCATTAGGATATAGAACTTTAAAAGAAATTTTATCTTGTAGAACAGAAGAGGGCATTCAATTAATCAAGTAACATGCTGTTAGGATAGCTTCCCACCAAAACTCTTTGGGAACATGACGATGAAATTGTAAGGTTCGAGCAATATCAAGGAGATGTCTATTCTTTCGTTCAACAATTCCATTTTATTGAGGAGTGTAAACACAAGAAGACCGATGCAGAATTCCATATTGTTCAAGGAAACTAATGAAGTTGCCATCTAAATATTACTTTGCATTATCAGATCGATTTTTTTATCAAAGTCTTGAATTGATGACTATTTCAGAATAAAAGAGTTTAAATGTAAAAAAAACTTCAGACCTAGACTTGAGAAGATAAATCCAAGCAATACGAGAGTGATCATCCACAAAACTGACAAAGTACCGGAATCCTAATTTAAAAGTTATTGGGCATGATCCCCATACATCAGAATGAATAAGATTAAATGGCTTTGCAGCCCTCTTATTGACTCGATTAGGATAAGATACACTATGGTGTTTGCCAAGTTGACATGACTCACTCTGAAGAGGAAAGAGATTTGAACTGGGGATTTAGAAGCTTGAGAACAAAGAGAGAGGGATATCCTAGTTGACAATAGTATTGTAGAGCTGATGAGTTTCCGATACAAGATAAATGTTTGGCGCCCAAGTCTAGTTTATAATGATCGTTCTGCTCATGCCATGTCCCAATCATTTTCCTCGTGACCAGATCCTGAAAGACAATGTATGGGAAAGAATGTCACAATACAGTTTAGTAATTTAGTAATATTACTAACAGATAAAAGGTTATAGGAAAAACTAAGATGATAGAATAAGAGAAAGGGGGAGACTAGGTGTAGGATTGGTATTGCCGACACCCTGAATAGGTTTATGTGAACCATCAGCTAATATAACTGAATTAGATGTAGGAAAGAAAGAGATTAGGATACCTTGATTCCCAGTCATATGATGAGTGACACATGTATCTATAATCCTAGTATAAGACGAAAACGATGTAAGTAAAGATAAAGAGGTACTTGCACTTTTGAGAGTAGTGGATAAAAAGGAGGAGGATGGTTGTGAACTTTGGTACTGTTGGAATAATTAAAATTATTGAAATTAACGCTGCAGCTCCGCATTCTGAAAGACTGACTGTAGTTGACTTTCACTATCAGATGAGGTGAAGTTGTCCTAAGCGGCCATGTAAGCACTATTGGTCTTATTCTTTTCCAATTCAGGATAATTATATTTGAGATGTCCTGATTGATGACAGTAGTTACAAGTATCCACTAAGTCATCGTCGTTAGTATGTCTGCCTTGAGATGAATTTCCACGACCACCTTGTTGACCACCTCGGCCCCCAGAACGATCAGTGTGGTAACCTACTCTCCCTTCAAAGTTGCCTCTACCTCTTTCAGGACCATCAATATGACCTCGTCCATAAGACTGCTAATTCTGAGTGGCAAGCGCAGAGCGATCCGCGATGGATGTAAGTGGCTGTGCAGGGACGTCGTTCTTCAAAAAGTGATAAATCTCAGCCATAGAACCAATGGCGGAACTCCTCATGATTTGTGATCGAGCAGAGGAGTAAATGGAATCTAGGGTACCCAAATAGGTGAGTACCATAAGTTTGTTTTATTGGTTTTGCATCTATTTTATATCCCAATAATAGAAAAAATCTGACTAAGTTCCTCAGCCAGACGATTGAACTCACCATAATGATCATCTATGGGTTTACCATCCTGTTTCTTACGAAACAGTTCTTGAATAACTTCATATGCTTGATTAATATTACTGCTACCCTCATAGAGATCTTGTAAGAAACACCAAAGTTACTTTACTAGCATACAATGAAGGACTAAATCCTGAATTTTAGGCTCCATACTATTAATAATCTGATGTAAGAGGACACTATCATCTAATGTCCAAGACTCCAGTGTCGGAGTAGGAGGGTTCGTCAATAAATGGTCAGTTTTGTCTCGACCTGCCACGTAGCTTTTAATAACACGTTTCCACTAGAAATAGTTAATTCCATCAAGTTTCCGGTCAGTGATTCTACCAGAAAATATCTTTGAAACTTTTGTCTGGATCGCTAACTCAGAATTTTTGAGTCCCTCAGATCCGGCCATCACGAAACAAACGAGTAGAGATCAAGATGATACTCTCCACAAGTTGAGCAAGTACAAGAACCCAAAGGCTAACAATGCAAGAACCTGAAGGTTAACATACAAGAACCTGAATGTTAAAATGCAATAATCCGAAAGTTAACATGAAACCTGAAGGTTAAAGTTCAAGAACCCGTATTTTTTTTTGTTTTTTTGTTGGATAACAATTCCCAGGTCTTAAGTCAGATCCGAAAACAAAGGGACATGACAACGACGATCATCGACAGCGGATGGAGTTGTCAAGGAAGATCGGATCGGTGAAGTGGATCTGGATCTGGAGTTTCCTCCGTGGACCACCGATTCAACGATCCGAGTCGGACGTGAAGGAGGTTTAACGTTGATGTTTTGATTGTGGAAACAAGAACTGAAGTGAATATCTTAGCAAGGTAAGATAAACACTCTTCTCAAGATTAAATCCAAGTTTGAACTCGAGGAAACACCAAGCAAGGTAAGATATCCAAGTTGTCAAGGAAGCAAATGACAACGAATAAAACAAGTGACGGCGGTGGCGGACGAATCAGGCAGCGACGGATTTGATCTTTGGCGGCTAGGTTTCGAGAGAGGAGAGGAGGCGGAAAGAGGAGAGGAGGCGGCTAGGGTTTCAAGAGAGAGGAGAGACGGCGGCTAGGGTTTAGGAATTAGGGTTAGAGTTAGAACAAATGGCGGCGGGAATTAGGGTTTAGGGTTTAGGAGGCTCTGATACCATGTTAATGTTTGAAGTGAAAAATGATTATAGGAGAGTTATCCCCTCACTTTATACTTTATTGATAGAGATGGATTAGTTACAAGTTAGTCTCACAAGCAATGTGAGATTAAACTAATACACTCTTCTTCTAACAAAATTTAACTGGTTTTATTTTCATTTTCTTGTGTAAGGTTCAATTATTCTAGTTTGCCATACATCCTTTATCTGTTCACTTCAGTGAATTAGTAATAAATATTACCAAGTGTTGAAGTAATCTAACCGATGGTATAATCTTAAAATATTTTAATTGGGCTATATGATACACAATTCTTAAAGCATTCATGAGGAACCGTATTTGTGCATCTTTCTTTATATAGCAGCTGCTTTTGATTTCCGAGACATGTGATTTAATTCATGAGAGTTGGGACAGCTTTAATCCTGAGAGTTATTTTGCTTCTTTACTATTTGATTATATCTGAAAAGTCTCTTTATTATGGCTGAAACTGTTTTTTCCTTGTGGTATATCGACTATTGTTTTTAGATTTTGAGTACAGTAAAGCTATTCGTTTGGCAAAGAATTTAAAGCTTCCCACAAATGCTGCTGGATGCAAGTGTAAAGGAGAATGTGGTGACCCAAGAATATGTTCGTGTGCTAAGCTCAATGGTGGAGATTTTCCTTATGTGCGTAAGGATGGTGGAAGGTACATTTTATCCCTATTTATGTTATTTTTATTATTATCTGCTTTTTATATGTTACCTCTTCTAAAAAACGTGAACAAGAAACATTTTTAAATGTGTAGAAGTAACTGTTATCTAATTGTGACTGTTCAACTTTTACTGGCATTAGTGAAGTTTCTAGTCCTTTTATGTATTGTTGTTAACGTCCGTAGGATCATACCTTCCCATGTGGTTTAATTTGGTTTTAAGAATTGATTCCCCTCTCACCCAAAAGAGTTGCCTTATCTTTGAAGCTTATTGTTTTGTCACAGTTAGCAGAATTATCCTGATTATGATGTGAATTTGCAAAGTTTTGTTGGATACTGCAACGCAACCTTATCTGTTTTAAGGTTTTATCTGTTGCTTGCATTTATTATCAACTGACTCTGTTCTGGTCATCTAAGTTTCTTCTTCTTGATGGTATTTACTACTAAATGTGGATTTTTAGAAGCCCGTGTTTAATTACTAAATACTGATACCTAGGTACCGGCTACCCCTGGTCCAGTTATTGAGAGCATCGTGTGTTTTTAGTTTGTACTTTGTAGTATTCTAAGGGCCAGCTGGTATTGTCTTCTGTAGGCTTCTTCTACTTTTCTTTACTTTGTAGTATTCCAGCTGGTATTGTTTTCTGTAGGCTTCTTCTACTTTTTTTTAAAGAATCAGATTGTTATCGAGACGTGCGCCCCTGGCGCGAGGCGTTGCGGGTTGGGACAATTTCGCCCCGCACTAGATGCGGGGGGCGCTGCACGCATATGAGGCACGCGCGAGTGTGCGCCTCACGCGCGCGAGTGTGCGCTTGACATAGCGCGCGCCTCGTGTGCGCTTGACACCTGCATCATGTAATAGACTCTTTTTTATTTTTTAAATAATTTACATATTTACATCATGTAATAGACTCTTTCTTGCTAGTTGATAATCCATACTCCATCTTTTCATGTTTAACCTATAAAAAAGAAACAGTAATTAGTAATTTAGTATACTTGTTTGCTAATTGTAACTTCCTTCTCTAATTAGCATGTTAACTAGAAATTTATGAACATGTAAATATGTAATTGTTACCTCCATTCTCCATCTTTTCATGCTAACTAGCAAATAGCAATTAAGAATACTAACTAGAAAATTATGAATAGTCATGTTTGTTAATCACTTAATTGTTACTTAAAAATACATATATCATGTCATGTTTGTTAATCACTTAATTGTTACTTAAAAATACATATATCATATTTTAAATAAAAATACATATATTCTTATTTGTTACTTGCTTGTTTTGTTTCATACACTTCTGATTATGTTGGAGATTATCTCGCATTGTGATTTGTGAAAACTTATGAACTTCTCTATGTTATGCATGCTAATTAAGACTCTTTCGTGATTTAGTAGGTGAAAATATATTTCTTAGTCTTTTTATGTGACAATTTATAAACATGTTGCTTATATGCTTCTTTGTCTTATGTTGAAAAATATTAGTTTGAGTTGTGCGCCTCAATTCAATGAGGCGCGCGTATCGTTGTGCGCCTTGCGCATGGTGCGCGTAAGGGGCCTTTGTGCCCCGCATTGCGCCTTGCGCCTCGATAACTACTGGAATCGGCCACTAATTGTGTTTGGTAAAACTCTTTTTGCATGCTTATTGATAAGGGACCACTTTTAGAAGCAAACCTGAAGCAGCTTCCGCTTTTTGTAGTTTTTATACCATATATACCCTTTAGTTTTTGACAGTAGTACCTTATCTGTCCCCATAAATAGGCAGATAAACTTATATTTATTTTGGAAATTTCATTTATAAATCTTTAAATACATTATTACCAAGCACGTTGACTAATTTTGGAAGCAACTTATGGTATATGATTTTCAAACGGCTATTTTTGGCAACTTATATAAGTTTCTTCTCTAAGCATCTTAAACTCCAGCATTGCCAAACTTGTCCGAAGTTTCATCATTTTCACATACTAAATCTTAGTGCTGATCATATTTTTGTTCTTCATGGTCTTTTGCAGATTGATTGAAGCTAAATCTGTCGTGTTTGAATGTGGGCCAAGCTGCGGATGCAATGCTTCCTGTGTCAATAGAACATCACAAAAAGGACTAAAATACCGCCTTGAGGTGTGAATCCTAAAAAAACGAGTGAGAGACAGAGCAAAAGACAACTACCACCGGAGTGCATGTTGCATCATAATGAAAAATAGCACACAAATTTATAAGATCTGATTTCTGCTCTCTGCAGGTGTTTCGTACTGCGAACAAGGGTTGGGCTGTTCGATCATGGGATACTATTCCGTCAGGTGCACCTGTCTGTGAGTACACTGGGATACTTAGAAGGACAGATGAGGTTGACGCCGACTTGGAGAATAACTACATTTTTGACATTGACTGCCTTCAAACAATGAAAGGGCTTGATGGAAGAGAGGTGTGACATCAATATTTCACCCTCATTTTTGCAATACTCTCGTGGTATTTATATTTTCTGATTTAAAATATTTTTAGTTTGATAAGGCATTTAGTTACGCGAGAGGTATCCTGCTTTCTGAAATTTAATGGTTTTGTAGATGAATATCCCCCTCTTAATTTTTTTTTGAATTAAAAATATAGCTGCCTGTCTGTTTGAGGTTTTGTTACATGGTTTGTGTGTACCCTATGGGGGTAGTTAATTTTCTTCACTTTCTCTCTTCCAATAAACATAGCACGAGTTATGATGCTCTGCTACTTGAACAAAGCACCACACCAATACTTGATGTGTATCTGACTATGACATGCAGTCGGATATACACCTCTTATGCGTTGGGTTCTTATGAATGCTACATTTAGCAGACGATTGCTTAATTCAACTCTTTAAGTTTAACAAATTGTATGAAGAGATCAGTTAGTTAATCTTAATGAAGCTGTGGATTGTAGTTAATATTTATTTGCAGAAATATATCGCTTGGGACATGCCATCGTATTTCTTGTTAACATATAGGCATGCTGAACTCCATTTTTTGCTATCTGTTTCACTTAAATATTGATATTCTCTACTTGTTTCCAATAAAAAGATTTCTATTCAATGTGATTAACGGGATAGCCTGACCACTAGCATATCTTTTACTAGCTCATTTTGCAAACTGATTTTCCACATTGTGCTTAATTGTTTTCCATATACATAGGAATATAGGAGACTATAACATCATTCCATAACAGTTGAGATGATACTGAACTACTTTTTGTGGATAGAATAACCACATCAAATGGTGGAAAAAGTGAGGAGATTCTGTCTCTCCATTTAGGAGGAGAAAAGTCTATCTTGTCAAG
Source organism: Asparagus officinalis (assembly GCF_001876935.1). NCBI lineage: Eukaryota > Viridiplantae > Streptophyta > Magnoliopsida > Asparagales > Asparagaceae > Asparagus > Asparagus officinalis. The sequence continues at coordinate 7,154,276 of NC_033803.1, read as the reverse complement.
ATGGTGAAGTTTAAGATGATGTGGTTTATCGAAACAAATCACGATGGTTAAAGTGGACAAGTGCTTCTGGGGTCCTATTAGAATACCTCTGAAATAGAAGGGAAGCTTCTATAACACAATTATAAGATTCACATCACAGTGCTTTATGGATCTGAATGTTGGGCAACTAACAAAAACATTTGCAGAATTAGTGCAGCAGAAATAAGAAACCTATGATCAATGAGTGGGTATAGACTAAGAGATATGATAAGAAATGAGTGCGTTGATAGGAAGTTCGAGGTTGCACCTGTTGTGAATAAAACGAGAGAGAATAATTTGTGCATTCATAGTAAGAGTATTGAAACATCATGATTTTTGTTTTGTTGATATTTTGAGACATTAGATTATGATAAATGGATCAGATTATCCATTAGAATAGTCTAACCATACACCAAGAGGCGTCACCTTAGATTATGTGCGCGCGACACACATACACATAAGTGTGTGTGTTTCTTTTGTGTGTGTGTGTGTGTACGAGTATGAGGTGACGACTTATTTTGCTAAATCAGCTACTAAGAGATAGCCATGTGATGAGGTCCACCCTAAAAGTCAAATCACATGACACACCACGTGTGTGTGGGGTTTAGCAACACATCTGCTAAATGGCCTAGCAAGAGATAGTGGAGTTGGTAGGCCAACCTTGTCATGTGATGTATATGAGATGGGAGTGGTGTTAGAGGCACACCCCAAACCACACCTCCCCTCTCATTCGCTACAGTACTCCGGGCCCCACATGAGTTTTTAAAATTTAAAAACTCATATGGGGCCCGGAGTACTGTAGCGAATGAGAGGGGGAGGTGTGGTTGGAGGTGTGACTTGGGGTGTGCCCCTAACATTTCTATATGAGATGGCGGCTCATTTTGCTAAATTAACAGATAGCCATGTGATGAGGTCCACCTTAAAAGTCACATCACATGACAAGGTTGCTTGCTAGGCCATTTAGCAGGCGTGTTGCTAAACCCCCTATAATATAGGGGTATATCCGCGAATAACCAGTTTAAGGTCATCTAAATGATTTATGTCCATAATTAAATAGGTCTTCCTTCTCTTATCAATTGTTAACTAATTTATTCTTTTTTATTTTGCAGAGACGCCCTGGTGATACAGCAGCACTGGTGAATTTTGATGATAAAAAAGCTGAAGCGGACTTTTGTCTTGATGCTGGTCGAGTCGGCAATGTTGCGCGGTTCATCAACCATAGTTGTGAACCTAATCTCTTTGTCCAGTGTGTTTTGAGCTCGCACAATGATATTAGGATGGCAAAAGTAATGTTATTTGCTGCAGATACCATCCTGCCCCTGCAGGTGATCATTTTACTGCCGTTATGAATAATATTAGTAACAAAATCAAATATATTTTGTAGGTTAATTCTTGTATATGTTTAGTAATGTTGTTAGATTGCAATCTCTTAGTCGTATTAGTCTCTTGATTGTCCATGATGTCACATATTAAAAAAAGTGTTAAAATTGTATGAAATTTGTAATTTGCAACCAAAGTAGTTTAAATATGTTGCTTTGAATAATGTAAATCATATTGTTTTAAGTGTACTACTTTGGCCAGTGAGTCATTACTTGAGAGATTGTGATTTAATTAATTCACAGGCATGCATCTGAACTAAACATACTATACTTGATTTCATACTAAAGACACAATTTACTCCATCCAGTGTAGTCGAGATCAAAACTGGGTCTTATGTGAAGAATTGAAATTAAAAAATAAAATAAAATAAAATAAAAATAAAATGAGACCTTATTTTAGATTCAGTTGTTTTAGGTTGATTCATTCACTCACACTTATTTAATGTCGCGCTTAGCTGATTCTAATGTATTTTGCTTCACTTCCTGCAGGAACTCTGCTATGACTATGGTTATGCACTTGATAGCGTAGTCAGACCTGATGGTAGTATCGTTCAGCTCGCCTGCCATTGTGGTGCTGCTGGATGTCGTAAGAGACTTTATTAGATCCGGTGGTCATTTCCGGTAAACTGACATTATTTTCAACTTTATACCGTTCCTTCATATTGTTTCTATAATTGGCAGAAGGGAATTTTGTTTGGATGATGGGGAGTATATTTAACTGGTACATTTGTATGAAACATAAATACTAGTCCTTATCTGATGAAATCAGTTATTTTCTTGCAAATTTTTTTGGCTATATAATATAACTTTCTATTGTTGGAGGACAACTCCTTTTCTACTGGTTTTGTGTTTTATATTTCATTATTTACCTTTCATTGTACATAAAAATGTCAGAATGGTGGAAATTTGCATCTTACAGTTCTCTTGTTCCTACTCAGTAAGTATTCTTGGTTGGAATCTGAGACCTGAAGTTGATGATGACCTAGATTACAGTTTAGGTTATAAACTTTTAAAATCTGATGCTTATTATATTAATTCAGGCAAGTATATCAGTTCACGTATGAAATTTTTTAGGGGTTGTTTTATTAGATTAATCTTAGGACTGGTTTTATCATTCCATCCCGTTCTTTATATAGCCGTCTGAGGAAACTTTTGTTGTGGATGGTGTTGTTATATTGTGTGCTACATTAACACTGTCAACATCGTGTGAAACATATATACTATCCTTAGTTAAGGAAAATAAGGTATGTGTGTTGTTTTAAATAGTTTGTAGGTCAGTCTTTCCTTAAATCTACTTTTCTGCTTTTGTTATGTTTAAAGATTCTTTCTTTTTCTTTCTTTTATTTTTTTTTATTTTTAAGTTTGCTTTGCCTCAGGAAACTGAGTTGTCATTTGGTGAATCTGAGAGGATGGTGATTCCAGTTTAGTTGGGGGGTTAGAGCATCTCCAACAGCTTCCCCATCTTCTTGAAATACTCAAATTTGGAGAATATAGAGCTTTTTTTTGGTCCAACAGATTCCCCATCTCATTCCCCAAAATAGGGAAGGAGGAGAAAAAATAGGGAGGTTTTCCCAAATCTGCAGCATTCTTCAAATTTTTGGGGAGAGCTTTATTATTGTAATAAATGCGATTTTTCAAAATGGGGAAGCTGTTGGAGTTGGAGCAAAAATAATTTGGAGAATATGACTTTTGTTTCTCCATTTTGGAGAAAATTTTGGGGAAGCTGTTGGAGATGCTCTTATATAAGCAATTAATGCCGTGTACTTTTTATATCAATTACAGCAAGTTCCATCAGTTCAATTACGAAAATTTGTATGGAAAGCTTTGTATGGCTGAGTAAAATGTATCAAAGATGTGTTGCAGGAGAATTGAGCTATACTTCAGATGCGTAAATTGGTCCTCGGCCGTGATAACCTCTGCCATGGTAAGTAAGGATCTTTTACTGTGTATTTATGGGTTTACAGCGGTTAAGTATTTCTTAGGTGCCAATTATAACGCGCTGCAGGCAAATGTCTTCTAATCCCTCTTTTGCTTACTAATCTGGGGATGTACGCTTTACAACATAATTCTATCGAGCTTCTTAGAAATCATGCCCGACTTTTGTATCTATTGGTTTCATATGTTTTTCAAGCGCAAATTGGCTGGCCACACATTTATCTGTTATTGAGAAAATGGTAGGGCTGTCCAATTGGGGTTCGGGTTTGGACCGGGCCTGAACCCGGCCCGGCCCGGTTTTAATTATATATATTATATATTGTTTATGTATAACTATAGTATAATATAGTCATTAATGTATACTTATATATACTTATATATGTATTTCTAATGTATACTGTATATAATTATAGTATGATATGATATAAGTATACATATAATTAAAGTATATATATACTTATATTATTTATATATATATATATATATATATATATGATCTAGCCCACTTGGAACCCGTACCAGAGAATCCAAGCCGGGTCGGCTGAGTGACAATCTCACTCAAATTGGAGCCTCTTTCAACTTAGAATAGTCAGATTTATTTTAAAATTTAATTTTAATATATTTTTATCTAATTTACTTTATTTTAATTTAGTATAATTATCAATTAACCAAACTTATATATATTTAAATTGAATTTAGTTTTAGTTCTTTACTGAATGGCTAGTAAACTTGTTCTATCAGAACTAGGAAAAATTAACAAATTTAATGACAATAATTATGATATGTGATATAGAAAAATAGGTTATGCTCTTATTCATGACAATATTGATAATGTAATCGAAACTACTGCTCCAACCCTTACTGATAAATCAACACCTGAAGAAAAGAAATGGTTTGAACAGTGGAAGTCGAAAGATAAAAAGTCGAAAGATAAAAAGCCTTATGCTCATGTTCATGGAAGATAATTTGATCAAAGTTTTTAAAACTTATAAGACTTCCATGGACATGTGGAATGCAATAAAAAAATACGACACCACATCTGAAGTTAACATTTAACTACTCTTGCATAAGTATAATTCTTGTAGTATGCAAGAGGGAGACAATATCGTAGAACATATAAATAAAATGATTGTCACGGCTAAGGACTTATCCATTGCTAGGACCGAAATCTCGAAAAGAATGCAAGTGACAACCATTTTGAACAGTCTACCCTCTTTCCTTGCTGTGGCTGCCACCACATTGAGAATGAACCCTGCAATTAAGTCTGTCACTGATCTTCTTATGCACCTAGCGATAGAACATGACTTAATAGCCAGTAGTAAAGAATCAGAACTGAATATGGTACAACAGGAGCTGAATTATGTCCGCCAGAGACATAATACTGAAAGCTATAAAAATCATGGTCCTAATAAACCATAACCGCGAGGAGCGAAGTCACATCAGTTCAAGAAAAAAAGTACCTCGCGGAGCCTGCTACAATTGTGGAAAGTTTGAGCATTTCAAGCCCAATTGTCCACAAGGGAAAAACAGGAGAATAAAGGAGGCTATAAGCATCTAGAACAAGGGGGTGCTAGCAAAAGAGAATTCGTCAGTGTGATAGAATGCAATGCTGTGATGACATATATTAACGGTTGGTGGATCGACTCCGGTGAGACTAGGCATATCGCAAAGGACAAGAATGGAGTCACAGAATTCACCGAGCTGAAGAAAGGAGAACATAGAATCTATACGAGAAATAATACCTATCTCGATGTAGAAGTTATTGGTTTGTATAGATTGGATATTGGGGACAACATTCTTGTTCTTAAAGATGTGTTCCATGTGCCTGAAATTCGGCGCAATCTGATCTCTGTTCCCAGCTTGATGAAGAAAGGACTAGAAGTTAGGTTCTATAATAACCGAGTTTCTATAGGCAAGAATAATAAAGTGTATGCTATGGAAATATATGTGCCTGAGCATGAATTATGCATTATTCCAATAGTTTGAAATAATTCTGATAATGAAATTTCGAATTACTTGTCCTGTTGTTTTTTTGAGTCTTAATTGTAGCATTCTAGACTAGGACATGCTAGTATTTCAAAATTGAAAGAAATTATTAGAATGAACTTGCTTCATGCACTATCTAATGTTCAATTACCACCATGTGAACATTGTTTAACTGGTAAAATGACTAGAAAATTTTTCATTGGCAGACAAAAAGCTAATGAACTTTTAGGGTTGATACGTTCGGATATTTGTAGTCCATTAAGTGTCAAAACCCATAGTAATAAAAAATATTTTATTACTTTTATAGATGATTATTCCAAGTTTGCACACGTCTATTTTATATCCAGAAAATTAGAAGATTTTGACTGTTTTAAGAGATATAAGACATAAGTTAAAAACCAACTTGGATTGAAAATCAAAATTTTAAGAACTGATAGAGGTGGGGAATATAACTCTAAAGAATTTGAGAACTATTGTATTCAGCATGAAATTAAAAGGCATACAACAATGTCGTATACATCACAACAGAATGGTGTTGCTGAAAGAAAGAACAGAACATTACGTAATGTAGTTAGATGCATGTTGTCTCATTCTGGTCTCTCCAATTTTTTTGTTAGGAGAAGCATTGTTAACTGCAAACTGTATTCTAAATAGAATTCCCACCAAATCAGTTGTATCTACACCTTATGAATTATGGAATGAGAGGAAACTTAATTTGAGTCATCTCGGGAAGTGGGGATCTATAGCCCATGTTCTCATTCCATATCAACTTAGAGATAAGTTGGATTTTAAAACAATAAAGTGTAGATTCATAGGGTATTTAGAAAAGTCAAAAGGTTATAAGTTCTACAATAAAGAAAAATAAGTCATTAAAAGCAGAGATGCTATATTTCTAGAGAATCTAGAGGAAGATGAATAAGTTCGAGAGGAAACAGACCTCTAACTGTAATAGATAATGATTATTACAGTGTTATTCCCACTAATGACATTGATATTGTGAATGAACCTAGCCTTGAAAATGATGAAATATCTATGGAAAATAATATACCTAATCAACCGATTGTAGGCAACAAAAGACCAAGAACACAACCTTCATGGATGAATGATTAATATTTGTATTCATGTGAGCCATCCTGTTTCTCGGTAGATACAAATATAGAAGAACAATATCCCTTAACCTTTTCTGATGCGATGAAATCACATGAATCAGCTTTATGGCTAGAATCTATGAGAGAAGAACTTGATTCTATAGAAAAGAATAAGGTATTGGAGTTATCTGACCTACAGGAAAATAGAAAAGCTATAAGATGCAAATGAGTGCTCAAAAAGAAATATTGTGTTGATGGATCTATTGATAAATTCAAAGCACGGTTAGTTGCTAAGGATTATAACAAGAAGGCAGGAATATATTTTCAGGAGACGTATTCTCCAATAGCTAAATTTGTATCCATTAGAATTATTTTGGTTATTATTGCATATCTTGATTTGGAATTATTCCAAATGGATGTTAAAACAACAATCCTTAATTGAGAGTTGAAGGAAGCGATATATATGCAACAACCTGAAGGTTTTCAGGTGAAATGATAGGAACATAAAGTTTACAAATTAATAAAATCTCTATATGGTTTAAAACAGTCTTCTAGACAATGATATCTCAAATTTCATGATGCAGTCACTAAACTTGGTTTTATTCAAAATAACTTAGATAATTGTGTATATGTCTAGAAAAGTGGGAGCAAATTTACTATATTATCCTTATATGTGGATGATATATTGCTCGCTGGAAATGATATAGAAATGTTGAATAATATCAAGGCAGATCTCAGCGAAAAGTTTGAGATGAAAGACATGAGAGATGCATCATATAGTATTGGAATTCAAATAATTCGAGAGAATTTTAAGTTTAAACCAAGAAAAATATTTAAGATCAATTCTTAAAAGGTTTGGAATGGAGAATTCCAATCCGACGCCAACTCCGTTGGTTATGGGAAAGAGATTATGTAAAGAGCAAAGCCCTAGAGAGGGGCATAATCTATTAGATGTTCCTTATGCTAAAGCAATTGGAAGCTTGATGTATGCAATGTTGTGCACCAGACCTAATATAGCTTATGCTATGAGTCTAGTCAGTCGATATCAAAGTAATCCAGGACCAGTATATTAGGAAGCTGTTAAAAGGATTATAAAGTATATCAAAGGTACATTGACTCATAGATTAGTTTATCAAGTTGATTCGCTTAAACTCCTCGGTTATTCCGATGCTGATTTCGGAGGTGATAAAGATGATAGAAAGTCCACTTCGGGATACTTATTCATCTTTGGAGGATGAGTTGTTTCTTGGAGTAGCAAGAAACAAGGGTGTGTTGCTAGATATACGCAAGAAGCTGAATATATAGCTTGTAGTATGGCAACTACACATGCTGTCTGGATAAGACGGTTTTTGATTGATCTTGATCTCAATTTGCTAGAAAAACCTATTGATATTTATTGTGATAATCAAGCAGCAATTAGCTTAATCAATAGCGGCGCGAATAGCTTCAAAGGAAAACATATTGAGATCTAATATCACTATATTCGAGATATTGTAGAAAAAGGAAGAAGTCAAAGTGACTTATATCCCTACTATGGATATGATTGCTGATCCTTTAACAAAAAAAAATATCAGCGGAATCTTTTATCAAACATATAAGTTTGATGAGACTTAGGAATAAATAAGTCCGAGTAAAATTTCATGAATAATGAAATAAGAGTTACTCTCTACGGATAGTGGGAATAATGGTAAAGAGAAACATCTGATCTCACGGATAGTGGGAGGCATATCACTTGGTTAATTTGGTTAAGCGGGAGATGTTACATTGACTCGGTCCTGTGTGACCGAATCAACGGTTCTCAGAAGAGAGAATTGTGGAAAATGTGAAAACGTGGAATGATTGTTGAGAGAAAATCTCTCATGGGGGCGGATCTGAGGGGGTGGAGATAGTGGGTTTAGCCCCTATAAATGGAGGAGTGATTCTCCTTGAGAAATCACAACGAAACAGAGAAAAACCTCTTACCCATTACCGGAACCCCCGCAAAATCCATCGCTCCTCTGTTTTCGATAAGTTTGGACAGCCCTAGAAATCAATCATTTCTTGGACACTTTGCTGCGAGTTAAATCATGATTATAAGCCAAAGAATAACAATCATCTCACAAACAACTATAACATGGAAACTAGTTTGCAGATCACTACTTTAGATGATTCACCATTTATTTTTCAATGCAGGACTTTTCTAATATTAATTAGGATACTTATCTCGGCAAAGTCTTTGAAATCAAAGCGAACATGAATCCATGAAAATTCCCTTGTTTGCCGAGATTGAATCTTTAGATTAGTGGACCCTTGGCATCAATCTTACGCCAGATTTCTTTATATAAATATAACATATACAGTTTTCACACCTCTATTTTAAATGCAATCCACACAAAAGCAGAATAAAAAAAATTCTTGCCTTTCTATTGTACATAAAAACTGATACATCCATTGTACTCATTATTACACGACTTGTTGCATAGCCTCCTCATTGTAGCCAAAGGCAACCAAGCACAATAACTATTGCAGCGACTCAATCCATGCTCACAAGCAATACAGGAATCATATTCCCCATTTAAATCTCCTCTTGCTTCAGCAATTATCCATGTCGATGACACTAAGAGAACAATCATAAAAAATGTTATAGCTTTGCTTGCCATTTTATGATATCTAGAGACTGTTGTCGATGAAATAATAGTTCTAGGAGCCAAATATATAGAGCATTGAAGGAGAAAAAGGAGATACAACAACATTAGCAGGATTTTGGTTGTAATAATGCTGGAAGCAACAAGGAAAATGAGATGTTATAATTTGTCAATATGTAAATTTAGGCAGATGCGATTTTAGTATAGATGGTACCTGATCAACATGATCATGTTCTATATTTAAATCTATATATGGACAATTTTTAAGAGTTAACGAATAAGAATGTTCTTATTGCCTTGCCTCAAAATATGAATTCTCTTCTCTGTAGGATTGGCGAACAATGTTGAAGAAGCTTAGAAAAACAGTCTGGAAGCTTGCCGGTCGACCGCGAGACAAGTGGCGGTCGACCAGAAACGTGCACACTATAGGGTGTATTTTCGGATTTCTGACCGGTCGACCGTAGCGTCAAGTGCGGTCGCTCGCGGACCCTGTAATCGATTTTTTGAGTTTCTGTCATTCTGTCCGGTCGACCGGGGCGTCAAGTGCGGTCGACCGCGACTCGGGTCTGAGTATGGGTTATGTTTTCTGACCCGTTTCGTTTTTGTGTTGGTATATAACCCTAAACCTGATTAATTAGGGTTAAGCAAGGATGTTTTTGAGCAGCTTTTGAGAGAGGATTGTGCATCAATTGTGGGAGGATTTGTGAGAGATCTAGAGAGCTTTGTTCTAGGGTTTATTGGTGAGATTTATAATCCTATTTGTATTCTCTTGATTTCTAATAGTAAGAACTCCCCCTCCTTGCCCCGTGGACGTAGGCAACTTATCGAACTAAATTGGTTTGTCTTGCTGTGATTGTGATTTGTGCTTGTGTTTTTTTGGTTGTGATCTTTCTCGTTCTTGTTCGTGCACTTTCGTGTGATTCGAGTTCCGCTGCGCACAAGTGGTATTAGAGCTTCGGGTTTGGCTTGGGGCTTGTTCGAAGGATTCGCTAAAGGATTCTTACTTGGAGAGTTGGATCTACAACATGGGAGAAACAAACACATTGGGGTCGTCTCTTACGAAGGCGATACAGAGTCTGAACATCAATAACACTAAGATTTATGTTCCGAAGTTTGATGGCAAGATTAATTTTGGTTTGTGGAAGTGCCAGGTGATTGATGTGCTGGATGCACAAAATTTGGAGGAGACTCTTGAGTTACAAGAGAAACCTGAAGACATGTAGGATAATGTTTGAAAGAAGATAAACAGTAGGGCTTGTGGAGTTATTCAGTCATGCTTGATGCCGGATCTTATTTATGATGTCATGAAAGAGACGTTGGCGAAGAGATTGTGGGAAACGCTCAATGAAAAGTATCTTACAAAGAGCATTGAGAACCGGCTTCACTTGAAGAAGAGGTTTTATCAGTTCAAGATGAAGAGTGGAGTTTCCATTAGGGAGCATGTCAACAACTTCACGAAGTTACTTTCATATATGGTCAATGTGGACATCATGGTTGAGGATGAAGACAAGGCGATGCTACTTTTGTGTTTATTACCGAAGAATGATTATGGTACGTTCGTTCTCACTATAATCAATAAAAGAACTACTATTAGCTACAAGGAGGTGACCTCGGCGTTAGTGAATTATGAGTTGAGGAAAAATAATGGCGTACCCTCCGAGAAGGCATCGGGAGATGCATTAGCAGTTCGAGGCCGTTGTCCAAACCTCCGTCAAGTCAACCGCACAAAATCGAAGAATAGAGGTGGCTATAAGAGTGTTGGTAGAAATCAATGTCGTTTTTGTAAAGAAGAGGGACATTGGAAGATCGACTGCCCAAAGTTGAAGGACAAAGCCGGGAAGAACAAGGAAAAAGTTGTACAAGTTTCAGAAGTGAATGTTACAAAAACTATTGGCGAACATTCAGATTCAGATTCTTCAGGCTATTCGTGTCCTGCACTGTAGGTGTTAAAAATTACCTATAGGTTCCTGCACGTAGTTCGAAACGGAGAGAAGGCGATGAACGCTATTATCTGAGTTAGAAAGGATTATCAAAGTCAAAGAGGATCATCCGATGCTATAAAAAGAAGCGAAGGAACACACGTGAAATGTCGAAACGTGTGAAACGACGAAGCAAATACAATCAGTAGGGCTCTAGAGTGACCCCATGAAGAAGTAAAGTTTTGACCATGATGAAATTTGAATCTAAAAAATATCAAAAGACAAAAGTTGTATCACTTTTCGTCATCTTTCCAACGCATCTTTAATCACTTCATTCCGAGGTCGGACGAGAGAATTAAAGCCAAAATAGTGAAGATAGTACAAATTGTCTAAGAAAATCCGAGTCACCTTGAAGTGACTCGCTCCCAGGCCAGCTCCCGACATGTTTTCTGATAAGATTGGCTTCTAGAACTCCTGATGGTCATGCATAAACATGTGGGGTTATCCTTAAATGTGTGGAAGCTGTTACATAATTGAAAATCCACGTAAACGGATAATAACGGTTGTTCTTCGATCCTATCTACAAACACGACATTTAAAATCTATAAATACACCCATAGCACCCTCATAAAGGCAGATCTGAAGGGAGCCACAAATTTTAGAGGAGATAGGGTGATGTTCTGACGAATTTGAGAGAAGCTGGCGAGATCTTGGCGAATTCCTGTGCATAAAGAGTGGATTTCGAGAGATCTGAAGTCCGTTCCATCATTCCTTGAGATCAGACATTATTTTGATCTTAAGAAGAGTAATAATCTCACTTTGTTGAGATTATTTACTTCTACGATTGTTTACTTTATGAAACAAGAGCATTGATATTTTATTCCGATCAACCGTATCTGATCAGCGGCGGTCCACGGGTAAACCCTAACACATGCAAAGATCCCACGCAAACAGCAGGCGATAAATATCTGCTGTGTGTTGTTTGTAGAGAGAGTTGTAATTTTCATTTTCACTATGTAAGGAATCTTATAAAAAGTATTTCCTTTTAAACTTATTGTAAACGATCGAAGTTGTAATGAGTTTAGCAATGAATAAACCAACTTTCACCCCAAACACACTGACGACCACAGTGGGAGGCAACAGTCTCGTTGTCGAGACTGTCGTGTCGCAACCGAAGATCAAGATCCCAGTTGATTTAGCGGCCGAGTACGAGTTCAACGAAGCCAAGTTCGAGGAATATTTCTCCTCGTCTTCATCAAAATCCTCATCTCCCTACAAATACAGAAAAATATTGTCTTTGAAGGAGGCATATTCACTAATGAAGGCTACAAGTGACTCCTCTCCAATCAAGGAGTTATCCAATCAAAGTACGCCAACTCTGACGAAGATGACTCGTCAGAGGTGACGCTAACGCCAAGCTCGCCAAATCGCCAAGGCATTAGAACAAGTCGATGAGTTTCGATATTACGTAAACTTGGAGTCCAGGAGGCGTCAAACAACTGAATCACTTCAGCAACGTGTTGCTGACAAATCCTCCAAGCCATCGACGGAAGAATGGATCATTGTCAAAAGGAATCGTTCAACGCAGAAGGAGCTTATCTAAAGGCGCCGTGCACGTGCCGCACATACTCGCACCCTTTTACAAAAGGCACAAGGCATGAAGAAGGAAGAGGGGGCCAAATAACCACCAAGACCATGTCAAGTCTGGAGGCCAAAGTCCAAAACGATATAAAAAACAACTCCGATAGCGGCCGAAAAGATCAGAAGTCCCGAGCCACTTCAGGGTGACTCGCGCCAAGCCTAAGTCACCTCAAGGTGTCCCACGCCTAATTTGCTTCTCGTAGCCGTTTCTCTGGTTCCGTCAAGCCTCATTCCTATTCCAGTTGATCTCGTACCTCCGGAGAAGTCTCACGGTAGCGTTGACCTATCGAAATTCAAGGTTACGACGGCGGACCGTCTTAGTCCTTCGAACAAAGAGCGAGGCAAAGCTTTGGTGAACAAAACCCGAGTAGTTCCTCAGGTTGGGGTTGTACAAACACTCCCGTCAAGCCAAAGGCCGCTCAAAGGTGTCCCGCCACCTCTAAACAAACTGGGGCACCTTATTGTACATGTTCGTGCACTGTGCACAAGAGGACTCCTGGCATCGATCGTCTGGGGGTTCGTATTGAAACCCAGGAGCCCGTTAAGGTTCCACACTCGCAAGGGGGTGGTCCTAAACGTTCGACTCCTAATGCGACCTTGGATCATTCAAAGGCGACAACAAATCGTCTCGAGAATATCAACAAGGTTGGTCCTAAACGTGCGACTCCTGATGCGACCTTGGATCGTTCAAAGGCGACAACAAATCGTCCCGAGAACATCAACAAGGTTCTTCATCCCTAAAAGAAGACGTGTCCATCAAAAGACAATGTTATACTTGGGGCATCACACCAACAAGCGATGGATTACTCCAATGAGCTGCACCGTCATGCTAGGGGTGTGAACAAATCTCAAAAGGAGGGTGTCTAAGAAACAAGCTCTCACTGTCCATGCGGGAGATCTATCAGGGCAGTATTATCAAAATGTAGCTACCCCATAACTATTTCACAAAGGGTCTCGGTATTCGAGAAACTTACCACCAAAGCGTCGAAGCCCAAGCTAAGACGTTTCCATGAGAGAAAATCCACCGTCCAGGATGATGAATTTCTTGAAGTCACCATCAACATGGTTGACAAAGGAAAGTCTGCGATAGCCCGACTTTTCTCCCGAAAGAAAAGTTAATTCAGGGATAGCCCAATGAATGTCTTGGCTCTAGCTAAAAGCCATCAGACATAGGGATTACTCGAGGATGTATGAAGGACTATCTTCAAAAGATGAACTGTCAGATACTTGCTCCGCAATCGCCTATAACGATTAATATCCAACATGGGGGAAGAAAGGGAGTCGTTCACAATCACTCCCTACCTAGTGACTCAAATGCTTCAAGAGGCTTTAGCTCGATAGCGAGAGGAACTCAGAGCTAAAATGAAAATGGAAATGGAATTGACCATGCAGCAAATGAGAGAGTTACAGGCTCAACGACTTCAACCACCACATGAGTCCAGTCAGCAGGCTAAATCCAGTCGTCGCACTCAGAATATCACAATTGACAGCGATCTAGAAGTGGACGAAGTCATCATGGCTGATGCACCCCTAAAAATACTAGGAGTGGTCCAATCACATCCCTTAGTAACACTAGGGGTGGTTCAATTGTACCCTTCAATATCATTGGGGGTGGTTCAGTTGATATTTCTTGACATCCTCCAAAAAAAGATGTGGGCGAGGACAATAAGATGATGCAGGAGCTGGAAGATAAGGTTAACGCCTTGCTATCGGCTCAAGAAGTAAGGAGGACCAGTATTTCATGTCCATATCCAAGAGAGTGAGATTCAATCCCGTACCCGGTGAAGTTTAATCTAATTAACTTCATGTCGTTTGATGGGAAATGTTCACCCACTCAACACCTAATTTATTTTAAGTCCCACCCAAGAGTGATTTCGGGAATGAACCCCTGATGATTCGGTCATTCGTGGGCACCCTTCGTGGGGCGACCTTTGATTGGTATTGACGACTCAAGCTGGGGAGCATTAACTACTGGGATGATATGAAAAGCTCATTCCTCAGCAATTTCTTCGACGATGACACCAAAGTGTCGATCGGAGCTCTTCTGGATGAGAAGTAGAAGGATGGTGAGTCAGTTGATAGTTTTGTCAAACGCTTTCGTAACAAGGCAATGAATTGCAGGGATCCTGTCATAGAGGACTTCATCTTGCAGACGTGCCACAACAAACTTTCCATCGATGTTCTGGAAGCCTTGGGGGTCGTACCATCCAAAACTTGGAAAGAGTTAAAACTACGTGGTGAACAGGCCGAACGCTTTCTCAAAAGGAAGAAAGCCGAATGCGGCCAACCGACGGCTAAAACACCTGCAACTGCTGTCGACATTCATCAACAGCAACCTTGGAGGCAACAAGGGACTCTTAATCTGAAGTTCCAGGAGGAGTATTCTTTTGAAGATGATGAAGTTTCAACCATCTTTAAGCACCTCCTCACCAACAACAAAATCAAGCTACCACCGATTACAAATCAGGAGGAAGCAAACAAGATTTCGGATCTGAAGTATTGTGCATATCACAGGAGGATTCATCACCCCACCAAGGCTTGTATTACTCTGAAAAATAGCATTCAAGCCTTAGTTGATGCTGGTATCATGACGGCAAAATAAGCCAAATGAGAACGACATCCTCCAATAGGTATATGAGGTTAAACTTCTCCCATACTCTAACGGGTATACGAGTATAAACTGTTTCCCCAACCTCCAACGAGTATATGAGTATAAGCTGCTTCCTTTATTTCTAACGTGAAGTTCCTAGAGAATATTACACATAATATTCTTAAGGATAACTCGAGGTCGAAGGATTGTTCAATTCTACGCCCAACACACATTGCCTGGTAGCCTATTCCCATAACAATGAAAAAGTCTATGTATTCAATATCATAGCACTAAGTCTAAGAGAGTTAACTCTTTTAGCATAACGTTACATGCAGAACAGACTTAGACAATCTGCATATTAGCCCGACTCAAATGGTAGTCGGTAGAGGCTTATCAAATTCATTGATGGCTGATGATTTGCTAAAAATTCTATAAGTACGATAGTCACTGACGCACCAGCTTCATCAGTCGGTCTCGTGACTTAAGCACCGGGACAACATCAATTCTAGTCGAAGCCTCCATGAGGAACCTTTAAATCATTCGCAGTGGTAGCTGTATCAACTCCAATAGCTGGTCCTACAAACAAAACTCCCCTATGATTAAGCAATTAACTAGTGGGACATAAGGGTAAGATCCGTACCTACAGATGAACCAGCATCAACGGTTGGTCCTGAAACCTCTACACTTGGGCCTGCCATGCGTTACAATGTCGGTCAAACTTAAACTGTGTAGACTTCAGTAAACATATGAGTATAAACTGTGTTAATGCCAGGCAACGTACTATAATAAAGGTCAATACCGATCAACGCATCGATAGATTCACCGAAATAAGTCTCAAAAAAATTCCAGGTCAAAGGATAATACTCGGGAGTTTAATTGTGATTCAGATACAAATTCCTGATGAAGAAGATCGGTTCAACATCGATCCAACGACACGAGCTAATTCAGAAACTAACACTCCAGTTCCAATTTAATATTTTGACAACGGTCACACGATAAACACAACACCGGAAGAATTTTAGCTATTCGATAAAATACTGAATAGACTGAAAGATGAAGAAGTCTAAGAATTGAAGGCTGGACCTATCATATCCAAAGTATTCTAGGTTTCTCTATAAAAGAATGAGCCTGAAACACTTTGGAGGGGGTATCTGTAGGCGTTAAAAATTACCTATAGGTTCCCACACGTAGGTTTTTTCGGTTTTTATCAAAATTTGAACAACCGAACCGAACCACCTATAATTCAAAATTGAACCGAACCATTGCAAATCGGTTCGGTTCGGTTTGTTCGGTTCTAACTTTCATCAAGTATAACAATCAAAGGCACAAATATTGCTTGTCCCAAGAGATAATTTGTATATATTTGTTTTCATATGCGCCCAAATGCAAATCATTTGAGCCATGGCTAAGAACTCCTAGCGCTCGTCGTCGAAGGGGCCGCCACGCTTGCGGGAGGGGGAGGGGGAGAGGGGCATTTCGGGAAGAGGAGGGGAGAGTAAGGGGTCTTGGAAGAAGAGAGAGAGCGAGAGAGAGAGGGATTGAGGCCGAGTGAAATAGGAAATTGGGAATGAGTAGCGGCGGCTGGGATTTGGGAATGAGAGGAAATGAAGTTAGGGTTGAGGGTTTGGGACGGGTCGGGTAAACGCGAACAAGTTTGAAAGTTTTGGGAATATATTCGGTCGGTTCGGGTCGGTTCGGTTTGAAAAGTTGTCAACCCGACCCGAACCGCCTTACTCTTAAAACCGCTTTTTTCGGGTCGGTTCGGGTCGGTTCGATCGGTTTTTTCGGTTTGAACCGAACCATGCTCAGCCCTACCCACACGTAGTTCGGAATGGAGAGAAGGCGATGAATGCTATTATTTGAGTCAGAGAGGATCATCCAAGTCAAAGAGGATCATCTGATACTATAAAAAAGAAGTGAAGGAACGCACGTGAAATATCTAAACATGTGAAACGACGAAGCAAATACAACCAGGAGGGCTCTAGAGTGACCCGCATGAAGAAGTGAAGTTTTGACCATGATGAGATTTGAATCCAAAAAATCTTAAAAGACAAAAGTTATAGCTATCTTCGTCATATTTCTAACACATCTTGAACCACTTCATTCTGAGGTTGGAAGAGAGAATTAAAGCCAAAATACCGAAGATAGTACAAACTGTCTTAGAAAATCCGAGTCACCTCAAAGTGACTCGCGCCCAGGTCAGCTCCCGACGTGTTTTCTAATAAGATTGGCTTCTAGAACTCCTGGTGGTTATCCATAAATATGTGGGGTTATCCTTAAACGTGTGGAAGCTGTTACATAACCGAAAACCCATATAAACGGATAATAACGTTTGTTCTTCGATCCTATCCACAAAAACGACATTTAAAATCTATAAATACACCCCTAGCACCCTCATAAAGGCAGATCTGAAGGGAGACAAAAATTTTAGAGGAGCTAGGGTGAGGTTCTGACGAATTTGAGAGAGGCTATCGAGATCTTAGCGAATTCCTGTGCATAAAGAGTGAATTTTGAGAGATCTGAAGTCGTTCCACCATTCCTTGAGATCAGACTTTGTTTTGATCTCTAGAAGAGTAATAATCTCACTTTGTTGAGAATATTTACTTCTGCGATTGTTTTATTTGTGAAGCAAGAGCATTGATCTTTTATTCCGATCAACCGGATCTGATCCGTGGTGGTCCACGGATAAACCTCAGCACAGGCAAAGATCCCACACAAACAGTAGATGATAAACATCTGCTATGTGTTGTTTGAAGAGATAGTTGTAATTTTCATTTTTATTGTGTAAGGAATCTTATAAAAGTCTTTCCTTTTAAACTTGTTGTAAACGATCGAAGTTGTAATGAGTTTAGCAATGAATAAGCCAACTTTCACCCCAAACATGCACTACCGTCTGTTTGCTATGTCGACTCTACGGAGTGGATGTTGGATTCGGGGGCCACATATCACATTTGCCCTAGGAGGGATTGGTTCTCCAGCTTTGAAGAGCTAGAAAGAGGTGATGTCGTGTTTATGGGTAATGATCACGTATGCCCTATTGGTGGTATTGGTTCAGTTCGGATGAGGATGCATGACAGAGTTGTTAGGGAGTTGAAAGAAGTAAGGTTCGTGTCGCAGTTGACGAAGAACATCATTTCTCTTGATACTTTGGAGGTAACAGGTTATCGGGTGACCTTAGGGGATGCTACTGTGAAAGTCATGAAGTGTTCTATGGTGGTGATGTGAGGTGTCAGGAAAAATAACCTATACTACTTAAAGAGCAAGACAGTTACAAGGGGTCTGGCAGTTTCTATCACTATAGAGGAGGACACTACCAGCTTATGACACATGCGTTTAGGACACACTGGTGATAAGTCCCTACAGACATTAACGAAATAGGCCTATTAAAAAGTGCAAAAACCTACAAGATGGAGCTGTGTGAGCATTGTGTACTTGGGAAGAAGACTAGAGTGAAATTCGACACCGCTATTCACAACACTCAAGATATATTATATTATATTCACACAGATGTTTGGGGCCCTTTCAAGCACACATCACTTGGTGGGGCTAACTATTTTGTCACTTTTATTGATGGCTATTCCAGGAAAAATTGGGTATATACAATGAAGCATAAACATAAGGTCATGGATATTTTTGTGGAGTGGAAGAAGAAAGTGGAGCTGCAGACAGGTAGAAAGGTGAAGACTCTTCGTTCAGATAATGGTGGAGAATATAAGAGTAATTTATTTCTAAAGTTTTACCGGGATCACGACATTAGGAGATACTTTATAGTTTGAGAGACACCGCAACAGAACAGAGTGGCTGAGAGATTAAACCGTACCTTGCTCAAGAAGGTGTGATGTATGATGACACAGAGTGGATTGTCTAGATCCTTTTGGGCCGAGGCGATAGTTTATGCAAGCTATCTAATCAATAGGTTACCATGCACTGCGATACAGGGGAAGACTCCTATAGAGCGATGGTCTGGTTCGGTGGCTAGTGACTATGAGTCACTTCAGATATTCGAGTGTCCTGCTTATTATCATGTCAATGATGAAAAATTAAATCTGAGAGCGAGGAAAGCTGTCTTTGTGGGATCTAGAGAAGGTGTTAAAGGCTTCAAGTTATGGGATCCACAGGACAAGAAGATAGTCATTAGCAGAGATGTCACATTTGATGAAGCGTACATGATGAGACCTCAGGTTCCTCAGTAGGTGGAGGAAGATCAGAGTAGTGAGATATCGCAGTAGGTGGAGGATGATGTGACTGCACCCACTCCAGATAGCATTGTATCTATTGAGGCTACTACAGAGATAATACTAGGAGGAGATGTGATGACAGCCGGGTATATAGAGGATACGATGGTTGGTGAGTCTCAGGAGTAGGGTCATGATCAAGAGTCTATTACAGCAAATAGACCTAGAAGGGTGATTCGTCAGCCAGCTAGATACAATAATGTCATGGTTGCATATGCTTTATCAGTGGAGGTCGTTGATGATATGGTTCCTTCTACATTTAGGGAGGCATAATCTAGCTCTGATTCGATCAGGTGGAAGGAAGCTATAGAGAAGGAGATGTCGTCTCTTAAGAAGAGCGACACTTGAGAACTTGCAAAACTACCTAAGGGAAAGAAAGCTATTGGTTGTAAGTGGGTATATGAGAAGAAAAAGGGATCTTCTATTGGGGACATTATGTACAAAGTTATATTGGTTGCTAAGGGATATGCACAGCTTGGGGGAATAGATTACAACGAGATATTTTCACCCGTTGTGAAGAATTCATCGATTCAGATTTTATTAGCATTGATGGCACAACTGGATTTGGATTTGGTCCAGATGGATGTTAAGATAACCTTTATACACAGAGATTTAGATGAGGAGATATACATGACACAACCCTTGGGATTCAAAGCTACAGGAATAGATGATTTGGTGTGCAAGCTGAAGAAGTCTCTTTATGGTTTGAAGCAATCTCCGCGAAAGTGGTACAAGAGATTCGATAGCTTCATGATTGGCCATGGATACACGAGGAGCACATAAGACCTATGTGTTTATATGTACAAGCTACAGGATGGTGAGTATATTTATTTGTTGTTATATGTTGATGATATGTTTATTACTTTTAGGAATTCTTCGGCTATTTGAAAGTTAAAAAAGGAGCTGTCATCCGAGTTAGAGATGAAGGATCTTGGAGAAGCTAAGAAGATATTGGGTATGGAGATCGAGAGAGACAGGGTGAAGGGGAGATTGAAGCTTACACAGATGAGTTACTTGTAGAAGATGTTGAAGAAATTCAGCTTTGATGGTAATGCAAAGACTGTGCGTACTCCATTGGCTCCCCACTTTAAGCTTTTAGCTTTGATGTCACCTGTTTTAGTTGAGGATAGAGATTATATATAAAAGGTTTCATATTCCAGTACGGTGGGTAGCTTGATGTATGTGATGGTGTGCACGAGGTCAGATTTATCACATGCCGTGAGCATGGTATTGAGGTACATGCACGACCCCGGGAAGGGTTATTGGGAGGTCGTGAAGTGGATTCTACAGTATATTAAAAGCATCGTGGATATTGGTTTGATTTTTCAGAAGAATGAGAAGACATGATAGGATTGTATCAGCTACGTGGATTCAGATTATGCGGGGGATCTTGACAAGCGCCGGTCTACTTTAGGACATGTGTTTACATTGGCGGAAGCACCGGTATATTGGAGATGTACACTTTAGTCTATAGTGGCTCTCTCTACTACAGAGACAGAGTATATGACAGTGACTGAAATGGTTAAAGAGGCTTTGTGGTTGTATGGATTGTTGGAGGACTTAGGGATTGCACAAGAGACCATTCGGGTATATTGTGATAGCATGTCGGCTATCTATTTAGCAAAAAACTAAGTTTATTATGCACGCACGAAGCATATTGATATCAGATTCCACTTTGTTCATGATGTTTTGGATGATGGAGACGTCATATTAGAGAAGATCCACACGAAGGACAACCCTACGATTAAGTTGACCAAAGTTGTTTTAGGTGTGAAATATGGTCATTGTTCGAAGCTATTAAACATTCTTCAATGTTGAGGGCCTTTGTAGGCCATTTGGGTGAACTATGTTCGACTTGATTCCTTGGGCAAGAGGATACGCAGGTAGTCTTTTCGATACAGCCGGGTTGGATTTGTTGATTTCGATGGGGGAGATTGTTTGAGCTCTCGTTTAGGTTCCCGACTTGTTGTGGATTGAGTCCATTGTCGTGGGTTGATTCCACTTCGTACTGGGCGCAATAAGTGGGACATTTGGTTGCTTTGGTATCGGCTCAGTTTTGGGAGAAACTTCACCGAGGTGGAGATTTATAGGATTGGCGAACAATGTTGAAGAAGCTCAGAAAAATAGTCTGGAAGCTTGCCGGTCGACTGGCGGCCGATCGGAAACGTGCACAATACAAGGTGTATTTTTGGATTTCTGGTCGGTCGACTACGGCGTCAAGTGCGATCGACCGCGGACCCTGTAATTGATTTTTTGAGTTTTTGTTATTCTGTCCGATTGACCGCGGCGTCATGTGCGATCGACCGTGACTCGAGTCTGAGCCTGGGTTATGCTTTCTGACCCATTTCGTTTTTGTGTTGGTACATAACCCTAAACCTGATTAATTAGGGTTAAGCATGGACATTTTTTAGCAGCGTTTGAGAGAGGATTGTGTATCAATTGTGGGAGGATTTGTGATAGATCTAGAGAGCTTTGTTCTAGGGTTTATTGGTGAGATTTGTAGCCCTATTTATATTCTCTTGATTATTAATAGTAAGAACCCCCCCTCCTTGTCCCGTGGACGTAGGCAACTTGCCGAACCACGTAAATTGGTTTGTCCTGCTGTGATTATGATTTGTGCTTGTGTTTTGGTTGTGATCTTTCTCGTTCTTGTTCGTGCACTTTTGTGTGATTCGAGTTCCGCTGCGCACAACATTCTCTGGTTCTATGGTGTCTTGTGCTATTAATAATAATGGACGATGCCATAAACACGGTTAGGGCAGTCCATGGAAAAAGATAAGGGGTGATTTTGTGAGATACCCCAAAGTTCATAGGAGTTTGATGAGAAAAGAAGTTTCGGAGGGTTCGATGGGGAACCGATAAAGTTCAAGGGAGCCTTGCAAAATTTACCCAAAAGAAAACAACACTAAGCCCAGTTTTCAATCTCAAACGTGTTTTAGTCCAGAAAAACAAGAATACCCAACCAATAGTGACAAATTTGAATATAAAAGCCATCAAGTATCATTATAAATATTTTTTTTGCTATTGAACCCAATATAAGAGCGACATTAAAACTACCCCTTTGCTCGGATCATCCATGATGGGCATCATTATAATATTCACGATGTTGATGAGATTTTTGTTGGATTTTTTGGTCAAATCCGCTTTCCAAAACGAGTTTTCAAACTATATATATATTAACTACAAGTACTTTTCATAAATGCTTAGTAGCCTAGTCGAAATTAATATTTTGGTATTTCAAAAGATCACTTGTTCGAGGCTTACCAACGGAAAGCCGAGAAATATTTTATTTGAATTAATCCCTTATGAGTTCTAGTGGGCCGGGAGCCGTGGGCCATGGGCCAATGGGCTGGGGATCGGGGCAAATCGGGCTGGCACTTTGTTAGGCGCACTTCGTACGGAGGCATCGGGACGAGGTGGTGCCATGTTGGCTGCCACTATGGTCACCATGAAGGTTGCCTCTCCCTAGGCTTTACTACCGACGCCACTCCTCTTAGGATGACCACGTCTCTCACCACACGCTCCTCTCGGTGTACAAGTGTATTACAAAGTGATCTACACAATGAAGGCTCACAAATACAAATGTTTGTTCTCTAACTAGATGAGAACTTAATTAAGCTCACTCTCTAAGTCACAAACCCACAACCCCAAATTATATTATGTATGCAAATACAATAAGCTCAATAGGTTGTGTGCGAGCAAAGAGAAAATCAAATATAAACTCAATATAAACACTAGCTTAATGAAGATGATAAACAACAAAAAATTAATGCAAAGCTAGTATTGAGTTTAGAAATTCTTCTCTGAAAAACAAGATGAAGAGATAGAGATTGATGCTCAAACAATGAAG
Organism: Asparagus officinalis; assembly: GCF_001876935.1. Lineage (NCBI taxonomy): Eukaryota > Viridiplantae > Streptophyta > Magnoliopsida > Asparagales > Asparagaceae > Asparagus > Asparagus officinalis. The sequence goes on along the minus strand of NC_033803.1, from coordinate 7,131,011 downwards.
ATGATCTCCTCCACTTGTGAAAACTTCTTCACAAACCAAACAAACACTAAAAAAACTTGTAAATTCTTTTTTAAAACTCTTCTTAGATGACAATAGAGCTGGGTATAAGGGGGTATATATAGGAGACCCCAAAACATAAGAAAAACCCAGCAAAAGGAAAAAACCCCGAAAAAGGAGTCTGAAAATATAGTCGTTGCAGTGTTATAAGTCAACTTACGTTGTTTATAAGTCGACTTATAAACTAGCCGTTACAGGCTCAGACAACACACAAAAGTCAACTTACGGGAATCATAAGTCGACTTGTTATATCATAAGTCGACTTGTAATTTTATAAGTCGACTTAGCAGAAACTTTCTGCTAATTCCAAAGCAGGTCATAAGTCGACTTGCTCATGGCATAAGTCGACTTATAAACATGCACAGACCTGAAATACACAGTAAAACTCAACTTCAAACCTTGTTAAAAATATCAAATAAATTCAGAAAAATATAAAACTTTGAGAAATAATTGTAAACATGAAAATGTGCATGTTACAAAACCAGGTTTTCAAAAAAGCACCTCCCTCTTTGGTGGGAAAATTTGTAAGAAGAAAATGAAAGAATTGAATTTGATTTATTCTCTCTAACTGCTTAGAAAAAGAATGTTTACAACTCTCTCGATATCAATTATAATTTGAATTCCCAATTATAAAAGAGAAGAGAATTGATGTGAATTCTCTTATTTGTTTAAGTCTGGGTTCTAAATAGTGGCGATAGATTGCTTCCCTCGAATGCTCGCGTCGAGTTTGCTCTCCGTTGACGATCCGACGTTTCACTTCACTGGAACGATATCTTCTCCTCACGATTTGACGATGTGAAGAACTTGCAAAGCAAATTTGAAATTAACTCTTAATGAGTTTAGGAACTCAGAGCGAGTTTAAACTCTTGTAAAAGAGTTGATTTGAACCGAAAGTCGGTTATAGCCCAGAACGAGCTCCTCATTGCTGAAGTTGAAGATGATCTCCGTTGAAGAATGATGTCGATCCCTTCAGTCCGTTTCTGATCCAAAAAATTCTAACTCGAAAATCCCCCCAAAAGAGAACCATGAACTCGGTTGAGTTTCTTCTTATTTATAGGGGATAAAAGGGGTGTAACAGCCCCTTAAATCACTCCTAAGTGGAGTGTAACCACCCTCCAATCGTGGGAAATGGTTTTGAAACCGTTCGGTTTGTGCTTGAACGAGTCAAACGCCGAAACTAGCGTTTTGGACCAGAACTCTGTGTTTTAGAGCTGAAACGCAGAGCTGGGCCGATGCTTAGGGCTGAAAACGCAGTGTTCGTTTTGCGTTTTGGCATCTGGGATGCAGAGATGAACTCTACGTTTTGACATCTGAGACGCAGAGATGAACTATGCGTTTTAGCATCTGAGACTCAAAGATGAACTCTGTGTTTTGAGTCTGGAACACAGTCACGAGCATTGCGTCTGGGCTTGAACGCTGGGGATGAACCTTGCATTTTGAGCTTGAAACGCGGGCATGACCTCTGCGTTTTGATTTGAAAAGACCGTCAATTTGTAGTTTCTTTTGCTAGAGCGTTGCAAAGACCGTCATCTTGTAATCTTCGTCTTGGCTTCTTAAAAATATAAGAGTCGTCAGATTGTAACTCCCGATGTTGATTGTGAATGTTATTGATTAGAGGTTTTATTAGTTGTGAAGGTCGTCAGATTATAACCTTCATCGATCTATGTGAAAGTCTTTAAATTGTAGCATTCTGGAAACCGTTGAATTATAACTTACATCATCGGTGTTTGGCGGGGATCAGCTATCTGCAGTGATTTTTAGACAACCTACACTCCCAAATAAAAAATCTCTTTATTTTTCAAAATAGTCCAAAACATGAAAATACAACAACACTTGTTTTGTTATTTTGACTAAACCATGTTTTAAAACATTATAAAATGATTATATAGACTTGATAAAAAGTATAAACTATAGTTATTAAGTCTATAAACTAAAAACACAATATTTTTCTAAATATAATAGAATATAAAACATATAAAAGTGTATATGAAGATATATATTGTTTCATATCTATATAGCTAAACCAAAACAACTTAACCATATGAAAACAAACATGTATATATATAAATATGTATTTGTTTCAATATATATATATATATGATCTTAAAGTATCTGCACACAAGTATAAATCTAAAACTAAATTACTCAAGCTTGATAAATCTTCATTAAAGCTCTTCTTGATAAACTTGCGGATGAAGCTTGAACTTAGATCTTGACTTGAATTGCATTGCTTCATTCCTATTCCTCCAACCTCCATTGGATATAATCGTGAAAGCTCGATTCTATCCATCCACCAACTCATTGTTTGTCTACAATAAGTAAAAAAATACAAACACTAGATAAATAATATTAGCAGTTAATTGTTTGTTAAAATATCATCAAAACAAAAAAGGCAAACAATCTCCCCTTTTTTATGATGACAAACAATTTATAAAAAGATATATTCATGAAAGGAAATGAATAAGAATAATGATTATTATGCGTAAAGACAAGGCAAGATATACTCACATACTCATAATATTTCTCCCCTTTTGACAACATCAAAAAGGGGAAAACAGCAAGAATGAAGAGAGTGAAAGCTCCCCCTACCTATAAGCACGGTGAGAATAACACAAAAAAAATAGGGAATAGCTCCCCTATCAAAATGCCTCAATGAATATAAGCAATTATGATCAAGGCAAATATATGTGAGCAAGCGTAGATGGAAAATATGCTAAAAACAACTCACATACAAAAAGACAATGGTAACACATATAGGTATATCAATATGGAAAAATGTGTCTCAAAGCAAAACCTAAAAACCATATATAATATATAAAATAGATTTATGACATCAAAAGAAGGAAGAACATGAGAATCATGCAAAAAGTTTTCAAATGAAAACAAATCGAACTAATGAAATCACAAATCAAGTGGAATCCCAAAAATGGGAATTGATCAATAAAGAAAATCTTCTTTGTAAAACTTGATCAAACCACACATAGAATACATTATAAAGCACAAATAGATGACCCATAAGCACAAATATATAAATATCATCGTATAAGTGAATTACAATGAATTCAAAAAATACAAATCAAACAAACACTTTCTTTTAAAGATTTTGAAAGTAGTTTTCTATAAACTCTAAAAATAAAAAATCATCTTTAAGAACATGAAAAACTAAAAATATAAAAAAATTGTTCTTAAAGATTAAACAAGTTTTGGTACCCAATTACTCTTGGTACCTAAGAGTCTAGGGACATGTCCCCTATCGTTAAAGCTCAAAGCCCTAGGGTTATGATCCCTTTTGGGCACATGTGGTGTACTAATCTGGTCAAAACAATAATCTTGCAAATGACCCTTCCGAATGTAATATGTGCAATGAAAGAGATCTATTTGTTTTTGTGGACTATTAACTCGTGCAAGGGAAACATTTGCAAGTATGGAAGGTCTTTTAAAATTATTTTGCAAATGTGAAACATTATAAAACAAAGGTGGTCTATTTGAAAATTTTTGCAAGTTTGAACATTTTCTCAAATCAAAACAAAACTTTGCTAAATAGCCAAATCTACCACATAAATCACATTTAAACACATTATCATGCTTATGATGATTCAATGATGCATGTGAGTGATAATGTGAGTAAGTGTGAGATGAAGAAACTCGTTTCAAATCAAAACAAAATTTGGTCAAATAACCAAAAGGACCACAATGATCACATTTGAACACATGGGCATGCTTATGATGAACATGATGAGTATGTGTATGTACATGTGCATGTGATGAAGATGAAGCTTGATGGGATGCACAAGGGGAAATAAAATGAGCTTTATTTGTTTTTTGTGCATCATAGCAAAATTTAGCAATATGGTCTTTTAGACCGTAAATGGAACACTTGTAAACTTTGCTATACATGTGTGCATAGTATGTAGGAGTCTTGGAAGGCGTTACATGGGACTTTGCACACAAGTCCATAATCTTTTTATTATTAACAATGCATGTTTTAAGGGTTGAATCTAGAGATGATATGCAATCCTTAACATGATTCAACTCATCATTATGCATACAAGCATTGTTATTAGAAGTAGAACAAATATAATTATTCGTAAAAGAAACAACTATATTTTTCATATTCTCTACTTCTAATATGGCATTATCTTTCTCATGAGTTAAGCTAGCAACATTTGAAATCAAGGAATCATGATCCAATTTTAATTTTTTATTATTTTCTTTGAGGATCACATTCTCTTTAGAAATAGTTTCAAACTTAGATGCTAACAACTCATGATCGGATTTTAAATCTTCATGCTTGCTTTTTAAATCTAAAAAGATATAATGCAATTTGTTATATGCGTGCAATAATTTTTTGGAAGCACAAACAAACAAACAAGTTCATCACTAGATAAATCATTAATGGATTCGAACTCGCAAACCTTATTAGGGCTATCGCCTAGTACCCATGTGCATGATGCTCCAATGGAACTTGAAGTGGAAGCCTCCAAAGCTTGTCGGATCTCCTCCAAGTTCCCTTGTTGCGCTTCTATAAATTTTCATAATGTGTAAGCACTATCAAAAAGAACAAACTTGTTAGAAAACGATGAATCAAAAGCGTTATGCATAAATTCTAACAAAAACTTATTCATTGTAAACATTCTTTGATCATTCTTATTCCACTTGGATTTCTCCGTAGTGGGTACAATATAAGCTTCATCTATAATATCGCATAAATCGAAATGTCTAGATCTAACAAATATATTAAATCTAAAACACCATTGGTCATAGGAAAAATTATCTATTCTAGGAGCAATATTAGGATAAAAGCCTAAACAAGATGCACCATTCATATCCATTATATTAACAAAAGAAAATGAAAGATTACAACTTTCTCAAAAATAACGCAAGATCCGTTCGTCGTTTCTTGCTTGCGTGGGTTTTTAGCCGGTGATGGGGATGTCGATATCCGTGGACTACCTGACAATCAGATCAAATCCAGTACTTCGTCGATCCGCGAAGGAATCTAGAAACAGAAGCGCTTATCTCGACAACGGCGAGATAATTGCTCTTCTTAGGATTACTGCAACGGGATAATCCTAAGGAACGGACGCGGGTGATGTAGATCTGAAGAAGCTTTCTCTCCTGTGTTGAAGAACTCGATCAATCTTCAATCCGGCAGATACCCGTTATGCGGTTTTAACCGTCCGGATCTCCTTGAAGCCTATAAATACAGCCCCTGGAGCCTTATTTTTTCAGATCTAGAATTTTGGAGAATTGGCGAAGCCCTGCCGGATTAAAGATTGATCGAGTTCTTCAACGCAAGAGAAAGAGAGATTCTTCAGATCTGCATCACCCGTGTTCGTTCCTTAGGATTATCCCGTTGCGATAATCTTAAGAAGAGCAATTATCTCGCCGTTGTCGAGATAAGCGCTTCTGCTTCTTGATGCCTTCGTGAATAAACGAAGCTCTGCCCGATTTTTCAGCAATCAGATCTAATCGACGGTGGTCCACGGATATCAACATCCCCGTCACAGGCCAAGATCCCACGCAAGCAGCGAGCGATAAACACCCGTTGCGTTTGTTTGAAGAGAGTTATAATTTTTTTTATTTTTTTCATTGTGTAAGAAAGTGTTATAAAAAGACTAATTTTACTTTGAATCTGTAATCGATACGTGTAATAGATTCAGCAATGAAGAAATCAACTTTCACCGCAAACAATATATATATATATATATAAAACAAGGAGCAATATTAATGGCATAACCTAAACTAGATGCATCGTTCATATCCATAATATATATATATATATATATATATATATGCAAGCAAGAAGACAAATAAAATCAAAACAAGATTAACAAAATAAGATAACTTGGATCTTTAACTCAAGGCGATTAAACCTTAAATCAAAGAGCACAAAGTTTTGGTACCAATTGAAAACACCCTAGGGGGGGGTGAATAGGGTTTATACTAATCTAATCTAATTTAATGCTAATTTAAAACTAATTAACAAATGTATCCTAACAAGTATGATATACACCAAGTAATATGCAAGGATATTAAACTAGGGGTGAAATAAACAAACACAAATAATATAGTGAATAAATTAAATAATGAGACAATAGCGATATGAGCAACGAGTACAAATATAAATGAACGCCAAAGCAAACTCAAACACAATCAAATGATCATGGAGTTCAAACATTTCGTCCTACGTCTTCGTTCCTTACACCCGTGGAGAAATCCACTATCACACGGGGTTTTCGACGCTCACCCGAAAACGTTTACACCTCACATTCGATTTTCTAACTCACTGAAAACTTTACAATCAACACTCTTGCAATCAAAATCTATACCACATAATTGATCTAAGCGTTGGTATTAAAGTCTAGGGAGAGGTTGTAAATCCGAACACTTGAGGGAGACACGAGCTAGGGACCAACACTTAGAGGGTATAGATTTATTTGATTTCATTAAGGAAGCTGTACAATTAAAACAAGAGGATTCAAATATGCACTAACTATCGTATATAATAGGTAGTAGTTTCAATATGTACGTATTTCTTAGATATTTCCACTCACTATCTTTTGTAGAGAATTCTCATGTTGCTGGTGTTGGAGAGGGAGGGGCGAGGCGTTAACGGGGGAGGTTCTTGGTGCTTTTGTAAGGACAATGGGCCCCTGTTTACATGTTCTTTGTAGTGAAGTACACACCGTTCTTTAAGGTTTGTGATTTGTTAAATCAGTAAAGTTTACAAATTTATTTTGGCATGATAGTATTCCTTTGCTCATGCAAGCTTTTGTAATAGGGGACCCCCCCCCCCCCCACACACACACACACCCCACCCCACCCAAAAAAATTAGTAAAAGCTTATTTTCAGTTTAAAGAAAAGTGTTGTTTATCTACATATAATGGAGGCATGTTTAGTGATAGCCCAAAAATCTAACTTGGCCTCAAATTCACATTTCCCAAACTGTCCAAAAAAATGGATACTTTCCATGTGCATTTTACATCATGTGAATATGGCTACAAGGGTACAAGACCATGCTCTTGCCCATGTTAGGGTACAAGCATGGGAGGGGGGCATGGTACAAGCATGGGAGAGCTATGCTCTCTTGTCCAACCCACACCCATGGTACAAGCATGGGAGAGCCATGCTCTCTTGTCCAACCCACACTCTCTTGGTTTCCTATAAATAGAGAGGAAGAGAGAAGAGGAAAGTGTGGGGAAAAATCAGAATTTGAGAGGAAAAGAAAGAGAGAGGAAGAGAGAACTTGTAATAGTATGGTATTTTCCTCATAGTGAAACCCCCTCCCGTGGACGTAGGCAAGTTTGCCGAATCACATAAATCTCGTGTCTGTATTGTCTTAACTGTGAGTTTGTCATTGCTTGTAGGTTCCCTCGACATTTCAGTCTTAGAACTGATGAGAGAAATAGTGTATATTTCACTTTGATGAAATATTTCACTTTCTATTCTAGTTTCCTTTGAGAAACAAGAATTTCACTATTTATTCTAGTTTTTTTTAAAACAAGAATATAGAGGTTGACTTGTGCTTTTGTGACAACAAAAACTAGGGCTCTCTCTCAGGTGATATTGCTTCCGTAGCGGTGGGCATGACTCTGCGCCCAACAATTGGTATCAGAGCCCTTATTCAGATTAGCGGTGTTTGAGCTACTGATCGGATGTGGTGGTTGACACAAGGTATTTGTTGGAATTCCTGAGAGAAGCGAATTTATTTATACAAGCGGAGAATTACGTCAACAAGTAAAACAGTTAAAGTTGGAAAGTACGAGATCAAAAAGTTTAATAGGAAGAATGATTTCTCCTATTGGAGGATGCAGATGAAAAACTCGTTGATTTCGTAAAAGTTGCACAAAGCTTTGGCGGGAAAAGAGAAGAAGCACAAGGACATGTCTGATGAGGATTGGGAAGAGCTAGATTTGGAAGTACGAGCGTCGATTATCCTTTGTCTTGAAAGGGATGTGGCTTTCTTGGTGGATGGAGAGGAAATGACTGCGGGCGTATGGTTAAAGTTAGAGAACACCTTCATGACGAAGAGTCTAACAAACCGGATCTATTTAAAATCTAAATTATATACTTGCAAGATGGAAGAAGGCTCATCAATTCGGGAATACATCAACAAGTTCGATAGGATAATATAGAATTTGAAGGACATCGATATGACTGTAGAAGACGAGGATCAGACGCTTCTACTACTTCTATCTCTGCCGAAGTCTTATGAGAACATGATACAAACACTGATGCTTGTGGGAGACAATTTGATGATGGATGAGACTAGAACGACGCTTCTAGCGGATGGCCTTCGGAAGATTGCAACCAGTGACATGACTACTGGTGGTAACAAAGAACAAACGCAGGGATTGTTTGCTAGAGGAAAGAGCAATGAGTGAGGAAAAGCAAGGGAGGAAAGTCTAGATTTAAATCGAGACCCTTTGCGGGAAGAACGTGCTTCAAATGCGGTAAAGTTGGACATTTCAAGGTCGACTGTCCAAACAAGAGAGTAGGTGGGAAGAAGAACAACAACAAGACTGAGAAGAGAGAAGGCAAGGAAGAAGTGAGCTATGCTTCAGAGGAAGGGAGCGATAAAGAATGCAAGACTGAGAAGAGAGAAGGCAAGGAAGAAGTGAGCTATGCTTCAGAGGAAGGGAGCGATAAAGAATGGTATGTCATCACGGGTGGCGAGGATACATCCGGGAAGTGGATACTTGATTCTGGTTGCTCTTACCACATGTGTCCAAATAGGAAGTGGTTCACTACCTACAGGAGCATTGATGGCGGAACCGTATTGATGGGGAATAACCATGCTTGTAAAACGGTGGGGCTCGGTGATAAAAAAATCAAGATGTATGATGGAGTGGTCAGAACCCTAACGGATGTACGACACGTTCCCGACTTGTGGAAGAATCTTATCTCAGTGGGTGCATTGGACTCCAGTGGCTGTAAGATTGTTATAGAGAACAGAGTAAAGAAGGTTGTTCGAGGTTCCCTAACAGTGATGAAGGGTGTTCGTCATGGTAATCTATATACTCTCTCGGGTACGACGGTGACAGGAGATACAATGGTTGGAACTGATGGAAGTGGTGGAGACCCATGTGAGCACACACAGTTATGGTATAAGCGGCTTGGGCACATGTCAGAAAAGGGTCTGGATCTGCTTGGTAAAGAGGGTTTGCTAAAGAATCTGAAGAAGCCTTGCATGGATTTTTGCGAGGACTGTGTATGAAAAGACACACATGGTTCAGTTCTTTAAAATCAATCACAAGAGCAGAGATATACTAGATTATGTGCACACGGATATTTGGGGTCCGGCTTCGACAACTTCCAAGGATGGTTCCAGGTATTTTGTCTCATTCATAGATGATCATTCGAGGTATGCTTGGATTTATTTTCTGAAGCATAAGAATAAGGTATTTGAGACATTCAAGAAGTGGAAGGCGATGGTTGAGAACATGACAGGAAAGAAATTAAAGACATTGAGATCTGATAACGGTACAGAGTATACAGATGGTACCTTCAATGAGTTCTGTGATCAGGAGGGGATTGCTAGATACTGGACAGTTAGATCTACACCACAACAAAATAGGGTCATAGAAAGACTGAACCGAACACTGCGAGAGAAAGCAATGAGTATGCGATTATATGTTGGTTTGGGCAAAGAATGGTGGGCAAAATCAATTGCTACAGCTTTCTATATTGTGAATCGATCCCCACATTCTATATTGGATGGTGATACACCCTATCGGGTGTAGTCAGGGGAGCATGCAGATTATGAGAGGCTCCGAATTTTTGGGTGTACCGCCTACTATCATGTCAACGAGGAAAAGCTTAACGCGAGGGCTAAGAAGGCAATTTTCTTAGGGTATGCAAATGGTGTAAAAAGCTATCACCTTTGGTGTACAGAAGATTCGAAGTTCGTGATCAGCAGGGACGTTATCTTTTATGAGAAGTCCATGATTGCTAAGGTGCCTAAGGATGATGGTGTTGAGACTGTTGGGAATTTTATGTCCGGGGTTATTGAGATAGAACCTAAAGACCAACCAGGTTCTAGTCATGTTCAAGTGAAAAGTCGGGTAGATAATGAGCTTAAGCAGGAGGAGGTTCAGCAAGAGAATACACAGACACTACAACAACAACAGCTCGAGGATAGCTTGGCTTCTACTAGGCTACAGCGAGCAAACAAGCAGGTATAGAAGCTGGGGGTTGATCAACCCCTGAAGTACTATGGGCAGGTTAATTTGGTTGAGTACGCACTCTCGGTGGAGGAAGATGAGCCGGTCTCCTTCAAGGAAGCTATTCGGCGTAGAGATAGCGAGAGTTGGTTGGCTGCGATGGAGGAGGAGATGGAATTTCTCTGGAAGAACCAAACATGGGAGGTAGTCCCATTGCCCATAGGGAGGAAAGCTATTGGTTGTAAATGGGTGTACAAGAGAAAGGAGGATCCTTCCGAGCTCGGTGGTACAAGGTACAAGGCTAGACTAGTGGTTAAGGGGTTTGCACAAAGAGAGGGTGTGGATTACAATGAGATCTTTTCTCCGGTGGTGAAACACACTTCTATTTAGGTGCTATTGAGTAGTGTTGCTCATAGTGATCTTGAATTGGAACAACTTGATGTCAACAAGAAAAATCGAACCCGGAACTCAGTTGAGTTTATCCATATTTATAGGGAATTAAGGGGTGTAACCGCCCCCTTAATTCTCTCCATAATGGGGTGTAACCGCCCCCAAATCGTGGGAAACGGTTTTAGAACCGTTCAGCTCATGTTGAATGAGTCAAACAATGCCCACGTTGGCGTTCAGGATCCTAACTCCACATTTTAGACTGGAGATGCGGAGTTGGGTACCCGCAGGGTGTAGAAAAACGCGAGGGTCAACCTTGGCGTTTTTGATGTTGTGACGCGGGGTTCGACCCTGACGTTTTGATGTTGTAACGCAGGTTTCGACCCTGGCGTTTTGATGTTGTAACGCGGGTTCGACCTTGGTGTTTTGATGTTGTAACGCGGGGTTCGACCCTGGCGTTTTGATGTTGTAACGCGGGTTCGACCTTGGCGTTTTGATGTTGAAACACGGGGAGGACCTCCGCGTCTTGCCTTGCAGAGATTATCACCAAGTAATCTCTTTTTGTCATAGCGTTGCAAAGATCATTGTCTTGTAATCTTCGTCTTGGCTCCTTGAGAATATGAGAGTCGTCAGATTGTAACTCCCGATGTTGATTATGAAGGCTGTTGAAGTAGAGCTCTCATCGGTTGTATTTTCGGAATACTTTGGATCTCACTCTAATCCTGGAGCTGTTGATTCCTTGTCGTAAAGGAGTCGTTCTCTGCACTTGCTTTGAAGGCATCTTGGTTGAAGGGATTTGCCACGTAGGACCTTTGTGAAGGTATGCGTCATAATCCTGCTTCTGGAATGTTGGGGGTGGACCCTGCATTTTGAACTTGAGACGCGGGTGTGACCTCGGCGTTCTGTTTAAAACTCGCTGGTCTAACTCGGCATTTTTTTTCGCATCGCTGGTCTAACCTCGGCATTTTGACTTGAAACGCGGCTATGACTTTGGCGTTATCGTCTTTGCATCACGGGTCTGACCTCGGCGTTATCGTTTTTGCGACGCTGGTCTGACCTTGACGTTTCGATGTGAGACGCGGAGGTGACTTTCATGCGTTTTTGACTAAGTCTTTGAGACTTGTCTTCAGCTTATTCGTTTCAAGTCTTGGCTCACGTCCATTAAGCTGGTGGGCCTGAAAACATGCATAGGATTTTTGGCAAGCCCTCAGCCATCAACGGATTTGATAAGTCTTTACCGACTACCTTTTGAATCGGGCTAGCATGTGGATTGTCTAAGTCCGTTCCACATGTAACGTTGTGCTAAGAGAATAAACTCTCTTAGACTTGATGCTATGATTTTGAATACATAGACTTTATCATTTTTACGGAAAAAGACTAACCGGCGATGCGTGTTAGGCGTAGGCTTATCCCTGCTTAGGATTTGGGATAATGTTCCCCATGCGTGTAAGGCATGGATTTTGGCGTTATTAATAACGACCTGCTACGATGTTGACTACGTAGACTTTTGTCCTTTTTACGGTCAAAGACTCACCGGCAACGCGTGTTAGGCGTGGGCTTATCTTTAATTAGGGATCGAGATAAAGTCCCCCATACGTGTGAAGCATGGATTTTGGCGTTATTAATAACAACCTGCCACGATGTTGAATACGTGGGCTTTGCCATTATTGCGGGAATGCGCTACCCGGCAGCATGTGTTAGATGCAGACTTATCTCTAATTAGGGATCGAGATAAAGTCCCCCATGCGTGTGAGGCATGGATTTTGGCGTTATTAATAACGACCTGCTACGATGTTGAATACGTAGACTTTTGTCCTTTTTACGGTCAAAGACTCACCGGCAACGCGTATTAGGCGTTGACTTATCCCTTCTTAGGATTCGGGATAAAATTCCCCATACATGCAATGTATGGATTCAGAGATTATCAATTTAATGATAATCACTGGCTACGATATTGAATACGTAGACTTTGTCACTGTTTCTTCCTGTGTTATATTTTCACTTGAAACACTGAAAGAAAATTAGAAGTGCCAGAAGTGTAATATTAACTTGGCATGAATTTTCACTTAGAGTGAAATTCAGAAATTTTCTTTATTATCACTAGGATAATTCCAGAAAATCTTTAATCCACTGGGGATTTTATAATGAAAACTTGCTATTCTTGTTGAAAAAGGATTAACAAGTTCATTGGGGAGGATTTGACTGTTAGAGGTGTGATGTTAACCTAACAGTATTTTATGGGCTTATCGCTCTATTGAGGAGAGTCGATAAGTTAATTTGGTTGCCAGAGGTGTGATGTTAACTTGACTGGTTCGTGGACCTATCGCTCTATTGAAGAGAGTCGATAAGTTGATTGTTGCGATCAAGGCAACTTTGAGGACATATCGCTCTATTAGAGAGAGTCGATAAGTGGATTGTGTCAGAGGTGTGATGTTAACGTGACAGGAGGATGTTGCGATTGGAGCAACTTTGTGGACTTATCATCCTTTTGACGAGGATTGATAAGTGGATTGTCAGAGGTTTGATGTTAACGTGACAGGAGGATGTTGCGATTAGAGCAACTTTGGGGACTTATCATCCTATTAAAGAGGATTGATAAGTGGATTTGTCAGAGGTTTGATGTTAACGTGACATGAGGATGTTGCGATTGGAGCAACTTGACGAGGATTGATAAGTGGATTGTCAGAGGTTTGATGTTAACGTGACAGGAGGATGTTGCGATTAGAGCAACTTTGGGGACTTATCATCCTATTAAAGAGGATTGATAAGTGGATTTGTCAGAGGTTTGATGTTAACGTGACATGAGGATGTTGCGATTAGAGCAACTTTGTAGACTTATCATCCTATTGACGAGGATTGATAAGTGAATTGTCAGAGGTTTGATGTTAACGTGACAGGAGGATGTTGCGATTAGAGCAACTTTGGGGACTTATCATCCTATTGAAGAGGATTGATAAATGGATTTGTCAGAGGTTTGATGTTAACGTGACATGAGGATGTTGCGATTGGAGTAACTTTGGGGACTTATTATCCTATTGAAGAGGATTGATAAGTGGATTTGTCAGAGGTTTGATGTTAACGTGACATGAGGATGTTGCGATTGGAGCAACTTTGTGGACTTATCATCCTATTGACGAGGATTGATAAGTGGATTGTCAGAGGTTTGATGTTAACATGACAAATTAGGAGTGATGCAGGCTGCATTCATACCCTGTGGGGGTGATGATCGTCCGAAGTATAATGTTAACTTGACGATGTAAAATGTTCGTTACTCTTAATCCAATGGATTCCAAGAACCAACCCCCAGTCTTGATTAAGACTTAGCAGTGGAAGAAAAAGAGGCAGACAAAGCACATTGCCTAGTGAGGCACTATCCATGAAGTCAGAATAGAGGCACATCACCAGGTAGGCCATTATCAGATGAGTTTGACTATCAGAGGTAACTGTTAACGTGATAGTCTTTTGTGGACCCGCCATCCTACTTGAAGAGAATTGGCAAGAGAATTTAGAGGGAATGGACTATCAGAGGTAATCATTAACGTGATAGTTTGGATAGACCCGCCATCCTACTTGAAGAGGATTGGTGGGGGGATTTGGAGAAAACAGACTATCAGAGGTGATCATTAACGTGATAGTTTTAGTGGACCTGTCATCCTATTGAAGCGGATTGACAAGTTGATGGACTATCAGAGGTAGGTAGATACGTGATAGTTATTGGACCCGCAATCCTATTGGAAAGGATTGGCTTCAGCATCCGTGGTATCTTCTGGTTCTGACTGAGAAGATTGAGCTTGGTTCGATTGCTCAGGAGAAGATTGGGCTTGGTCCGATTGCTCGGGC
>NC_033803.1:7099169-7116502 GCF_001876935.1 Asparagus officinalis | reverse complement strand
GAGCTATGTTTCAAAACCTCTTGATGAAGGCTTTAACGGACTCCCTCTTCTTCTACTTAGTGGCGAGAAGGATATGGATGGAGACTTCTGTATCCTCTTCAAAGAATCTTGACAGGAAGAGTCTCTCTAGATTTGTCCACTATTGGATACATCCCGCAGGAAGTTTCCTGAACCATTCAAAGGCAACCCCCTTGAGGGTGCCTATGAACAATCGAGCCAGTACGGCGTCGTTTGATATCACATTCCCAGTCTGTGACTTAAAATGATAGATATGTTGATTCGGTGATCCCGTGCCGTCAAAAGTTTGTAGCGTCGGGACTTCAAATTTTGGAGGATAAGGGGCTGCGTCCCATTCGGCAGGGTAGGGCCTGACAACTCCCTCATCTTGGAGCTCGCTTCTGTTAGCAATGTTTTGTAGGAGAAAATATAAAATCGGTTCTTATGTTGTGTGTGTGACAAGTAGGAGTGATAAGTGAATGTGATTGTGAAGAGATTGAGAGAGTGAAAGTGGTGTGTAAATAGGTGCAAAGTGTAAATGAGAGTGAGTATGAACAATAAGGTGAGAAGGAAAAATAAATAAAATCAAGAAACAAATAAAAATTCAAGAATGAAGAACAAAATTCTAGAATAAAAGAAAATGCAAGAAATTAAAGATGGTGGATTCAATTATAGATATGGGTAATCTACAATTGAACCCACTTCTTAGAAAAGGGTGATTCCCTAGAGGGTTCTAGCCTAAAGGCGAATCAAACAAAATAAAAATAAACAAAAAGAAAAACTAACCCCAAGAGGGTTCTAGCCTCAAGGTGAATAGTATAAGAAATTAAAATCTAACTACAAAATAAAGTGCAAAATCTAAACTACAAAATAAAATTGCAAGAATTAAATACAAGAAAATAAATCTACTCTATAAGCATGAAATAAATCTAAGGCAAGAGGGTTCTAGCCTCTTGGCTATTTAACAAGAAAATAAAATCTAAACTACAAGCATAGAAATAAATCTACACTAATAAGCAATAAAAAGGAAATAAAAGAGAAAAAGGAAAGAAAATGCAAACCTCTAAATAATTCTTCATCTCCATCTTCATCATCCAACAAAGAGAAGAAATATTTAAAGTGGTGAAAAAATTATTATTATTAATTGCAACTAAAGTTACAATTTTTGGAAGGCCTTCTCAATTAAGAGTAGCCCTCCTCTCCAAAAGGAGTTACAAAAATTTTCACACCTCTAACCCCTCACTCTCTACCCCTATTTATAGTAAACATCAGTGAATGAGAGCCATTGGATTGAAATCTTATCCAAAAACAACAAATTTCAGCCTTAGATTCGTAACAAACTGCCCAGCGTATCGATGCAGGCATCGATACAGGCATCGATGCAGGCATCGATGTCGGTATCGATGCAGGCATCGATGCAGGCATCGATCCTTTTGTTGTCCGCAGATTCTTCTTGTTGTTTGCTTTTGGGCTTTGGACATTGGGCTTTTCTTAGACTCTTGGGCTTGGGCTTTGATTTATCTCTTCATTAAATACTTGAAAGAATTCATTGGGCTTCATGGCTTCATTTCTTCATTAAATTATGGGCTTTTTGTTGAGAGATGAGGGTTTTGAGATTTATTCTTCATTAACCTGCAATTAAAGATAAAAACAATTATTAGTAGTATATTTATTCATATAAAATAGATAATGAGGGTATAAAATTGTAATAAAATGTGATTATCAAGGCTCCTAGGGTCAAAAGCTTTACTCCAATATTTTCTCAAATCAAAACCCTAAATGCTCTCTTCTTTTCTTAAATTCTAAAACTCTCTCCTCTATTTATCTATTTTAATCATATATAGTCTTTAATCAACCAAGAACAAGATATCCTAAATACGATAAAAGTTAGGGATCAAGAGCAATGATGAATGGCTATGATTAAATCATCAAATCTGCAATCAGCTGTTATTACCATCAGTAGTTGCTCATGACCATCGGTGGGTCCCTGAGCACCATCGACGAAATCCATCGATGAGCTAAAATCCTATCTCTAAAATTCTGCAATTGGTTCTTGTAGACCATCGACAACCCCGCTTTTTTTTTTTCTTTTTTTTTCTTTTTTTTCTCTTTTTTTTTCTTTTTCTTTTAAGCAACTGAACAAGAAACTCTCAAATGAGAGAAGAATAAATTCTTTTTATTATTCTGAAATAAACAAAATAAACAATGTAGAATGAAATATTCAACATGAAGAGTTCCTGTTCTACATTGAATCCTACCTTACTGTTGAAAATTCTTCCCCGGATTTTAAACAAATTCAGAATGATATAATCAATAATGTGAATTTTTAAGCATTTCGGGGTGTTCAATAATTCTTGCAACAAGGTAAGGTAGGTATTATTGGTGTCATGCATTTTGTATTTCTTAATGAACTTAGACTCTTGTACTGTGAAGTTTTGTTTTCTAACAACCAATTCTTCTGTGAAGTTCTGAAAATTTGGTTGTTGATTATTCTCCAAGAATCTAAGTTCATCAAGAAAGAGTTCTTCAAAATTTAATTCAAAGCAGCAAATGTTTAACACAGTTTTATTATTCTCAAGGACCTGATCTGCTTCTTCTAAAAACTCTAACTCTTCATCAAAAATTTCCTCAAAACTTAAATCACACTCTTCTTCTTCTTCTTCTTCTTCTGATCTTTCCTGAATGTAGTTTATTTCTAGAGGCTGATTATTTGGTTGGTCCCCTGGATTAAAAATGTTGAGATCAGCAGTCAAATTCCCAAAGGACAGCTTCATTTGACCAGTTCTACAGTTGATGAGAGCATTAGAAGTGGCTAAGAACGGTCGTCCTAAGATGACAGGTGTCTGTCCTTTGGGATTGGAAACAGGCTGTGTTTCCAAGACTACAAAATCTACTGGAAAAATAAAATCTCCAACCTTAATCAGAACATCCTCTAACTCACCCATAGGGACCTTGACAGATCTATCAGCCAACTGTAAGGTGCATTTGGTTGGGTTCAGTACACCTAGACCCAATTGCTGATAGACTGAATATGGAAGCAAATTGACACTGGCCCCTAAGTCTAAAAGCGCCTTATCAATGTGAGTATTACCAATGATACATGAAATGATGGGGGAACCTGGATCTTTACGTTTCAAAGGTATGGGATTTGACAGCATTTCACTGATATTGGCGGCTAAAAAGACTTTCTTTGGGACATTTATTCTCCTCTTCTTAGTGCACAATTCTTTTAAAAATTTAGCATAAGATGGAATTTGTTCAATTACATCTAAGAGAGGAATGTTGACCTTAACCTGCTTGAATGTCTCTAGGATTTTCTCCTCCTGAGGAGAGTGTTTCCTAGACCTGAGTCTATCTGGAAAGGGAGCAACCGGTCTAAATCTATCAAAAGCAGGCTCAGGTTCGGGTTCAGGTTCTTGGTCATCTGAGGGGAGTGATTGTTGAATAGATTCATCAGAAGGAGAAGGAGAAGGAATTTGTACAGGATCAAGAGTTTGACTTGGCGGAGTTCTCACTTGATTATCGACCTGTCTACCTGACCGAAGTGAATGGATTGCATTCACTTGAGCTTCATAGGATGAACTGCATCCTGTGTTATTAGGGTTGACCACGGGTTGACTCGGAAATTTTCCTTTCTCTCTTTCACTCACGGCACTAGCTAGTTGACCAAGTTGGGATTCTAATCTAGCTATAGCTTGAGTGTTGGAGTTGAGCATTTGTCCGGTTGATTGCATGAAGGAATTCAACGTGCTAGATGTTTGAGTCAACATATTCGTGGTTTGAGTAGAGGCCTTAATTATGGTTTCTAAACCCCTTTCCAAGACATTGAGACGTTTATCTTGATCTGGATTGTGAGGAGTTTGAATTACAGCTTGATGAGGAGGAGACTGATTTTGATACGGCAGATTGGGTTGTTGAAATTGTGAATGAGAATTGAATGGAACTGTGTTTCCCCTAGGAAAATGTTGGGTCGAAGCGGGAGTGAAATTTTGAGTTCCGGGAGAATTTCCTAGATTCCATGCAAAGTTGGGATGATTTCTCCAACCTGGATTGTAGGTTGGAGAAAATGGATCATTTCTAGGGTGCTGGAATGCAGCGTTCATCTGTTCTATTGCGTTGTTATTTCCTAGGAGAGGGCATTCCTCTGAAACGTGGGTAGGAGACTGACAATTATGACATCCTGGGAAAGAAACATGATTGAGTTGAGCTGGAGCTCGTTCCTTAATTTCTAAGGCTTCTAACCTCCGCAGAATTGTCGCCATCTTCGCTTCAGAAGCAATGTTTGACTCCAAGGAAAGACCACTAGACTTAGAATGGGGAACTGATGAAACCCTGTCATCGCACTGTTCCCATTGCATTGTTTTTTCAGAAAGACTCTCCAAAAACTCCCAAGCTTCATCAGCATTTTTCCTCATAAAATCCCCGTGGCACATTGATTCTAAGGAAGTTTTTGCAGAATAATCTAATCCCTCATAAATTATTTGGCACAATCGCCATTTCTCTAAACCGTGATGAGGACATTGGATGAGAAGATCTTTAAATCGGTCAAAATACTTCCAAAAAGGTTCTCCCGGGATAATTTTAAAGTTTTGAATGCTGTTCCTAAGCTTTACCGTTTTATGAATAGGAAAAAATTTCTTAAGAAAAACGGTGACAAATTCATCCCAAGTTGAGATGGAATTTGTTGGTAAGCTGTACAGCCATTTTTTAGCTTTATCCTTAAGAGCAAATGGAATAAATCTAAGCTTAACCGCATCTTCATTTAATTCTCTCATTTTAATCATAATACACACTTCCTCAAATTCCGAAATAAAAATATATGCGTCTTCTGTTTCATTACCAAGGAATTTGGGAAGCATGTTTATGTATTGCGGTCTAAGCTCAAAACTTATTCCATTTGTTTCGGGGAGCCTAATGCATGAGGGGATTGCATTCCTAATGGGATAGCACATATCATGAAGAACGGGTGGATTAGGATGCTCCATTTCTATGATTGGTTCAAAGCGAATTAATCGATGTGTATTATCCCTAATCCACTGTTGCATACACCAAAATATTTCTTTTTATTTTTTTTCTTAAATTAGTTTTTTTTTTGAGAAGATAAAGAAAAAGAAAAATCCTAACTGAAACAAATCAAAACAATCACTTTTCAATCAACTCTAATTCTAGGGTTTAGCCTAACTCAACTAGACCAGCTCCTAACCAAAAACTCCTACAGTGAAAAGATCAAAGTTTTACCCAGGTAGTTAGCCAGGTAAGGATAGTACTAGAGGGTGATCAAAGATCAATTAAGTACCTCTTTCCTTGCGGAGCGCTTTACGCAACCCCTAAACCTTGCCTTAGACACCAACTAATCTGAGAAAACTTAAACCGGTTCACTTAAGGATTTCTTGTTCCTTATTGAGCTCGAATCCTTAGGGGCCAACGTCTAATGAGTTTTATTAGGCTTGGGTGGTGTAGTGAGGAATTAGTGATTTTTGGGCTAAGGAAAGGGTGATGAAATCCCTCACCTTATCTTGATTATGGGGTTTTGCCCTTAAAAATATTTTTAAGTGTGTGTCAAATCAAGATGCTCAAATCACTTGGTGAATTCCTACACTATATGAAATGCAACCCTATGAATTAAAAGCAACTAAAAAGGATGGAAAAGAAAAATCTTTTTTTTTAATTAGGGTTAACAATCAAACAAATGAGAAGGGGGGATTTGTTTGAATTTATTATCTTGTTAGTAAATGTCAAAGTGAAGGGTGAATTTTATTATGGTCTACGGAAATAATTTTTTTTTTTAAGATCCTAATTGTCACTAATTGTGAGAAACTAACTAAAGGTGTGGAATTGAAAATATAAGGAAGAAGACTTACCACAAGCGAATATCCAATTCCTCAATCTCCAATTCTTGATCTTTAATCTCCAAGTAGTTCTTTCACAATAAACACACAAGTTAAAGAACCAAAATAATTAAAACCTACTTAAGCACCTTCCCCGGCAACGGCGCCAAAAACTTGATGCGGCATAAACATGTACCAAAAAGGTTGCAAGTGCACAACCGTGTCAAGTTATAGTATTTAAGATATCGATCCCACGAGGAAGGTGTTTTGTAGGAGAAAATATAAAATCGGTTCTTATGTTGTGTGTGTGACAAGTAGGAGTGATAAGTGAATGTGATTGTGGAGAGATAGAGAGAGTGGAAGTGATAGTGTGTAAATCGGCACGAGATATAAGTGAGAGTGGATGTGACAAAGAATGAATATGATCAATAAGGCAAGAAGGAAAAGGAAAATAAAAATCAAGAATAAAGAAAATAAAATTCAAGAATAAAAGAAAATGCAAGAAATTAAAGATGGTGGATTCAATTATAGATATGGGTAATCTACAATTGAACCCACTTCTTAGAAAAGGGTGATTCCCTAGAGGGTTCTAGCCTAAAGGCGAATCAAACAAAATAAAAATAAACAAAAAGAAAAACTAAACCCAAGAGGGTTCTAGCCTCAAGGTGAATAGTATAAGAAATTAAAATCTAACTACAAAATAAATTGCAAAATCTAAACTACAAAATAAAATTGCAAGAATTAAATGCAAGAAATTAAATCTATTCTATAAGCATGAAATAAATCTAAGGCAAGAGGGTTCTAGCCTCTTGGCTATTTAACAAGAAAATAAAATCTAACTACAAGCATAGAAATAAATCTAAACTAATAAGCAATAAAAGGGAAATAAAAGAGAAAAAAGAAAGAAATGCAAACCTCTAAATAATTCTTCATCTCCATCTTCATCATCCAACAAAGAGAAGAAATATTTAAAGTGGTGAAAACATTATTATTATTAATTGCAACTAAAGTTACAATTTTTGGAAGGCCTTCTCAATTAAGAGTAGCCCTCCTCTCCAAAAGGAGTTTACAAAATTTTCACCCTAACCCCTCACTCTCTACCCCTATTTATAGTAATCTTCAATGAATATGAGCCATTAGATTTGTCTTGAGCTCCAAGTAACAATCTCCACCTTTGAATTGATTTTCCAATCTTCATTTGGTTTTCCAAGGCCCAATCTTCATTAAATTGATTTTCAAAATAAAAACAGCAGCAAGCAGCGGCCCAGCTGAAAATTCGGTCTTCATTTGAGTAAGAAATTAGCAAGTCCATTTATGATTTTTTTTTTGGCCCCATTGTATTTGATCAACAATCAAGTCCGGTTTCTTTCATTTACACCAAAGTCTTCAGCAGCTGCTCCTCATCTCATCATCAAATGAAAAATGAAATCCGGCCCATCTTGATTTTCAATTTGCAAGCAAGTCTAGGCCCATGTGCAGATGTCCAAATGTATGTGATTTTCCAAAAGAAAAATGAAGAAGTGCAGCTTTGGCCCACTTGATGTTTGCAGCACACAAAGTCCGGAGGCTTTATCTCATGCATTTGATTTTCAAAAAAAAAAGATGAAGAAGTGCAGCAAAATCCGGTTCATGAATGATCAATTTTAATTTGCATCCAAGTCCAATTCATTCTAACTCTTTGTATCCATGTCCATTCCAACTCTTTGGTGTAATCATTTTTCTTGATGGGCTTTGGGCTTCAAAAATACTACAAAATAGAGAAGAGAGATTTTTAAGGGTTTTTTTTTATTTAATAATATTTATTTATATTTTCATTATTACATTCCCAGTCTGTGACTTGAAATGATAGATATGTTGGTTCGGTGATCCCGTGCCGTCAAAAGCTTGTAGCGTCGGGACTTCAAATTTTGGAGGATAAGGGGCTACGTCCCATTCGGCAGGGTAGGGCCTGACAACTCCCTCATCTTGGAGCTCGTTTCTGTTAGCAATGACATTGAGGCGGGCTTCCAATTCCTCGA
This sequence comes from Asparagus officinalis, assembly GCF_001876935.1. Classification (NCBI taxonomy): domain Eukaryota; kingdom Viridiplantae; phylum Streptophyta; class Magnoliopsida; order Asparagales; family Asparagaceae; genus Asparagus; species Asparagus officinalis. The sequence goes on along the minus strand of NC_033803.1, from coordinate 7,108,659 downwards.
TTTTAGCCGACTGAGGATTTTGCTCATACTCTGTCTCTCTTCCTTCATCAGAGGAAGATTTCAGGTTGTGGGCTTCTTGGTCAGAAGCCGTGTTATCAACCATTTTTTTCTTCCCTTTGCTTGTGTGAGGTCGGGACGAAGACGTTCTTTCCCTTCGGGAAGATTCTTGCCTGAGTGGCGAATCTGTCTTCTGAGATTTGGCCTTGTCTGCGACGAGTTGAGTCAACAGGGCCAGGAGTTCATTGATGGCCTCTTGCTGAGATTTGAGCATGGCCTCCTGCTCATCAAGTCTCTTCGCGAGATCTTCATGGTTTCCCGTCATATAAGCGTAGCTCTCATGTTCAACAAAAGAGCTTGATGACTGGGACTCTGCAATGGCTGAGTGTTCATCATCGGAATTAGTTCCTTTGGCTAACCTCCGATAGTTGATAGGGGGAATAGCTCCTATTCGCATCCGAGTGCGTTGGTAGATTCCTTCAAACTCGTTAGCGATTTCTCTGACGGTCGGTGAATGACTTGTCTCAGAGTCATCGGAACTAGGACCTGAGGCTTTCTCTCTGCCGATCACATTTATAGTGACCTCAGGATATTCGGTCACTGGGGACTTCTTCTTGTGCGAACGTCGTCGTTGGTTGGGCAAAACAACGTTCGTAAATTGGTTGAACGCCAATAGTTTGGCCGCATATGAGCAGCATTGACATTCCGAGAGGACCATAGGAATCAGTCGTTCACATTGGAATGAACGAATGACTTGTTGCATCGGTCTTTCTCTCGATATGAATTCTCTCAAATCTGTTGTAAAGGTTCGAGGAGAATTACTCACTGATTATGAGGTTTGAACTGGAACCCCCAGTCCATGATTGGACAGGACTGGCTCTTGGTGAATATGGATCTGGTTGAGATGCCTTGAATCCATAAACTTCTTATATCCGCCCCTCAACCTAGTCGCGCTACGCAGAGTATTCGGGGGTCTCGCTCCACGATATACACCAGGCGCGGTATTGGATTTGGAACTTGGGACGCGAGGGTCGCGTTTGGCACTTGATACACGAATGTCGCGTTTAGCACTTGAAACGCGAAGGTCGCGTTTGGCACGAAGATCGCGTTTGGCACTTGAAACACGAAGGTCGCGTTTGGTACTTGAAACACGAGGGTCGTATTTTGACTGGGAAACGCGAAGTTGAAGTTCGCATTCAACAAAGGCTTGAGGTCCGCGTTTTGGCTGTAAAATGCGCCATTAAGGGCCGCGTTCAGTCTGGTTCTCGCGAAGCTCATGTTTGGGCTCATAAACGCGAAGTTCAGGGTCGCGTTTAGGCTCACGAACGCGAAGTTCGCGTTGGTTGGAGGATCGATTTTCTCGAAGTTGTGCTCGTCGCTGAGACCTTCTTCTTCGACGAGCAGCGTTCTTCTTGGCCTGTTTCAAAGCCTTAGCAGCAGCGTCGTTGACGTTTATGGAGCTCGTCTCCTTTATAGGCCGTTTAAGGCCTGTGGCACGTCGTGTTGACGCGGAGGTGGGATATTCAACTCGCTGTGCGAGTTCAGCAGAGGCCGAGCCCGCTCCTGGAGCGGAGGGGCTGTTCGACGAATTTTGGCCAAAGGAGAGGACTTTCTTTGGCGTTCCAGCAACAGTTGGAGATTTAGTCTCCTTGGAAACTTTGTGGATCTTGCGCATAGCCTTGGGGCTAAGGGATCCAGAGGAGATAGCCTCTTCGAACTTGGCTTGATCGAACTCTACCACGAGAGTTTCGACGGTTGTTCCAGTAAGATGAACATCGGATTGCACCACCACTTCTTCATCAGAGAAGCTTGTCCCCAGCTGCTTCACTGGACGATATCTTCTCCTCACGATTTGACGTTGTGGAGAACTTGCGTGGCAAGTTTGAGAACTCTGAACGAGTTTAGAAGAACTCTGTAAAAGAGTTGATTTGAACCGAAGATCGGTTAATAAGCCAAGGCTAGAAGAAAGCTCTGGTGGTCGATCTTAGCTGAGGATGAACGTCGATCTCCCTCTTGCTGCCAATTCTCAGATCCAAAAAATCCAGACAAAAAAATCGAACCCTGAACTCAGTTGAGTTTACCCGTATTTATAGGGAATTAAGGGGTGTAACCGCCCCCTTAATTCTCTCCATAATGGGGTGTAACCGCCCCCAAATTGTGGGAAACGGTTTTAGAACCGTTCAGCTCATGTTGAATGAGTCAAACAATGCCCACGTTGGCGTTCAGGATCCTAACTCCACATTTTAGACTGGAGACGCGGAGTTGGGTACCCGCAGGGCGTAGAAAAATGCGAGGGTCAACCTTGGCGTTTTTGATGTTGTGACGCGGGGTTTGACCCTGGCGTTTTGATGTTGTAACGCGGGGTTCGACCCTGGCGTTTTGATGTTGTAACGCGGGTTCGACCTTGGCGTTTTGATGTTGTAACGCGGGGTTCAACCCTGGCGTTTTGATGTTGTAACGCGGGTTCGACCTTGGCGTTTTGATGTTGAAACACGGGGAGGACCTCCGCGTCTTGCCTTGTAGAGATTATCACCAAGTAATCTCTTTTTGTCATAGCGTTGCAAAGATCATTGTCTTGTAATCTTTGTCTTGGCTCCTTGAGAATATGAGAGTCGTCAGATTGTAACTCTCGATGTTGATTGTGAAGGCTGTTGAAGTAGAGCTTCCATCAGTTGTCGCGAAGGTCGTCAGATTGTAACCTTCAGCAATCTACGCGAAAGTCTTCAGATTACAGCCTTCTGGAAGTCGTCAGATTGTAACTTCCATCATCGGTGGTTAATGGGGGATAAACTATCTATTGTGATTTTTAGACAGCCTACACCCGTAAAAAAGAAAGCTATAGGTTGTAAGTGGCTGTATAAAAGAAAGGAATATCATACAGAGCTTAGTGGTACGAGGTACAAGGCGAGGCTAGTGGCTAAGGGGTTTGCACAAAGAGAGGGTGTGGATTATAATAAGATATTTTCTTCGGTAGTGAAACACACTTCTATTCGGGTGCTATTGAGTATTGTTGCTTATGGTGATCTTGAGCTAGAATAACTTAATGTCAAGACGACCTTCTTGTATGGAGACTTAGATGAGGAGATCTACATGCATCAACCTGAAGGCTATAAGGTTGAGGATAAGGAGCATCATCTATGTCGCTTGAGGAAGTCACTTTAAGGATTGAAGCAATCTCCTCGACAGTGGTACAAGCGATTTGACTCCTTCATGCTAAAGCATGGGTTTTCCTAAAGCGACTATAATTGTTATGTTTACATTCGAAAGCTTCGTGGAGGTGATTATATCTATCTCCTTTTAGATGTGGATGACATGCTTATTGCATCGAAGAACAAGGTAGAGATAGATAAGCTGAAATCTCAACTTAGCAAATAGTTCAAGATGAAGGACATAGGCGCTACAAAAAAATACTGGGTATGAAGATTAGAAGAGAGCGGACGAATCGACAATTGTTCTTGAGTCAGAAGGGCTACATTGAACGGGTGATCGCGAGATTCGGAATGCAAAGTGCTAATTATAAGCCGGTGGTGACTCCATTGGCTCCACATTTTAGGCTCTCTGGTAAACAATCTCCCACTACCGCAGAAGATAAGGTACACATGGAGTGTGTCCCTTATGCTAGTGCAGTTGGCAGTTTAATGTACGTAATGGTGTGTACAAGCTCAGATATTTCACAGGTGGTTAGTGTGGTCTGCAGATTCATGGCGAATCCGGAAAAGACGCACTGGGAAATGGTGAAATGGGTCCTGATGTACTTGAAAGGTACCGCGGATACGGGTCTGTGTTTTGATGGAGATACATGTCAGATCGACGGGTTTGTAGACTCAGATTATGCGGGAGATCTAGATAGACGACGATCTACTACTGATTATGTATTCAGGATACATGGGGCTCCAGTTAGTTGGCGATCGATGTTGCAGGCTATAGTGGCATTTTCTACTACAAAGGCCGAGTACATGGCCATGGTGGAGGGAGTGAAGGAAGCATTGTGACTCTGGGGTCTTCTAGAAGATTTGGGGATTGAGCATGAAAGCGTGAACATGTGGTGCGACAGTCAAAGTACGATTCACTTAGCGAAGAATCAAGTTCACCATGCTCGTACCAAGTATATCGACGTCATATATCATTTTGTGCGGGATGTCATAGAGGAATATGCTATTTCTCTCATGAAGGTGCACACGAATGAGAATCTCACAGACATGTTAGCCAAGGTGGTCACATGTAGCAAGTTTCAGCATTACTTGATCTTGCTTCATATCAGCCCGTGTTGATTTGCCCAAGAGGGCATGGCCCTGCGGGGCAGTGATGGAGGTGATGTGGAGACTATGTTAGAGAATGGTTACAGAACTACGATTAGCTTGATCCCGATGGAGGGTACGTAGGCAGCCGCGATATAGTATCGCAGCTGATTTGGCCTGGTTTGGCCTAGATCTCTCTGGTGAAGTTCGTGGTGTTCTCCTGGTGTGCGTCTAAAATTTGAGGTTTATCAAATGATGTACGAGGTGGAGAATTATGAATATGGTTATAAGGGTACAAGACCATGCTCTTGCCCATGCTAGGGTACAAGCATGGGAGAGCCATGCTATCTTGTCCAACCCACACCTATAGTACAAGCATGGGAGAGCCATGCTCTCTTGTCCAACCCACACCCTCTTGGTTTTCTATAAATAAAGAGGAAGAGAGAAGAGGAAAGTGTGGGGGGAAAAATCAAAATTTGTGGGGAAAAATCAGAATTTGAGAGGAAAAGAAAGAGAGAGGAAGAGAGAACTTGTAATAGTTTGATATTCTCCTCATAGTGAAACCCCCCTCCCGTGGACGTAGGCAAGTTTGCCGAACCACGTAAATCTCGTGTCTGTATTGTCTTAACTGTGAGTTTGTCATTGCTTGTAGGTTCCCTCGACATTTCAGTCTTAGAACTGATGAGAGGAAGAATGTATATTTTACTTTGATGAAATATTTTACTTTCTATTCTAGTTTCCTTTGAGAAACAAGAATTTTACTATTTATTCTAGTTTCCTTTGAGAAACAAGAATATAGAGGTTGACTTGTGCTTTTGTGACAACAAAAGCCAGAGCTCTCTCTCTCTCTCTCTCTCTCTCTCTCTCTCTCTCTCTCTCTCTCAGGTGATATCGCTTCCGCGGCGGTGGGCGTGACTCTACGCCCAACACATCCTTTTGGTAATAACTTGTTTATTTGGCGCGAGTAACATTGCCTTAGTATCACCCAAGTAAGCCCTAAGGTTTAGGGCCTCTATTTCGCAGTCCATGTCCAGTTGAATAATACAAGTATTGCAATGCCTAATAGTTAGAAATTAGGGATATATATGTTTTAAACACGGATTGACCATTGTTCTTTTAAGCTAGCCAAGGCTCCAAGCTGCAAACACATATATGTCACTGAGGGTGGGGTGGGGTGGGACCGTGGGGGTTATATTTTATTGTCATTAAAAAAACTAAACTTCATATTTCCATATATTTTATCTTTTGAGGGAAATAATGTGACTCCAGTCACTGCATATATGGCTTATATAGTAATTTTGAAGAGAATTCAGTCTCATCAATGGACATATCTCTTTTACTCGATGTTTTGTTGGACATATCTAAAATGATTCCTCACAACATGTGTGGCGAAATTTCCCAGTGAAACTTATTTGCTCGAAGTAATTATACTTCTCTTTCCTTCACCCCCTTCAGATGCCGTGTTACACTCTACGTTAGTTTTAAAATTATAATTTGTTAAATTTTAATTAATTAGTGGGCCTTGTGCTTGGATTAGAAAAGAGCTTCTTGGTTATTCAAAATGACGAATACTTGATTCTGTACGTGACGACATATATGCAATTAATCTCTTCTCAGCAAGGTTTGGTGAACATGATGGCAGTAAATTAAACCTTAAGATAATTCCCATGCATGCCACCCTGATGCATTAAAGTATTTAAACCCACTGTTCCATAGTGTGGACAGCTCTTCTTTGATATTTAATTAATGCATTTGCTTACTTGCTCTTTAGCCCTACAACAAAGCATGCACCACGCGTTCGCCTATTTTACTAGCTCTGGTTGGATTTTTATATGCTTGCTAAAAATTGGTAGGGAATGAGTACCGTATACCATAATGATACGTTACCAGTTTGGGGAAACATGAAATGGCCCACGTATCAATAATCTCTATGGTAGTTGACAAGCTAAATTATTTTGGATGATGTAAGATCAAACTTACAAATATTCATTTTGCTCCTGTCTCTTCCTCTGTAGGACATTATTCTTTTTTGTTACTTGTTTTCTTTTATGTGAAGCAGGACAGCTGGTAATTAAGCAGGACAGCTCGCAAATATTGTGTTTGGTTGGTTGCTTTAAAGAAGCCATGTACGTTTAAAACATGTACCTCTGGGCTCTAGCCAACGTAACAAAAGGACTGAAATATATATTTATATATTATATATTATATAGTATATATATATTATATATATATAATATATATATAACTATATATATATATTAGGAGTAGGTTCTAGATAAAACCTTCGTACTAAAAACTAAAACTAATATCATCAATGGCAGGATTCAGTTCAAACAGTCAACAGCACATGCATTATAATTAGCTGCTCATCTAAACGTATGCATTATTACCTCAACGCGTGACAAGATTCTTATCAGTGATTAGATTCATTACACTCAACGACAACCGTCTTTAGGTAGTGAATCCAGATTCACCTGCCAGTGAGATACCAGATCAATTACCTCAACGACACGTGTTTCACTAGTGAATCAGATTCATGCAGTTGAATCCAGATTTCACTGCAGTGAATCAGATTTGTCGTTCGTTTGTGAGTAATTAATGCATGTAGTCTTTGACTGTTTGAACTGACTCCCAACATTGGATTCATCTAGAATCAATGATTATATTGTTTATTTTAGTTTTAGGCTAAGGAGGTTTTTATTAGAACAGTATTATATATATAGATATATATGATATAATAATTATATAATATTATATAATATATATAATATATATATATATATATATATATATAGAGAGAGAGAGGTTCTAATAAAAACCTAGAGAACTAAAAAGCAATCCTAACCCTCCAATCTATCTAATCCAATGGCCTACATTTCGATGACAGAATTATAAATATAGACACATTTAATACACATCAGCTGTAAAAAAGGGTAAAATTGGAACAATTCAATACATTAATGGTGGCTGACAACATTGGAAACAATTCACTACATTAATTGGAACAATTCACTATATTAATCCAACACGTCCTTTAATACTCTCTTTTACAGCACGTCCTTTAATACAACACGTCCTTTAATACTCTCTGTAACTCACTTCCATCTTCTATCAAGATTTGATCTTCCATCTTTGCATGAAGAACACAGCAACATTTCATTAAAAATCATCCTAACCATCCAAGCTTTTGCTGGAGTGAATCTGGATTCACTCCATTGAATCTGGATCATATTGAAGCTCGATTCATTAGAGTGAATCCAGATTCACTGAATTGAATCCAGATTCAGTGGACTGAACTCGTTATCAAACAATAGCAAATTGAATCCAGATTCAGTGGACTGAACTCGTTATCAAACAATAGCAAATCTGCAAAAATAAAAAACAAAAAAAATAAGAAACTTATGGTAAAAAACAAGCTATAAAATTTTAAACCATGATAAGATTTCTTATTTTACAGCAAAAAGTTACGATTTTTATGGTAAAAACAAACACGTCACATAACTGAATCTGGATTCACTCATGCGTTTATTTCTTCGAACTTACAGCACATGCATTTATTTCTTCAACAATTCATTAAAAACCATCCTAACCATCCAAGCTTTCGCTCCAGTGAATCTGGATTCGCTCCAGTGAATCTGGATTATATTGAAGAATAAGAAACTTATGGTAAAAAACAAGCTATAAATTTTTAAACAAAAAGAATAAGAAACTTATGGTAGAAAACAAGCTATAAAATTTTAAACCATGAAAAGATTTCACATTTTACAGCAAAAAATTACTAGAAAACAAGCTATAAAATTTTAAACCATGAAAAGATTTCACATTTTACAGCAAAAAATTACGATTTTATGGTAAAAAACAAACACCTCACATACTGAATCTGGATTCACTGCTGTGAATCTGGATTCACTCCAGTGAATCTAGATTCACTTATGTGAATCTAGATTCACTTATGCGTGTCTTCGTTTTTCAACTGGTTTCTTCAAAAATCAAAAAACTTTTCAGACTAAAAGGTGAAATATTTCACCTTTTACAACAAAAAACTACGATCTTTAAGATTAAAACTAAAACTTTTAGACGAAAAATCAAACAAATTTCATAAACTTACCATTAAAGCGTCAAAATAATTTAACAGCCCACTGAATCATGAAGACGAAGGTCGAAGAAGACCATGAAGACGAAGCGTCAAAATAATTTCATAAACCATGAAGACGAAGGTTGAAGAAGACCGTGGATAAGGAGGTGTTGAAGACAGAGAGAGTTGCTGTGATTTTGGAGAGAGAGAGAGTTGCATGGGGAAATGGAAAACTCAATAGAGAAGCATTAATGACCTCTATTTAGTGGGCTGCTTATTTTACCTAATTATCCTTATGCAGCTTTAATCTCAGCCATTGGATGAATCTAGATCCAATGGAGAGGATTGGTTTTTAGTTTTTAGGATAGTGAGGTTTGTATTTGAACCTCTCCCTATATATATAAGAGTATAAATATGTACATATATAAGTATATTTATATAATAGTATAAATACATATAAGAGTATAAATATATATATAAGAGTATAATAGTATAAATACATATAAGAGTATAAATATACATATAAGAGTATAATAGTATAAATATATACATATAAGAGTATATTTATATATATAAGAGTATAAATATATTTATACATATAAGAGTATAAATATACATATAAGAGTATAATAGTATAAAGACATATAAGAGTATATTTATATAATAGTATAAATACATATATTTATATAATAGTATAAATACATATAAGAGTATAAATATATATATAAGAGTATAATAGTATAAATACATATAAGAGTATAAATTTGTATAAACTTATATGTACATATATAAGTATATTTATATAATAGTATAAATACATATAAGAGTATAAATTTGTATAAACTTATATGTACATATATAAGTATATTTATATAATAGTATAAATACATATAAGAGTATAAATTTGTATAAACTTATATGTACATATATAAGTATATTTATATAATAGTATAAATACATATAAGAGTATAAATATATATTTATATATCTATACATATATATAAACATAAACTTATATGTACATATAATATAATTATATTTATATAAGAGTATAAATATATATATACTATTATATAAATATAATTTTTATGTTTTATTGTTTTTTAAAATTTTTAAAAAAATAAAAAAACAAAAAAATCCGGGCAGGCCCGGAGCCCGGCCCGGTCGGGCCCGGGCCCGG
>NC_033803.1:7034694-7098917 GCF_001876935.1 Asparagus officinalis | reverse complement strand
ATATATATATATATATATATATATATATATATATATATATATATATATATATGGGAAAAATGCTTCCAGCCCCTAAATTCGTAACAAGTATGCTTCCCCCTCTCAAGACTTTTTCAACGCTCTAAAAACCCCCAAATTCGTAATAACTATGCTCTGAACCCCAAAACACAAAGCCTAAGAATTTTACACAGGTAAAGAGTATAATATCCATTCTCTCTCTAATATTATATTCGTAATAACCATACAATCCGTCCTCTCTCCCTCCTCCCTCCCCCACCATTTTTGCCCTTGCCCCCTCCGTCCCTTCTGCAACCCTCGTGGCGGCCGAAGCTCCTCTCCGGTCTCACGCCTCGACTGTCCACCGCCGATCCCAGCGCAGCCTCCGCTCGACCCCTCGCCTCTGTTCCCAACCCAATCCCTCCTCCCCCAGACGCCACATCAAACCCCCCTCTCCATCATCCCCCACCATGTATAGTGCTGTCGTTCTTGGAAATTATTATACTTTATGTCTTTTCATACAACTTGTGCGTGTGTGTTAAATACTTCATTCATCTTTTTCTGCAGGGAAATTTACCGTGGTTGTTAAGGTTATACGCGTTGCTTGTTAATGTTACGTGTTGGTTGTTAAGGTTATACGCGTTGCTTGTTAAGGTTACGTGTTGGTTGTTAAGGTTATACGCGTTGCTTGTTAAGGTTATATGCGTTGGTTGTTAAGGTTTCGGGTTGCTTGTTAAGGTTACGGGTTGCTTGTTAAAGTTACGCGTTGGTTGTTAAAATTAACCGTAACCTTAACAAGTAATCCGTAACCTTAACAACCAACGTGTAACCTTAACAAGCAACCCAAACCTTAACAACCCGTTGGTTGTTAAGATTAACCGTAACCTTAACAAGTAATCCGTGACCTTAACAACCAACGTGTAACCTTAACAAGCAACCTGTAACCTTAACAACCAACACGTAAATCGTTTGGCTTTTGAAAATTCGTAACCTTAACAACCAACACGTAACCTTAACAAGCAACCTGAAACCTTAACAACCAACGCATATAACTTTAACAACCAACACGTAACCTTAACAACCAACGTGTAACCTTAACAAGCAACCTGTAACCTTAACAAGCAACCTGTAACCTTAACAAGCAACACATAAATCGTTTGGCTTTTGAAAATTTCATTAAAATTAAAAGTGAAATATTATTACAAAATCTAGCTCACTCCCACTACCTAAAACAAATGTATGCATCATCGTCTTCTTCCTCTACCCTATCAACGGTCTCAAAACCATGGCAGTCGACCTCCTCAGTGAGTGTTGAGTGGTAAAATGAAAGTAATCATACATTGCACAGTTTTATGTGGTGCTGTAAGCATGAATTTTCTGAAGGAAAGTATAGAATTGTTACTGCTTTTTATTTTTATGAAGTTATGAATTATTATAGTAGAAGTACAAAAAATTAAAGTTTTTTTTTTTCTATTTCCTTCCTTTTTTTATTTTTATGAAGGTTTTACGGGTTTCTTGTGAAGGTTACGGGTTTGCTTGTTAAGGTTACACGTTGGTTGTGAACGTTACGCGTTGGTTGTTAAGGTTACGGGTTGGTTGTTAAGCTTAATCTTCACAATCAACGCGTAACCTTAACAAGCAAACCGTAACCTTAACAAGCAACACGTAACCTTAACAAGCAACCCGTAATCTTAACAACCCGTAACCTTAACAACCGTAACCTTATCTGCAAATAGAAAAGATAACTATCATTGGGTACATGTATACTAAACGTGAAGAAAGAAAATACCGTTGATGCAAGAGAGAAGAGACATTCTTTTTCGAACAGGAAAACTTATTTTGAAGGGGGAAAATAAAAAAAGAAAAAGATCCCAAAAAGAAAACATGTGACAGGAAGAAACTCTGTTGCTAGTAAATCTAGATGCATTAGTTTCAGAAGCTACAAAGCAACATCAAGTTCGCACGTGTCATTGCGAGATCAATTCAATCATTAGACATCTCTCTGCTCCTCTTTGCTAGGTTGCGCTCGAGCTTGTGTGCATTCTGGTGTCCTCCAAGAGCTTGGGCGCTGTAAAAAATCCGTCGGCAATAGTTACACGAGAAAACTCGTGCGTGCTCAGGACGAGGCCCAGGCTGCAGGGACATGTTAAGGTTGAGGTCCTGAGCTTCATGAAATATTCTCGGCGAGCGGAGGCCGAGGGGTCGAGCGAGGGGTCGAGCGGACACCGCGTTGGGATCAACGGTGGACATGGAGGATCTCGGCGAGCAGAGGCGAGGGGTCGAGGCGTGAGACCGGAGAGGAGCTTCGGCCACCACAAGGATTGCAGAAGGGACGGAGGGAGCTAGGGCAAAAATGGTGGGGGAAGGAGGAGGGAGAGAGGAGAGATTGTATGGTTATTACGAATATAATATTAGAGAGAGAGAATGGGTATTATAGTCTTTACCTGTGTAAAATTCTTGGGCTTTGTGTTTTGGGGGCTCAGAGCATAGTTATTTATTGCTATAATTATCTATAATTTTCTTTATCTTTGGAAAAGAACACTAATAAAGTTTAATTGTAACTTTTTATATTTTATTTCTATAATTAATTACATTGTAATGGTAAAAAAGAGACAAAAACACATATTAAATACTCATTCTCGTTTATGCATAGTTTATGTGTTTTTTCTCTTGCTAACTTCCTTTATTCTCTTCTCATTCACTCATCTTTCATATTTGTTTAATCTTTGATACTCAACATACATAATTGCAATTCTAATCCGGAATGCCCCAAAATAAAAGGTAAGCTTGTTGGTTTTTATTTATTTTAATAAATTTACATTCATTCTCCTCATATATATATATCACGGTTTTGTTATGTATTTTGTGTTTCTATTTTTTTTATATCTTTTATTCAACTAAATTGATTAGATTTTAATCCTTACATGATTTGTGCTAAAGAGATTGCCAATTAAATGAACGTAGAACCAAAATTTTGTGAAAAACATGTAATTAGAAGAAAGAAAAAATTTGATGAGAATGAAACTAATGAGGTGAGACTTTCACCTAAAGAATCTTTTAAAATTAATTATTTCAACTATATAGTTGATAATGCCATTTCTTCACTTCAAATTAGGTTTGAACGGTTTAAGATATATGCAGATAATTTTGGCTTTTTGTATGATGTAGAAAAATTAAAATGATTGGTGATGATTTTCTAAAAGAAAATTGTTTGGATCTTGAATTTTTTTTTTAAAAACATGACATGTTATCTGATATTGATGATTTATATTTATTTTCAGAACTAAAAGTTTTAAAAGAAATAATAAACACTGAATTAAAAACAACACTTTGGATACTAAACCTTATAAAAAATTAAATTCTTTTCCCAATGCATGGATAGCTTATAGAATACTACTGACAATACCTGTTAGTATAGCTTCAGCATGCAGAAAGAAGTTTTTCAAAAATTAAATTAATAAAATCTTATTTATGCTCAACAATGTCTCAAGAAAGATTAAATATTTGGTAATTTTATCAAGTGAAAAGGATTTATTATCAAAGCTTCAATATAAAAATTTAATTAGTAACTTTGCATCTCAAAAAGCTAGAAAATTAAACTTTATATAAAATCTATTTATTAAAAACTAATATTTAAATTTTTTTAAATAATATTAAGGACCCAAATATTTTTCACTTCATATAGCCTCAAAAATGCTTGTGACGGCCCTGAACACCCTGAAATTAATCTGCAGGGTCTTATCCTAAATTTAATTATTTGAGTAGCTAGAAAAAGAGTGCCTTAATTAATTAGACTCTATATAAACCGATACCTCCTCATGCTCTTGGTGCACAAATCCTTACGCGCGTACGATTCCTCGCAGTACAGCACATCAGTAACTTCAAAGCAGCATGGCCTCAGTTAGATTCCTACGGCTCATGAGCTTGCTGATCTTGGGTGTCTGCGCTTTCCAGGCCTCGGCATCCCGCCGACTCGGCGGGGTGCCCCTGGATGTCCCAGCACGGGAGAGTTTACAAGAACGAAGCAGAGAAGGCGCATCGCCTTGCCACATTCAAGACCAATAAGGAACTCATAGAGTCGTTCAATGCTGGGGGCCACAAATTTAAGCTTGGGATTAACCAGTTCGCAGACCTCACCAACGACGAATACAATGAAATCTGCAGTGGGTTCAATCCTCCGTTGATGACCGCGGTGAAAGCAGCGAAAGGGTTCATGTACGAGAACGTTATCGACGTGCCTTCGGGTGTGGATTGGAGGACAAGAGGCGCGGTCACTCCTATCAAGCACCAAGGGCACTGCGGTAATTAAGCAAATATATACTCTAAATATATAATTAAGCGCATTATTATTAATTTGTCCAAAAATATAGTCCTTTCAGTTTGCCGGCCTTTACCGGCCGTTTTCTATAATTAAAAAGGAAACATTTTTCAGCAGGTTCGGTTACATCCAGATGATTACTGATTAGATACGTAACTTTTAATTACCTGAGCATTTAAAGAGCATATGAAGGCCAGACAAGTAAATAACTAAATAGTTCAGTTTTTTTTTGGTCAATGAAAAATTTTATTCATTTCCCAATATGTGAAATATGGAGTACATCAACACACCATCTCTTGGTGTTTACACTGTAACATAATCACAACCTCTCAAGTGTATCTTTTATATGTACAGGTAAGTTTGAATTAAGAATTTTGATGTAAATTGCCAGTTTGATATCTCTAAAAACTAGCTCTGGCTCTCTAAATTTTTCCTGAAAAATCCTCCGATTCCTTTCTTGCCAAATAGAGTACAGTGCAATTGAAAGGGCCATTCTCTTCAATTTCCTTGTAAATCCTCCCCCTTTGAGCTTGTGCGAATACCAGTTTATGATACGGTTCCAGTCACAAGATCTCCATGAATATTTCAACCATTCCATCAAGTTATTCCAGATTTTTGCTGAGAACTGACAGTCAAAAAATAGGTGCTTGCATGACTCCTGTTGATGATTGGGGCATAATACACATTCATTTGAATTTAGGATCCCCATATGACATAGCCGATCTTGGGTAAGAATTCTGGAATGACATACTAGCCAAAGAATGAAGGAATGCTTGGGGTAGTGTAATCCATTCTAAATTGTCTTTGACCAATGCATAGAAGAGGATGACAGTGATAGGACTTTGTACATAGCTGATAACTGGACTTTATCCCCTGTGCAGCATGCACGAATAGTACTCTGCATATTCTGAATATTACCAAATCTGGATAATAATAAGTCTCTCACCTTTATAATTTGCTTCCACATCCAAGAATCATTCCTTTTGCTCTGAACTTGCCATAAATCTGAAGATTGCAAGTAGTTTGTATGAATCCATTTAATCCACAGCAAGTCTTTCTTGAGATGAATTGACCACATCAACTTTATAGCTGCTGCATAGTTCCAGTTTTTAGCAGAAAAAATCCCCAGTCCTCCAGCTTCCTTGCTTTTACACACATTTTCCCATGCAATCAGGTGGATTTTTTGACCCCAGAGGAAATTAGAACATAGCTTGTCAATTTTCTCAAGAACTTTTATCAGCAATATGTAGTTGCTAGTCCAGTAATTTTGCACTCCCAGGATTACAGTCTTGATCAATTGGAGCCTACCTGCATATGACAAGCATCTTTTTTGTTGCCAGTCTTGTAACTGACCAGAAATCCTATTGATAAGTGGAGAGCAATCCAAATATGTGAGTCGTTTCCCAATCAAAGGCATTCCAAGATAACGTACAGGCAGAACACCTTCTGGATAGTTAAGGTAGCTGCAAATTTGATCTTTTAAACTGTTATCAATCCCACTTAAAAAGATTGAACACTTTGCTGAATTTGCTTCCAGACCAGAAACTTGGCTAAAATGTTGAAGACATGCTTTTAATCTAGAGATTGAGTACATGTCAGCCTTACAGAGCAGCAAGAGGTCATCCGCAAACATCAAACGTGCAATGTTCAAACCAGAGCACTTGGGGTGGAATTTGAACATTCTATCTTCCTTTAGAGTATTTAATTTCCTTGATAGATACTCCATTCCTTACACAAATAGGTAAGGAGATAATGGATCCCCTTGTCTGAGGCCTCGAGCTCCATGGAAATACCCATATAAAGAGCCATTCAATGAAAGAGAATACTTGGGGGTGGTTATACATTCCAAAATCCAGCATATCATCATATTTGGAAAACCCAAGCCTATCAACATATCTTTGATAAACCCCCAACTGATAGTGTCAAAGGCCTTTCTCAGGTCAATATTTAGGATGGCTTTGGGAGAACTCTTCTTTCTACCATAGTGTTTGATGAGCTCATGAGCCATAAGAATGTTGCTAGATATGAGTCTCCCCTTTACAAAAGCACTTTGTGCTTCATTAATTAGATATCCCATAACTTTTTGAATTCTTCTTGCTATTATTTTTGTAATGATTTTGTAAACTACATTACAACAAGATATGGGTCTATAATCTGCTGGAGTACTAGGGTTGAGGATTTTAGGCACAAGAGTGATAGATGTGGAGTTGAAGGTTCCAAGAAGTTTACCTGTACAGAAAAACTCCTCAATTGCAAGATATAGATCAGTATCGATGATGTTCCATGCCTTCTTGAAGAATTCAGCACTAAATCCATCAGGGCCAGGAGCCTTCCCCTCAGGCATTGTAAAAACTGCATTTTTGATCTCTTCTCTAGTAATAGGGCAACACAGATCATCACATTGGCTGTTAGTGAGGACAGGTCCCTTAGCAATTGTATCAGGATCTGGCGACAAGGTGGGACTTGCAGTACCAAGAAGCCTTTTGTAATAGCCAGTGAACTCAGAAATGATTCCAGGCATATCAGTTATTCTTTCCCCATTCTCAGAGTAGATAGATAAGATATTCTGTTGATGCCTTTTCATTTTCATAACAGAGTGGAAAAATTTAGTACCTTTATCACCATGTAGTCCCCAATTGATATTTGATTTTTGCCTATAGAAGGAGCACTCACATTCCATAAGATTAAGGTACTTTTTTGCACATTCCTTCTCTCTTGCTATTAAAGCTGAATCAAAGAGATTATTGCTCAGCTGCTGTTGAATGTCACATAATTCATTTTTTGCTCTTGCTACCAATCAAAGAGATTATTGCTCAGCTGCTGTTGAATGTCACATAATTCATTTTTTGCTCTTGCTACCTGCTCAGTGATATTCATGAAATGCTTGCTGCTGTTGAATGTCACATAATTCATTTTTTGCTCTTGCTACCTGCTCAGTGATATTCATGAAATGCTTGTTGTTAAGTTCTTTTAGTGCAGGTTTAAGATTCTTTAGTTTACAGTGGAGTCTGTACATGTTGTATCCCTTTATTACTTGACTCCAGACTGATTGTACCACAGGTAGAAATTTTGAGTGCTTTGTCCACATATCAAAAAACTTGAAAGGTTTTTTCCCTTCAACCCTCTCATTTCCTACTGTTAACAGAGCTGGCGAATGATCAGAGCAAGATGGCATCAAAAATTCTGCCTGACTGGAGGAATAACATTGTATCCAATCCTCATTAACTAGTACTCTATCCAATCTACACCATACTCTTGCATCTGCCTCTTGCTTGTTATTCCAAGTGAAAAAACACCCCACTGACTTAATATGTATTAGTTGACATGCATGAATAAAAGTCTGCAGGTCTTCAGTGTCAGAATCAGAAACTGGAATGCCACCCATCTTTTCTTCATTATTGATAATAGTGTTAAAACCCCCTCCAATCAACCATGGACCACTAACACTCCTTTTAAAGTTCTGCAATTCTTCCCACATTATTTTCCTGCTAGCATTATGATTAGAAGCATAGATGATAGTGATTAAACATGACAGATTCCCATCCCTTGACATCACATTGCAAGTTATGTATTGCTTTGAGATCACTAATACCTGAATAGTAAGGATATCTTTATCCCATAATATCCAAATCCTTCCTTTGCTTGTTTCATTAGCATTGGAGATCCAGTCCCAATCTTTTGCACATTTCCTGGCAATTGACTGCATTTTACCTTTAGCAACTTTAGTTTCCAGTAGAGCAATAAAAGATAGTCTATATTCATGTATAAATCTTTTTACTATCATATGTTTAGAGGATTTGTTGAATCCTCTAATGTTCCATATTGCCAAGTGCATTTATAGATGATTTCCACCTCTGTCTGCACTAGAGGGGTCTAAATCCAAGTCCTGATACTCCAATATGGAAAAATGAGAGGTTTGAATTGAAGGACCAGAATCAGTTGCATATCTTCTTGTTGCCCTGGTTTTAGAAACATTTACTAAATAGTTCAGTTAAAGGGGGAATTAAGCTGCTCAAAGAAATTAGACTAATCTAGATTATGAATCGAGGTGCCATGCAATTCTCATATCCCAAAAGGAAAGATAATCATTAAGCCCTTAAGTTAACTAGCTAGCCATACACACTGCCGGATTTAAACGCAAGAAATAAAAATTAAAAAAAAAATTAAAAAAAAAATCTGTGCATGTCTAGTCGTTATAACTGGCTAGCCATTTATATGTCTCCAAAACAGGATCTTGTTGGGCATTCTCTGCTGTTGCTGCAGTTGAAGGCATCTCTCAGATCAAAACCGGCAATCTGATATCCCTCTCGGAACAAGAGCTCCTTGACTGCGACACCAGCAGCGAGAACAACGGCTGCAACGGTGGCCACATGGCCAAAGCTTTTGAGTTCATCGTCAACAATGAAGGCCTATCAGCGGACGCCGACTACACGTACAAGGGACTAACGGGTCCTGCGAAAACCTGCAGCTCCAAAAGCTCCTTCTCACATCCGGTCGCGATCAGCGGGTACGAGGATGTACCCTCTAACGATGAAGTAGCGCTACTCAAAGCTGTGGCGAATCAGCCAGTGTCTGTTGCCGTTGACGCAGGCAGCTTTGCTCTCCAATTTTACTCTAGCGGCATCTTCACAGGCTCGTGTGGGACTAACCTGAGCCATGCAAGCTTTGCTCTCCAATTTTACTCTAGCGGCATCTTCACAGGCTCGTGTGGGACTAACCTGAGCCATGCAGTGACTATTGTTGGCTATGGTACTGAGAGTGATGGAACCAAGTATTGGATTGCGAAGAATTCGTGGGGGTCTTCATGGGGTGAGAATGGATACATAAAGATGGAGAGGGATGTCGATGCTGAGGGGGGGCTCTGTGGTATTGCTATGCAAGCTTCGTATCCAACCGCTTGATCAAAAACAAGTGTTTGTTTTCTAGGGCTCTGTGGTATTGCTATGCAAGCTTCGTATCCAACCGCTTGATCAAAAACAAGTGTTTGTTTTCTAGCTACCTAGCAAGTAGTGGTGTGTATTTTCTTTTCTTTCCTTGTACCTGCTTGAAT
Source organism: Asparagus officinalis (assembly GCF_001876935.1). Classification (NCBI taxonomy): domain Eukaryota; kingdom Viridiplantae; phylum Streptophyta; class Magnoliopsida; order Asparagales; family Asparagaceae; genus Asparagus; species Asparagus officinalis. The sequence continues at coordinate 7,089,552 of NC_033803.1, read as the reverse complement.
AAACCTTTGCCCAAGTTGTGAAAACTTGTAGCAAAGTGGGCGTGTGTGACGTGTGTCTATAAGTTGGGCAACTTTGTATTTCAAGTGGATATTATGTAATGATTGCTGGTATTGATTCTGTCTTATATAGTAGTTAAACAACCGGTAAAAATGTCATGGGGATATGAGCAGTGATAACTACACTACTAATCCTATGCTATTTTTATATTACAACATAGAAAATTATGATGTCCATTCTCTTCAACTTTTTTCAAAATTGATGACTCGTTAAGGGAGCTCATGAGTTGTTCTCTCTGTTGTGGTATATTTAGAGTTTTTTGTTTTTAGACCCAATTCTTTACTCTGATTTATCTATAAACCCAACAACTTTCTTTTGTATCATTGAACCCAATTAACTTTATGTATTTGTCTCTAAACCCAAATAGTATAATTTAGAGTTAGGGTATCTTGTATTTATACATTTCTCAAGTAAAAATCCCAAAATACCCCGCCCTCAATCTCCACAAAACCAGTTCTCTCTCCTCTCCGTTCTTTCTTTGCCCTTTTTATAACCGAAGAAAATGAAGAAAACCCCCCTTCTTCCTCTGTTCTCTCTCTGCTCTCCATTCTTTCTTGATGCCCATCGGATCCCTTCTTCTCTCCTCTTTCAATTCCTCTACAACTAGTCCAATTTGAGTGAAAATCTGAGTCCTAGTTTAAGCCCTAACTTTTCCATTCTTTTCTTCACGCCACCACCGCCGCCATTGCTGACGTCAAGGTCTTGAACTCTAGCTGCAATGCTGACAGGCGCATGACTGCTACCATCTTCTCACCGCTGCCATTGCCCAACCGTCGCCGTCACATAAGACCGCCATTGCCTTACCGCTACTATCACCTAACACCGCCGTCACCTAACATTTCAACTAACGTCGTCATCTCCTTTAGTGTCTCAACTAGAGCGTATCCCCCTATAATGGTCAACCCGACTGCCGGCGGCTCACTCTCAAGCCTCCACCCCCTTCTCTATAAGTAATCTCTCCTCAAAATTCTGTTTTCTAGTGATTGGTATTCTATCAGTGTGTGCTACTTCTTCTTTTTGTTATTTCAATTTGCATCTTATTTGTTTAGTTTAGTTTTATTCTTTTTCCATAGAGTGGTTGTCCATAGTATATGGTAGAATATGAATCCCTCATTCTTGTAGTTGATAAAATTTAGTGAAGTAATTTTATTTTGCCTAGAGATGTGAAATAGGTAAATATATGGTGATAGAGAGTATAGTTGATGGCATATCACAATACGTAAGTTTTTATAATATTGTGATTTTGTTTACACTTTTTACAAACACAATGGGGATGATAGCATATTATTGTGATTTTGTTTACACTTTTTACAAACACAATGGGGATGATAGCATATTTAACAAAAACTAACAGCTTCTATGTAAAAACTTGACATCTTGACAAACACAATGGGGATGATAGCATATTTAACAAAAACTAACAGCTTCTATGTAAAAACTTGACATCTTGGTGATTGTAATGTATTAATTTCTATATGTGATTACTTGATTACCTATAATTTACGATGGTTTACTGCCGAGTTTATATATAATTTAGACCATAGAGAAGTATCACTACCACATAATTGATCTATTGCAGCGGTTAAGGTGCAATGGTTTTAACTGTTGCGTTAGATATCTATCGCAACGATTTACAGTGTCTAATGCAACAATTTATAAAAAACGTTGTCATAGGCCTAGTAATTATCGCTGGACCAAATAATTGTTCCTTGGCTTTTGGAGCTTAAGTTTTTAAAGCCCACGGCCCTGACCACTTAACGAAATATCTCCCTCTCAACTCTGGAAGACTTTTGGTCCTGACCGCTGTAGGCGTATAAAATTGCTTATAGGTCCCTTAGCATAGCTCGGCACAAACCGACGAACCAACGAGACGACGAGGTTAACAAATCGCACGCAAACAATGAAATAGATCCACTCGCGTGCGGAATCAAGCTAACGGGTTGAAGAGTCAACGAGTCATCCATCAAAGGGCAGACTCGGACGAATCACGATCGAATCAAGATCAGTTTCGGACTCGAACTCAGAAGTGGATTTACTGCCAAATCAGGAATCAGATTTACTGCCAAATCAGGTCAACGATTCAAGTCCGGATAAATCAACCACAGAACCGGATCACAGACTGAACCGAAAACGGAAAACGACGGAAAACCACGCCTAAAGGGGGGCTCGGCCGAAACCAAGCCACCTAAGGGTGGCTCGGTGTGCCGGCCCAGTTCTGTGCGCAGGCACAGTTCAGAGAGCCTATAAATAGGCCCCCCTTGGTTCATTTGTAAAGGTTGGAATTTTTGGAGGCGAAGCCCTGCTGGATTGAAGACTCAGATCTAAAAAAAAGATCCAAGCTTTGGGACTTCGAGGACTTGTTCATCCAGATCTGGTGCTCGGCGATCGTCAACGCCAAATAAGGCGAGAGTTCGAGAGGACCGGATCTCAGATCTACGCAGGCGTACTCCGGATCAAAGCTTGGTCTTTGATCCCGAGAATTAAAGGCTACTATTTCCTTGGCGAAATAGTACCCTCGGCTATTATTTCCTTGGCGAAATAATACCCGTCATACTGCGTAGAGCCGATCGGATCTAGATCTCGCGGTGGTCCACGGATAAACCCCGGCGCAGGCAAAGAACCCACAAAGAGAGCGACCGCAAAACAGGAGCTCGTGATTTGTTCAACAAAAGAGAAAAGTTGTAATTTTTATTTTCTTTTTTGATCTCGTTGTAACCGGATCTTATAAAAAGACCGGATTTTTATAATCGAAAAACAGTTACAAGAGTGCAATGGAATCAATGAAGAAAGACACGATTTTTCCCGCGAACAACCGCTTAACGAAATCCATAAAAATTTCCGCTCCCTAAAATCGCCATGGCCAAAATTTTCCGCTCCCTAAAATCGTCGTGGCCAAGATCAACATATAATCGTCGATCTCATCACTGATTCTCATCTCCACTCTCTTCACCTGGATTTCGATTTCGAAAACCCTAGAATCCTTCTTCGAGTCCATGAGCAAGGTCGATTTGATACAAGGGAAGCCCTAGCGATCCTCTCAACCTCGATCTTCATCTAATCTCAAGTAAGTTCGTGATTATTTAAGTATGTTTTTAGAAATTTCTGCGTGGATCGATTGATTTTCAGAAAAAATTATGCTAGATTGCAGGGGCTTTTTTCATCAGTGATATCTGAATTTCTAGATTGGTTCTAGATTTGATCTATTTCTCTAGAATTCGTGCATTATAAATTCAATTGATGTCAATTGTAGTCAAATTTGCTAATTTTCTTGGTGCACGTTGGGCAGAAAATAAGGGAAAATGCTGAAAGTTTTGAATAAAGAAAAGAAATGCATTGAATCTAAAGCCTCCAAATCTCGAGAGAATAGGGTTTCAGAGGTAATCTCACTCTGGCGCTCAAATCCCTTTTCATCTCTCTGACGTTTGAAATGAAACCCGTGTTTTTGTTGTTAATCATCGTTGATATGCCGTGAGAAAGTTACAATTTTTACTTTTTTTTAAATGCTCGTTCCTTCTCAATTTGTGCCTTTTAATCAAATTGCAGAATTTTGTATCATAAACTGAAGAAAGGGAACATACGTTTTTATTCTGCTAGTAACAAAAAAAATTTAACAAACTTTTACGGGATTAATTGAATTCAAAATGTATAATCAGTAGTCAGAAAGAATAACGTCGCATGTTGTAATTTGGCAAATATGAACTTGTAGGATGTTGACAAAGCTTTTTCTACTTTTACCGCAGCGGAGAGAGAAAGGCTATATCAGATGATTATTCAGGTAACTTTTGTACATTTCCAATGTCTATCTTATGACCGATAATGCAAATTAGGAGTAAAAATTGCTATCTTCAGACAATTGCAATTTTCTGGCTAATAGGAGACATGATTAATGCATTTTCCCCCTTTTATCTTGTTTATTTTAAAGCAATCTCCCTGTTAGATTGTAAAATAACACCATTCCACAAAAGCCAATAATACATGTACTTGTACTTTTTAGCTAGTAACAAAGTTCTATGTTGTTTTTATGTCTTAAAATTAGGCGTTTGAAATGTTTCCGATTCCAGGTATATGATTCCCTGGAACATCGATTAGTTGTTGCTGAGGCAGCTCAAAGGTTGAGGCTTCGATTCCAGGTATATGATTCCCTGGAACATCGATTAGTTGTTGCTGAGGCAGCTCAAAGGTTGAGGCTTCCTCTTCTTTCTAAAGATGGGGAAATTCATGAGGAGGAGATTGAGAAGTGCAGTTTGATGTCAAGAAGTTCTCTTGACAGCACAACAACTAGCATTACTCCCTGCTTTAGCTCAAACTCAACAAGTTACAACAATAGCTATGCAAGTAATAGTAGTATGCTAAATGCCTCTCTTATTTACAATGTTATATTTAAGTGCGTTGATCAATCTTCATTCCCTCATAAACCACACAGGGCGCTTAGTTAATTTGCAAATAAATCATAATTTCATTCTCTCTTTGACAGGAAAAGTAAAGGATGGTAACAATGGAGACATTGCCGATAATCATTATCATCTCTATGAGGTGCATCTTCATTATGTTTCAATGTGTGAAGACTATTTCAGAAATTTTGGGGGTAAAACTTTTATTTTCAGGATTAGATCAGCGAGTTGATGATTTAGAGCTTGTTCTTGAACAGGAAGATGTCAACTTGATGCATTCTCTGGGTGTTAACTCGTATAGATTTTCGATATCATGGTCTAGAATTCTTCCAAGTGAGTTTACTATCTGATTAGCTCCAATATTTGCTACTATATAAAACCTGACATATTAATGGAAGATTTGCTTGTCAATAGGAGGTCGGTTTGGAGAAATTAATCAAGTGGGCGTAGCATTCTACAATAACCTTGTTGATTCCCTCTTGCTCAGAAGTAATTTCTTTAGCTTCCTTGTAATTTTAAATGAATAAGTTAAAGACAAAAATTTTGTGTTATGAATAATAAACTCTCGCTGCTTCTGTTATTGCCTTCTCTTTCATGACTCTGGAGCAGGAATACAACCATTTGTGACATTGAATCATTTTGATATACCACAAGAGCTTGAAACGCGATATGGTGCATGGCTTAGTCCGAAGATACAGTAAATTCCTTTTTCATTTTGTTGCGACTTGTCACTCTCTCTATATAAATTTTGTTACATCGCAATTGCATTAATCTAATCATCTTTTTATATGATAAATCTTGCGGTGAAATTTGGAGACATAAATGCATCTCCTCATGTGTGGGGACTCCTAACATCGGTTTCCTTTTTTCAGGAAAGATTTTGCATATTTCGCGGAAGTATGTTTCGAGGAATTTGGTGATAGAGTAAAGTTTTGGAGCACATTTAATGAGCCAAACCTTATGCTGAAATTTGGTTATCTCAACGGTGATAGAGTAAAGTTTTGGAGCACATTTAATGAGCCAAACCTTATGCTGAAATTTGGTTATCTCAACGGTAAGCACCCTCCTGGTCGTTGTTCAGAACCATTTGGAAATTGTTCTTTCAGGGATTCTTCAACCGAACCGTATATCGCTGCACATAATATCATATTATCCCACGCAAGGGCTGTTGGCATCTACAAAAACATCTACCAGATAAAAATGTCAATATGCTGCATGCTTTTCATTGACACGAAGTGGTTATTAATGTGAAATCAATTATTAAGGCGAAACAAGGAGGCTCTATTGGAATTGTAATTATGACCCAGTGGTATGAACCTCTCAGAAATATCACAATAGACATTTTGGCAGCTCAGCGGGCACTCTCTTTTGAAATGGCTTGGTAATATCAAGTTTGTTTGAAGAAGTTAATAGAAAGATTTCACTCATATATATGTGTCATATTTATTAAATGAAATATTGAAGTTACTTTTTGGCTTTATAAGGTTCCTGGATGCTTTACTACAAGGTGATTATCCTATTGAAATGCGTCGAGTCCTTGGATCAAGGCTACCCACATTCACAGATGAAGAGAAGACCAAATTACGAAAGGGAGTGGATTTCATAGGAGTCAATCACTACACAAGTCTTTATGTGAAGGATTGCATGTTTTCTCCATGCGAGCTGGATAAATTTTCAGGAAATGCGCTAGTATTCGCCACCTCACAAAGAAATGGGGTGCTTATTGGAGCTTCGGTAAGCGCCAAGAAAAATAGTAGACAGAGATTATCAAAAGTTTAGACGCAATATTAGATTGTTTATTGGCTATCATTTATAAATATGATTTCATGTTGTAGACCGGGATGCCAACTATGTTTGTGGTTCCACATGGCATGGAGAAGGTGATCATGTACTTCATGCAAAGATACAACAACACACCTACGTACATTACTGAAAATGGTGTGCGCTGAAAATCTTTTTTTTTTTACTTTGAGAAAAGTGTAGGACATATCATGCAAAGATACAACAACACACCTATGTAAGCATGCTACAAAGCAATAAGGAGAAAGCCATTGATCCATGTGATCAAGTCCCTGAGTCAATTGTTCAAGCAATAACAAAGAAGGTGGTGGCCAATTTTATTATTCCCCAATATCTTTTGCAGAAGTTTCTGGTTGGTGTTATCTTGATGGTCCCTTGCTATGCCATTGAATCGGTATTGTTTCTGCTCCCAGCTATATTTATCAATTTTTGTATCATATGCAAACTATTTGAAATTAGTCCTTCAAATTATTTAATTGCTATTTGGTCCCTTTTTTAAGCTATTTGAAATTGGTCCCTCAAATAATTGAAATTGCTAATATGGCCTTTGATACTTAAGTTATTTTGAAATTAGTTGTTTAAATAAAGAGTAGAATTGCAATTCAAATGACAAATTTGAAACAACTTACGGCAATTGACGGGTCTAATAGAAATCTCGATACGCAACAACTCCATATGTAGCAGTCACCTGCAACGCACATGCTCCTCACTAGTTCTTAGGAAAATAATTAGAGCAATATTTAAAGGGCATTTAGAGGTGGAAAAAGTACTGTAGCCACTGGTAATACTTTATGTTGAAGGACATTTTTTATTACCAGAACACAATCTGGTATCTGTCCAGAAAACATACGCTGGACGAGTTGTAGGCACATTGCTCTAAGGTGCCAGCAGTTTAAGCAATTGGGTGCGCCTTGCTATCTTCGTTGTTATTTTTTAGCTTGATTTGGATTTTTTTTAATTTTGTTTTTTTGTCTGTGAAATTACAGGAGCAGAAGTTTCTGGTTGGTGTTATCTTGATGGTCCCTTGCTATGCCATTGAATCGGTATTGTTTCTGCTCCCAGATATATTTATCAATTTTTGTATCATATGCAAACTACTTCAATTAGAGAAATATATCATAACTTTCAAATCAGTAGAACGCTGCCCATGTGCTTTCAGAAAAGTATGTGATAGTTTTGTGATAATACCTCAAAGAGTCTATGGTAGTCACTGAGGACGGCATAACTAAACCTATTTAGTATAAACCTTAATGAAGTGAAGATTTCGGTGTCAGAAACTATTCCCCTATTTCAGATTATCTGTATTCGTTTATTTGTGCTGTGTTTCTGGGATGTGTCATTAGTTTTACATTGACCCAGTGTTGTAGACCCAAAGATACAAGGGGCTATGAAACATATATGTTATTAAAGACTAACTAAGCCCCCAACCAATCGGCCTTCATCTAAGCATTCAGAATGCATTTTATGTATCAAGTAACTGTCATATGCACTTAAATGTTCTATACAATCTTTATGTGTAATCTATATCTATATAGATGAAACTTAACTGCAGTGAGATTAGACTGGGCTCAAACCTAGACAAGAAACTGGTAGCTTCGTCAAACAAGTGTCTGTTTGGTTCCGTTTTATTTAGTTTCAATCTATAAAGAGAGCCCAACATGCAGCTCCAACGAATTATATCCTTTCAGCAAACTGTTTATTTCGCTGCAAGTGAAAATGCAACATTTATTGTAAGCGATCTGCATGCAGCACTTCCTGTTAAGGAAGCTGTGCCGAATCCTTTTTACAATAAACCGCGTCAAATCCTTTTTACTTCCAAAAACTCGCAGCATCTGCTGCGGCCATCGCGAGTATCCTGGTTGTGAAAGAAAGGGTACAGAGTGGACAGATATCCATAGAGCACATTGGGACAAACTCCATGATAGCTGATCCTCTTACTAAGGGATTGCCACCTAAGGTCTTTCATGAGCATACTGCTCATATGGGTGTGGTATTATTTGAGGATATTATGTTTTAGTGGGAGTTTGTATTTGTGGTGCTTTATGTTTGGTTGTATTGTCTGATCAGAATAAAGTATTCAGTTAAGACACTCTGTTACATTATGTTTGGTTTTGACCTCACTAAGGAGGACCAGTTGAAAATAGACATGTACTGATCACATTGCATGTAATTTTCATGCTGCACATCCATGATTGATCTATGTCGTTTGATTGTATTGGTATATGTGACCATTGATGGGTCGAGTCACGATAAATGTGACGAAGGCCGCTTTGATCCTATATTGATATAGTCAATGGACGAGATTGTTCGGAAATACCCTTTCAGTGATAGCATTTTTTGAGCTCATAAGGTTATACACAATTTAAGGAATCATATGGTGCCCAAGTGGGAGATTGTTGGATTTAATCTAATAAATCTATTTGTGGGCACATATGATTAATCAATGTGTATTGCTATCTTTCAGGATAACCCACTAAAGTGATCAATTAAGTTGGGTTAATTAGGTATTTAAATAAGTCATGGGGTTATATGTGCAGATACCAGGTTGTAATTGTGATTTGTTGAGGGGCCAAATTGCAAATGTACAACATCTATAAATAAGGGGTTATGGTCCCTAACCTAGGGTTACATTCTCTAATTCTCTTCACCCCCATCTAGAGAGAGAAATTTGGTTAGAGAGAACCCTAATGTTAGAAGATCCAAAACCCATCTCAGGTTCATCTATGGATTCAGGTATAAGCTTCCGCTCTTTTGATTATTGATAATCTCTTCGAATTAATCATGGCTATATGGTTTTAGATCTAAAATTTTATGTAGATCTAACAAGTGGTATCAGAGCCACCTTGATTAATTCTTAGGGATTTAAGTTCTTAAAATTGGGTTTTTTGATCTTAAAATCTCTGTTTTTTGGTTAAGATCTGTTCTCGGATGAACAGTAATGTTCGGATGAACAGTTATGGTTTTATTTTTTGGATGAACAGTAAAGTTTTTCCTGGATGAACAGTAACATTTTGGAATTTTTGGATTTTTTTTCTTTGCTTTTTTCTTGGATCTGGATCAAGAAAATTTTTTCGATTCTGGATCTGTTTTTGAAAATAAAAATCAAAGTATTTTTTGGGTTTGATCGGCGACGGTTTCAGTTTGAAACCCTAAGGGTTCGTGCGTGAAAACGTGGCGAAAATTAAGGAGGTGGTTACCTCAAACGAACTTCGCGTTCGTTCTCAAGTGAGCTTCACGCTCAAACTTAACCGAACTTCGCGTTCAGTTCTTAAGTGAGCATCACGCTCAAATCAAACGAACCTCGCGTTCGTTCTAAGGTGAGCCTCACGCTCAATTCAAGTCAAACCTCGCGTTCGTATTTCAGTCGAACCTCGCGTTCGTTTTCAGTCGAACCTCGCGTTCGTACTTCAGTCGAACCTCGCGTTCGTTCTCAAGTTGAACCTCGCGTTCATTTTTCAAACGAACCTCGCGTTCGTTCTCAAGTTGAACCTCGCGTTCTTTTTCAAACGAACCTCGCGTTCGTTCTCAGACGAACCTCGCGTTCGTACTTAAGTGAGTCTCGTACTCAATACAGTCGAACCACGCGTTCGAAGTCAAGCGAACTTCGTGTTCACTATGGTTAAGCCTCGGCTTTTCATGGGTCCACTTTGGTATACTTAATTTATTTAATTAAGTTATGGGCCCTAATTAAGCTATGAGACCCCAAATTAAGTTTTTTTTGGAAATTCAGTTGATTTAAATTAAAATTTTTTAATTTAAATCTATTTTGATTTTTAATCAATTATTTAATTCAAATATTATGACACTAAGGTATTAAGGTTGTCTCTCACTCCAATTGATTAATTAAAACAAGAAGTTGCCAAAGTAACCTCTCTTGTGTAGATTGTTCATGAGGAATGTGAGATGTTTGTGTGTATACTTTCGTGTAAATATTTAATCGGCCCAAAGGAAGGTTAATATTTATTTAGACTGTATACACATCTGCGATGATAAGCGTGTGACAATTATAAGGTTTACATGTGAATAATGAATCGATCCAAAGATAGTTTCATTATTTGACATGAGTTATTGTCAATGTTTGATCATTGCAATAAGGTATCATTTATAAGTTAATATTACTGTCCAAAGACTTGATATTAATGTTGTGCCCGATATCTTGGATGGGGATTGTCATTATTTGAATTTTATTGATTATGGTTATTGATGTGAGCATTTTTGTTTTATTTCAGCTAATGCATCTGCTGCAACAATTTCTGCTAACATCAACTCAATTCCCATGCTAAATGGGACAAACTTCAAGGTTTGGAAAGAGAACATATTAATTGTTCTTGGCTGCATGGATCTTGACTATGCATTAAGAACTGAACAACCCCAACCTCTCAATGCGGAAAGCACTCCTGATGTAAAGAAGGAGCATGAGAAGTGGGAGCGTTCAAATCGCATGAGTCTTATGATCATTAAGCGCGGCGTTCCGGAACCCTTTAGGGGCATAGAATCCGAAGGGATTACTAAGGCTAAAGATTTCCTTGCCAAAATTAAGAAGCGTTTTGCTAAAAACGATAAGGTAGAAACAAGCATGCTTTTAGCTCGCTTGATTTCAATGAAGTATAAGGGCAAAGGAAATATCAGGGAGTACATTATGGAAATGTCTCATATTGCTTCAAAACTTAAGACACTTAAACTCGATCTTTGTGATGAGTTATTGGTGCATCTGGTTTTGTTGTCTCTTCCTGCACAATTTAATCAGTTTAAGGTCAGTTATAACTGCCAAAAGGAGAAATGGACTCTAAATGAGCTCATTTCATACTGTGTGCAAGAAGAAGACAGGTTGAAGCAAGATAAGACAGAAAGTGCTCATTTGGCCTATGCCTCTAAGGATAAGGGCAAGAAAAGGAAGAATGATAAGGAAGCAGCTAAGGGTCCAGTTGAGAAGAAACAACATAAGGATAATCAGGGTTGTTTCTTCTGTAAGAAGCCTGGACATGTAAAGAAGGACTGTACAAAATATCACGCCTGGCGTGATAATAAGGGTACGTTCCTTGCTTTGGTCTGTTCTGAGGTTAATTTAGCTTCAGTACCTAGAAACACTTGGTGGTTAGACTCTGGTGCTACTACTCACATAAGTGCTTCTATGCAGGGTTGCCTGAGCTACCGAAAGCCAAGTGATGTTGAAAGACACATCTTTGTGGGCGACGGACAATCGGTAGATGTGGAAGCAATTGGGCACTTTAGGTTGTTGTTAGGAACTGGTTCTTATTTGGATTTGAAAGATACTTTTGTAGTACCGTCTTTTAGACGGAATTTGGTTTCTGTTTCTGTATTGGACAAATCAGGTTATTCTTGTTCATTTGGAAACAGTCAATTCAGTTTATCTTTTAATTCAAATGTTGTGGGAACCGGTTACTTGAGTATTTATGACAACCTATATTTGCTTGATACAATTGCTTCTTACAATGAATCCTTGCATGTGGAATCACGTGGTACTAAGCGTAAATTAAATAAGGAAAATTCGGCGACATTATGGCATAAGCGCTTAGGTCATATCTCAAAAGGTAGAGTTGAGCGTCTTGTGTCTGATGGCATTTTGGATTCCCTTGATTTTTCGGACTTCGACGTATGTGTTGAATGTATCAAGGGAAAACAGACCAAAGTGAAGAGATTAGGTGCCAACAGATCTTCGGATGTCTTAGAATTGATACATACGGATATTTGTGGGCCATTCCCTACGGAATCCTGGAATGGTCAACAATATTTTATATCATTCATAGACGATTACTCACGTTATGGGCACCTATATCTTATTCATGAAAAATCTGAGTCTCTGGACATGTTCAAAGCCTATAAAGCTGAAGTTGAGAATCAACTCAACAGAAGAATTAAAACCGTCAGATCTGATCGTGGTGGTGAGTACTACGGTAGATATGATGGTTCAGGTGAACAACGTCCAGGACCATTTGCTAGATACCTAGAGGAATGCGGTATCGTCCCACAGTACACTATGCCGGGTTCACCTAGCATGAATGGTGTAGCTGAAAGACGAAACAGGACTCTTAAGGATATGGTAAGAAGTATGATTGCTCATTCTTCTTTACCAGAGTCACTCTGGGGAGAAGCACTTAAGACAGCAGCTTACATTCTGAATAGAGTACCAAGTAAAGCAGTTGCTAAAACACCTTATGAGCTTTGGACTGGTCGAAAGCCCAGTTTAAAGCATTTACATATTTGGGGATGTCCAGCTGAGGCAAGGCCTTATAGGCCGAATGAAAAAAAATTGGACTCCAAAACAGTTAGCAGCTACTTTATTGGGTACTCTGAACGCTCTAGGGGCTATAAGTTTTATGATCCCACACTAAGGAATATTTTTGAGACGGGAACAGCAACATTCTTTGAGGATGTTGAGTTTGGGGGAGAAATAAGGTTAGAGACATTGCTTTTGAGGAGGAATCTTTGAGGATGTTGAGTTTGGGGGGAGAAATAAGGTTAGAGACATTAGTTTTGAGGAGGAATTGGCTTCAGATCCAATCCATACAGTTACTTTTGACAATATTCAGGTTCCTATACCTGTTGTTGCTCAAGAAGTAAATCCGGAACCTCAAGATGATAATGTTGAACAACTCCCTGTTCTAGAAGAACAAACTCAACAACCTCAAGAACCAGTGCCATTAAGGAGATCCACGAGAGAAAAGAGAAATGCTATTTCGGATGATTATATTGTATTTCTTCAAGAACATGAGGAAAGTAATGGAATGTTAGAAGATGATCCAATCAACTTCTCTCAGGCCATGAAAAGTTCTAACTCTCAACAGTGGATTGATGCCATGAATGAAGAGTATAAGTCTATGCAAGACAATAAGGTTTGGGAACTTGTCCCATTACCAGAAGGTGCAAAACCAATTGGTTGTAAATGGATTTTTAAAACCAAGCGGGATGCAAACGGTAATGTGGAGAGGTATAAGGCACGTCTTGTGGCTAAAGGCTATACTCAAAAGGAAGGCATTGATTATACAGAGACTTTCTCTCCGGTTTCATCGAAAGACTCTTTCAGAACAATCATGGCACTTGTTGCTCATTTTGATCTTGAGTTACATCAGATGGATGTTAAGACTACATTTCTCAATGGTGACATTGATGAGATGATCTATATGGTGCAACCAGAAAACTTTGTGTCAGGAGACCCAAAGAATATGGTTTGCAAATTAAGGAAATCCATCTATGGACTCAAGCAAGCTCCTCGTCAATGGTATCATAAGTTTCAACAAATAGTTATCTCGTTCGGTTTTGAGATGAACATTGTTGATGACTGTGTATATCACAAGTTCAGTGGGAGTAAGTATATTTTTCTGGTTCTGTATGTCGATGACATCTTGCTTGCCACTAATGATATAGGCATGTTGCACGAAACCAAGAGATTTCTATCAAAGAATTTTGAGATGAAAGATCTTGGGGACGCCTCTTTTATATTAGGGATCCAGATACATCGAGATCGCTCTCGGGGTATTCTTGGATTATCACAAAAGAGCTATATCGATAAGGTACTTAAAAGGTTTGGCATGCAAGATTGCAGACCAGGTGACACCCCTGTTGCTAAAGGAGACAAGTTTAGTCTCAATCAGTGCCCTAAAGGTAACCTTGAAATTCAGGAAATGCAGAAGATTCCTTATGCTTCGGCTGTAGGAAGTCTAATGTATGCTCAGGTATGTACGCGTCCGGATATTGCGTACATTGTTGGGATGTTAGGCAGATACTTAAGCAACCCTGGTATGGATCATTGGATAGCAGTCAAAAGGGTTATGAGGTATCTTCAGAAAACAAAAGATTACATGCTCACATACAGAAAATCAGAGAAATTAGAGGTCATTGGGTATTCGGACTCTGATTTTGCTGGATGCCAAGATAGCAGGAAGTCTACATCAGGCTACATTTATATGTTAGCAGGAGGAGCTATATCATGGAAAAGTGTCAAACAAACACTAGTAGCTTCCTCCACTATGGCAGCAGAATTTGTAGCTTGCTATGAGGCATCCAATCAGGGAATATGGCTGCGAAATTTTGTCACGGGACTGCGCATTTTGGAAAATGTTGAAAGACCACTAAGGCTATATTGTGACAATAAATCTGCAGTAATGTATTCCAATAACAACAGGAGCTCAACTAAGTCAAAACATATTGACATTAAGTTCCTGGTTGTGAAAGAAAGGGTACAGAGTGGACAGATATCCATAGAGCACATTGGGACAAACTCCATGATAGCTGATCCTCTTACTAAGGGATTGCCACCTAAGGTCTTTCATGAGCATACTGCTCATATGGGTGTGGTATTATTTGAGGATATTATGTTTTAGTGGGAGTTTGTATTTGTGGTGCTTTATGTTTGGTTGTATTGTCTGATCAGAATAAAGTATTCAGTTAAGACACTCTGTTACATTATGTTTGGTTTTGACCTCACTAAGGAGGACCAGTTGAAAATAGACATGTACTGATCACATTGCATGTAATTTTCATGCTGCACATCCATGATTGATCTATGTCGTTTGATTGTATTGGTATATGTGACCATTGATGGGTCGAGTCACGATAAATGTGACGAAGGCCGCTTTGATCCTATATTGATATAGTCAATGGACGAGATTGTTCGGAAATACCTTTTCAGTGATAGCAATTTTTGAGCTCATAAGGTTATACATAATTTAAGGAATCATATGGTGCCCAAGCGGGAGATTGTTGGATTTAATCTAATAAATCTATTTGTGGGCACATATGATTAATCAATGTGTATTGCTATCTTTCAGGATAACCCACTAAAGTGATCAATTAATTTGGGTTAATTGGGTATTTAAATAAGTCATGAGGTTATATGTGCAGATACCAGGTTGTAATTGTGATTTGTTGAGGGGTCAAATTGCAAATGTACAACATCTATAAATAAGGGGTTATGATCCCTAACCTAGGGTTACATTCTCTAATTCTCTTCACCCCCATCTAGAGAGAGAAATTCGGCTAGAGAGAACCCTAAGGTTAGAAGATCCAAAACCCATCTCAGGTTCATCTATGGATTCAGGTATAAGCTTCCGCTCTTTTGATTATTGTTAATCTCTTCGAATTAATCATGGCTATATGGTTTTAGATCTAAAGTTTTATGTAGATCTAACAAATCACTTTTATATTGTGTATTAAAATTTGACTTGGCCATGTTCTTAAAAAGATTGTTTAGGTAATTGAATACTATAATTATTTTGACGTAGGAAACCAAGAACAGCTTCGATTGAGCAGTTGCAATAGCTCGATTAAAACCGTTGTGATAGCTCGATCCAAACCGCTGCGATAGCTCGATCCAAACTGTTGCGATAGCTCAATCCAAACTGTTGCGTTAGGTCTTTTAAAACTGTTGCAATAGCTCCAACTGTCGCCGTAGCTTTATCAAAACCATACTTATAGCCTACTAAAACCGTTGCGTTAGGTCTTTTAAAACTGTTGCAACAGCTCCAACTGTTGCCGTAGCTCTATCAAAACCATAGCTTTAGCCTACTAAAACCGTTGCGTTAGGTCTTTAAAAACCGTTGTAATATCTAAAAGAACCGTTGCAGTAGCTTAAAAACCGTCGCAATAGCTCAATCAAAACCGCTGCAATAGCTTAAAAACCGTCGCAATAGCTCAATCAAAACTGTTACAATGGCTTAAAAACCGCTTACCTTTTAAAACCGTTGCGTTAGATGCGGGGGCAATGGTTCAAAAACCGTCGTAATAGAGTTCAAAACTGTTACGGTAGAGCTAGGGCAACGGCAGCATATGAGGCGGTTTGAGAACCGTCGCACTTGCTCAAGGGCGACGGTTCCATGGCTAGCGCAACGGTTTTGAACCGTTGCGTTAGAGCAAATATGTGGTAGTGTTTATTTTCTTATCTTTTAGAATGTGAAAAAGGGGTGTATTTATAGGGTTGAGGGAGAGAGAATTCTTTTCAATTTTCCGATGTGGGACTAAAACACAAAGACAAAATTGCCTTTTCTTAATAAATATCCAACACCATTTTCGTGCGGCGACGAATTCTTTCTTATTTTGTTAGGGGAGATGCTTTGTTGTAGGCTCTAGCAGAGGAATACATAGGTGTGAAATTAGGCAGTGGGATGTTTTTTTCAGTGAAAATCTCGTTTCAATAGGGGTTTTGATAAAATCTTGAAGCTAAAGTGGTTCTGTCGGGGTTGCTGTTGCTTTGAAAGTTATAGGAGGTTATTTGGTAATCATCCAAAGTTAAGGGGTTTTTTTCTTATATCAAGCCGAGAATAAAGTTAGCTTCTAATTATTGAGTTGGTTTCTAACGAACTATAAAGCGTAACCTAACTAAAAGAAAATAAATAGTTAACATTCATTGTTCTTGCATTATTCACTCATAGGATGCTTCTTCCAGCGTAAGCATAGCATATACGACTCCTATTATATACATGCACACGCATTATTTCTAATTTTTTATTCTTTTCTTCTAAAGCAACAATTTTATAAACATTGGATCCCTCCTCCCGGCTTATTATCCTCTTCATTGCAATATATATTAAATATTGAAATAACTGTGAACCTGAACTGGTTCTTGATTCTATATAACCCGATTCTCTGTTTTCAGTCTTCAACATTGGTCTATATCCACACATAAATGGAGATACATAAACCCATTAGTTTCTCTCATCTAACCTTTCTCCTGCTCTTCTTGGCCTTCTCCTTTCTCTACGAAGTCCACGGAAGCAACACAACAGATTCTCAAGCCTACATTGTCCATGTACAAAAGCCCAAACACACCAAATCCCTCACCTTCAGAGACCGAAGAAATTGGTACATGTCTTTCTTACCAAACACAACCTTAGACTCCGGTGAGCCTCGGATGATCTACACATATAGACACGCGATCAGTGGCTTCGCTGCAATCTTTACCCCCCAAGAATTGCAATCGCTGAAATCTAAACAAGGAGTAGTGAGTGCACATCCTGACTACGAGTGCAAACTCCGAACCACCTACAGCCCAAAGTTCTTGGGCCTGAGCCGGTGGAATGGATTGTGGCCCGACTCAGGTTACGGTGCAGGTCAAGTAATCGGTGTGATCGACACTGGAATTAAGTACAGCCACCCTTCGTTTGACGACAAGCAGATGTCACCGCCTCCGCAACCGCCGACCTGGAAAGGAAAATGCTACTGGAGCCGAGGCGGATGCAACAAGAAGCTGATCGCAGCTACTGGTTTTCATAATGGACGGATAGTTTCTCCGTCGGACAACGACGGGCACGGGACCCACACGGCGAGCACGGCAGCTGGTAGCACCGTCGATGATGCTAATGTCCTTGGTTACGCTAATGGCACGGCTTCAGGCCTGGCGCCCGGAGCTCATCTTTCAGTCTATAAAGTATTGCCTGGGACTTTTATAGATTTGCTCAAAGGTATAGATCAAGCTATCCATGATCAGGTACATGTGCTCTCTATGTCTTTAGGCTATCCCGACCCAATGAAACTTGATGAGGATGAGGTAGCGATCGGATCGTTTGCGGCCGTTACAAAGAAAATCCTCCCTGTTCAAGCAGCGGGAAATGATGGGCCTCTTCCAAGCAGAGTTGATGGAGCTCCATGGATCCTAACCGTTGGGTCGAGCGCCATGGACAGAAGGGTAAGATCAATAGTAGAGCTCGGAGATGGCCGAGAATTCTATGGGGAATCGGCTTATCAGCCAGATAACTTCCCTTCCACTCAGTTTCCTTTGATTTATCCATATGGCGTCCTGAAATCAGAGGATTCGAAGAAATGCCGGGGTAATTCTCTAAAATTGATCAACGTCAAAGGTAAGATTGTGCTGTGTGGAGCCAGTGGGGATTATAAGGAGAATGTGGAAGCCAGCGATCTCGTTAAAAAGGCCGGTGGCGTGGCCGTTATAGTCATGAGCCAGCCGTGGATGGGAATCGAACGGACTCCGATGCTTTTCTCCATCCAGCTTCTCGTGTTACCTTCAACGACGCGTTGGAAATTATAAACTATGTCGACCAGGCATCAAATCCGACCGCAGCGATAAAGTTCAACGGAACGCAATTTGGACATCGCCCTGCACCTGTAGTGTCCTCCTTTTCGAATCGAGGGCCTAACCTCTTTAACGGTAACATAATAAAGCCAGACGTTATTGCACCCGGTTCGAACATTCTCGCAGCTTGGCCAACTGAAGTCGGTCCGAATCCTACAGGCACGGATAAGACGTTTATCATGGTAAGTGGAACTTCGATGGCTGCACCTCACGTTTCAGGGATCGTGGCTCTCCTCAAGCACAATCATCGACATTGGTCGCCCGCTGCGATTAAATCAGCCATCATGACAACAGCCTACACCAAAGACCAAGACGGTAATCCCATAAAAGATGAATATGACGGTAAAGATGCCGGAGTTTTCACGATGGGCGCGGGTCATGTCGACCCGGTGGCAGCTAATGATCCGGGTCTGATATATGATATTGACCCGCACGATTACATCCGATACCTTTGTGGGATGAAACTTACGGATTTGGAGGTATCGACAATTGCTCGTGGCCCGATTGTGTGTTCTCAAGTTCAAGCTATTGAGCCTGAGCAATTGAACTATCCTTCAATTTCGGTGTATCTCGGAGCTAAATCGGTATCGAAGACTGTGAATCGAACGGTGACGAACGTTGGTGATGCTAACTCGGTTTACACGGTGAAGGTTGATAATCCAGAGGGAGTGGATGTGGATGTTTCCCCCATTACCCTTACATTCACTAATGAAGGTGAAAAGCAAGATTTTACTGTGACATTGAGTATTCAAGGAGTTCCACCCAAAGCAGACAAAGTTTCAGAAGGGCAACTGGTATGGGATTCTGGCAAGTATTTTGTGAGGAGTCCTATTGCAGTTACATTTACCTGAGATCCCAAAGAGCCGTAAAGTTGTTGAAATAAAAATAGGTAAGTAAACACATGGAACTTGGTGTGCATTTACATAATAGTCTTGAAATGGGTATTGCAGATATCATAACAGAAGAAGTATGTCATGAAAATGGCAATGTCCATTGCTCTATATAAATTATAATATAAATCTTCAGATAAATCCAAACGATCACTTTGTTTCGATATACAAATTTGTGAAAATTTCTCTTCAAGTAGGTGGAGGACTCCCATTCAAATTCGTATTACTAATGTATGCCTTATATATTGGCCAACTTCTACCTTTTCTCTCCTAAAGCACAATTTCTCTCCTAGCTGCGATAAGCAATTTTGATGCCAATTATAGAAGGTCACATATAAATCCATATAGCCTATGTCCACTTCAAAGGAGATTCACAAGCTCGTCAATTTCTCTCATCTAACCTTTGTTTTGTCCTTCTTACTGTCTTTCTCTCTCTTTGAAATCCATGAAAGCAACGCAACAGATTCTCAAGCCCGAACACACTAAATTCCTCAGCATTAGAGATAAAAAAATTTGGTATGTCTTCATTGCCAAACACAACCTCAAACTCTGGTGAGCCTTGGATGGTCTACGCATATCGACATGCTATCAGCGGCTTCATTGCGAATCTGACGCCAGAGTAATTGCAGGCGACAAAATCTAAACCAGGAGTACTAAGTGTGTATCCTGAACACGAATGCGAACTCCAAACGACGTACAGCCCGAAGTTTTGGGTCTGAGCCGGTCGAACGGACTGTGGCCAGATTCAGGTCGAGGTGTAATAATCGGTATGATCGACTCTGGCATCAAGTTTGACCACTCATCTTTCGATGACAAGAGGATGCCTCCACGTCCACTGCGCCAATATGGAACATAAAATACTGCTTTAACCAAGGCGGATGCAACAAGAAGATCATTGGCGCGATTGGTTTCCATAACGGACGGAGAGCTCCGGCGCTCGACACAGAAAACGTTACTTTGTTCATATAAGAAGCTTCGCCATCATGTGAACACAACTCCACTCCCCAAACCCCAACAGTGAGCATGATACTGCATATATACAGTAAGGTAACCATATGAGAAAACGTTATTTTGTTCATATAAGAAGCTTCGGCATCGTGTGAACACAAGTCCACTCCGCAAACCGCAACAGTGAGCATGTCACTGCATATATACAGTAAGGTAACCATATGATCCAAAGTCATGATCCCGAGGACCTTTTTTTGAGGGAATTGAGGATTAATATATATATATATATATATATGTGAGAGTGAGAGAGAGAGACATGGTGAGGGCTAGCGGACACGTGAATGAAGCGGAGCACAAGCAACCGCGTGAAAGGCAGCAGCAATTACGGGTGGGGCCACAAGCAATTGTGAAAGCGGAGTCTCGTGCGGCCCACCTAAGTACGAAGCTACAGCCTATAAATATCTTTTTTCCATGAGTTCCTCGGGCGTGCAAAAGAGGGGAACGCAGAAAGAAAGCGGCAGTGCAAGTGCAAGGACTTGGTTTTTTGTGGCTGGAGAAAACTCTTCGTGTGCGGTTGTGCAAAAGAAAAGGCAGAGGCTTATTTTTGGGTTTTGTGCATCCTTTTGAGAGAGTTTTTGTGTGAGGAATATGAGAGTTTGTGTCAGGGTTTAGATTGAGTAATTGTAAACCCTAGTTGTATTCTCTCCCTTTAATTGTAGATCTCCCCCTCCTTGCCCCGTGGACGTAGGCAATTTATCGACCACGTAAAATTAGTTGTCTCGCTATTTATGTGATTTGTAATAGCTTTTTAGGTTCCCTTGACAAGCAGTCCTAGAACTGACGAGAGGAAGAGCTAGTATCCCACTTTGATGAGATATTCGGCTTCAGATTCTTGTTCCCTTTGAGAAACAAGAATTCTTATTGCGGTCTAACTCTATTGTTGTGCCGAGGTGCTGCCAAGGTGCTGCCGAAATTTTCGCTGTGCGCAACAAGTGGTATTAGAGCCCAGATTTCAGATCTAGGGTGTTTTGGATTAGGTGGAGGAAGATTCAGTTGGAAGCTTGGTTCTTAGAGTTCTAGGCTTCGGTGGAGATATGATTTAAAGTTGCCATTGAAGATCTCGCTTTCCTCGTGTGGTTAGGAGTTCTATTTGGAATCCAATCTAGGGTTCAGTTGGGTAATTTCTTATTCCTTTTAAAGTTTGAATCTTTCTTTGCAGTTTGGAGTTAGTTTGCAATGGGAGAATAAGGTGAAAGCAGCAAGTCGATGACGAGTACAGTTCAAGTTGGTTTTCAGAATACCAAAATTAGTGTGGTGAAGTATGATGGTAAAATCAACTTTGGTTTGTGGATGAGCGATGTACAGGATGCGTTTAATGCTCAGAACTTGGAGGAGACCATTATGATCCACGAAAGACCACCAAAATATGAAGAGGCGATATGGAAAAAGATGAATAGGAATGCTTGTGGGATGATCAGGTCTTGTTTGGAACATGAGTTGAAATATGATGTGATTGGGGTGACGTCTGTGATGAAGATGTGGAAAATTCTCAACAATAAGTACCTTACGAAGAATGTTGAGAACAAGTTGCATTTGCTGCGTAGATTATTCAGATTCCAGATGTTCAGAGGCACCTCACTAGCGGCGCATATGAACAACTATACTAAGTTGTTGTCGGACTTGGCAAATGTTGATGAGAAGATTTTGGATGAGTACAAGGCTATTATCTTATTGGGTTCCTTACCGGATGAGGAGTATGACACCTTTGTGCTCACTTTATTAAATGGGAGATCTTCTATCAGCTATAGTGAAGTGACTAACGCTTTGACGAACTACGGTTTGAGGAGGAAGGATAAGGAGACTTCCCGCGCTAGTACTTCAGGCGAGGCATTGTCGACGAGAGGTAGAAGCCCATATCCGAAAGGTGATAATAGAGGGAGGTCAAAGTCAAGAAGCCACCACCAATTAGCAAAGAACCAATATGCATTCTGCAAGGAGCAGGGATATTAGAAGAGAGATTGCCTGAAGCTCAAGGAGAAGGAGAATGGCAAGAAAAAGATCCTGAAGGCCAATGAGGTGAATATTGCGAAAGGTGATGGTTCCGATGATTTGAGCTTTTCTCTACTGATTATTTCGGAGGTGAACCACTTGGATGCATCAGATTGGATGCTTGATTCCAGCACTACTTATCATGTAACCCCTAGGCGAGATTGGTTTGCATCGTTCGAAAGACTCGATGGGGGCGTTATTATCATGGGAAATGATTAATCCTGTGGCATTTGTGGGATAGGTATTGTGCGGATCCGGATGCATGATGGAGTAGTCCATGAATTGAAGGGGGTGGGATTCGTTCCTCAGCTGAAGAAGAATCTTATCTCAGTTGGAGCTTTGGAGGCGAAGGGATTCAAGGTGACCTTTGAAGACGCTGTAGCGAATGTTACTAAGAGATCTTTGGTGGTGATGAAGGGAGCCCGCAATCGGAACTTGTATTATCTGAAGGGGAGCACCGAGGTTGGCTAGGTTGCTTTGGCTATTTCAGAGGCGGACATGAGCAGGCTTTGGCATTATAGATTGGGGCACACAGGAGAGAAGTCACTGCAGGCTTTGTGCAAGCAGGGACTATTGAAGGGAGCCAAGAGTGTTAAAGTAGAATTCTGTGAGCACTGTGTTCTTGGTAAGAAGACGAAGGTGAAGTTTGGGACAACCATTCATAGGACGAGGGGCATCCTGGACTACGTGCACACAGACGTTTGGGGTCCCACCAAGACTACATCACTTAGTGATCGATATTGGTTCGTCACGTTCGTTGATGACTATTCTAGACGTTGTTGGGTGTACACCATGAAGCATAAGAATGAAGTCCTAGATTGTTTATGGAGTGGAAGAAGAGATTGGAACTGCAAACTGGGAGAAAGATCAAGACGTTGCGATCCGACAACGGCGGTGAATACACATCAGACCCCTTTCTGCAGCTATGTCGAGATGAGGGCATAGAGAGACATTTCACAGTTAGTCATACACCACAGCAGAATGGGGGTGGCAGAGAGGCTAAATTGATCTTTGCTAAAGAAGGTCCGATGTTTATTGTCGCAGAGTGGTTTGGAGAAGATCTTTTGGGCTGAGACACTTACATATACGAGCCATCTCATTAATAGACTGCCTTCATATATGATTGAGGGGAAAACCCCTATGGAGAAGTGGTCGGGAGAGTCAACACATGATTATGACTAGCTCAAGGTATTTGGGTGCCCTATATTTTATCATGTGAGAAAAGATAAATTGGAACCTCGAGCTAGGAATGCTATATTTATAGGATTCAAGCATGGTGTCAAGGGATACAAGCTTTGGGATCCAGTTGATAGGAAGATTATGCTGAGTAGAGACGTCACATTTTGGTGTCAAGGGATACAAGCTTTGGGATCCAGTTGATAGGAAGATTATGCTGAGTAGAGACGTCACATTTGATGAGGCTTCTATCTTGAAGCTTGGATCCAGTTGATAGGAAGATTATGCTGAGTAGAGACGTCACATTTGATGAGGCTTCTATCTTGAAGCTTTCCAGCTCTCATCAGGTAGAGAGTGACCCGACGAAGGAGATATCGTAGGTGGTGGAGATCGATGCAGCTCCACATTGTCCAGATGATATAATATCTATTAGAGTGCTGACTGAGGTGACATCAGGCGAGCACAACGGTGACACGGAGGATACGGGTACTGATGTGCAGGATCAGGGACCGACGGTTTAGGTTCAGGATTCTATTATGGTTCGGAGACAGAGGAGAGACATATAGATGCCAACACGGTATGCTGACACAGTTGCGTATACACTTCCGGTGGAGAGTATCGATGAGATAGTGCCTACTACATTCAGAGAAGCCGAGCAGAGTTCAGAGGCTGATTCGTGGCAGGTAGCTATGCAGGAGGAGATGGAGTCTCTTCATAAGAACGATACATGGGAGCTAGTTGAGCTTCCAAAGGGGCGGAAGGTAATTGGTTGTAAGTGGGTATACACGAAGAAGGAGGGTATTAAGAGCACTCCATTGAGATTCAAAGCTAGGTTAGTTGCGAAGGGCTATGCACAGGAGGAAGGTATTGATTATAACGAGGTTTTCTCTCCGGTGGTGAAGCACTCTTCGATTCGGATTTTGCTAGCTTTGGTGGCACAGTATGGTTTAGAGTTAGATCAGTTGGATGTGAAGATCACATTTCTTCATGATGATCTTGATGAAGAAATATATATAACTCAGCCATTAGGATTCTGAGCTGCAGGGAAGGAAAAATTAGTTTGCAGATTGAAAAAATCGCTATACGGTTTGAAGCAGTCTCCTCGACAGTGGTATAGGCGATTCGATGGTTTTATGATTGGTCATTCATACATTCAGAGCCAGTTTGATCCTTACGTATATTTTTGCAAGTTGAGAGGAGGTGCGTATATTTATTTGTTGCTTTATGTCGATGACATGTTAGTTGCCTCTATTTTCAGGTCGGCTATAGATGAGTTGAAAGTTCAGCTTTCAAATGAGTTTGAGATGAAGGACCTTGGCGAGGCAAAGCGCATTCTAGGGATGGAGATCGACAGAGACAAGAAGAAGGGAAGAATTTGTTTGACACAGGTGGCTTATTTGAAGAAGGTTCTACAGCAATTCCATGTTAGCATGGATACGAAGCCGGTTAGTGTACCTTTGGGAGCCCATTTGAAGCTTTTAGCTGGTCTTTCACCGAAGACAGTTGAAGATCAAGAGTTGATATCGAAGACTCCATATGCGAGTGCAGTTAGAAGCTTGATGTATGTGATGGTATTTACGAGGGTGGATTTTTCACAGGCGGTGAGCATAGTTTCGAGATACATGCACGATCCAGGAATGGGTCATTGAGACGCCGTGAGATGGATTTTGAGGTACATTCGAGGTACGCTCAATGTTGGTTTAGTTTATGATCGGGACACTACATGTGGGCAGTTGTGCATTGGCTATGTTGATTCGGATTATGCCGGAGATTTGGATAAGCGTCAGTCTACGACGGGGTATGTGTTTACTCTGATCCGTGCGTCGGTGTGTTGGAGATACACCTTACAGTCGACGGTGGCATTATCTATGACGGAGGCAGAGTATATGGCAGTTACGGAGGCTGTGAAGGAGGCTATTTGGCTTCAAGGACTTTTGGAGGAACTTGGTATATCGCAGAGGTCTGTCACTATTCATTATGATAGCATGAGTGCTATCTATTTGGTGAAGAATCAGGTTTTTCATGCGAGAACGAAGCACATTGATGTTCGTTATCACTTCATTTGGGATGTTCTTGAAGATGGCGATGTGGAGATTGTGAAAGTCCACACGAAGGATAATCCGGCAGATATGCTCACTAAGGTGGTTTCGAGCAACAAGTTTGATCATTGTCGAAACTTGTTGCATATTCATGATTGTTGAGGCCGTTGGCGGCCATTTGAGTGAACTACGTTTGGCTTAATTCCTTAGGCAAGAGGATACGTAGGCAGTCTTTTCGATGCAGCCGGTTTTGGATTAGTTAATTTTTTGATGGGGTGAGATTGTTTGGACTCTCGTTCGGGTTCCCGACTTGTTGTGGAGTGAGTCTGTTATCGTAAATTAACTTCACGACGTACTGGACACAACAAGTGGGACATTTGGATGCTTTGGTGTCGGCTCAGTTTGGAAAAACTTCGCCGAGGTGGAGAATTGTGAATGTGACGTGGTGGGCGCCAGCGGACACGTGAATGAAGCGGAGCACAAGCAACCGCGTGAAAGGCAGCAACAATTACGGGTAGGGCCACAAGCAATTATGAAAGTGGAGTCTTGTGCGGCCCACCCAAGTACGAAGCAACAGCCTATAAATATCTTTTTTCCATGAGTTCCTAGGGCGTGCAAAAGAGGGGAACGCAGAAAGAAATCGGCGGTGCAAGTGCAAGGACTTGGTTTTTTGTGGCTGGAGAAAACTCTTTGTGTGTGGCTGTGCAAAAGAAAAGGCAGAGGCCTATTTTTGGGTTTTGTGCATCCTTTTGAGAGAGTTTTTGTGTGAGGAATCTGAGAGTTTGTGTGAGGGTTTAGATTGAGTAATTGTAAACCCTAGTTGTATTCTCTCCCTCTAATTGTAAATCTCCCCCCTCCTTGCCCCGTGGACGTAGGCAATTTGCCGAACCACGTAAAATTGGTTGTCTCGCTATTTATATGATTTGTAATAGCTTTTTAGGTTCCCTCGATGAGCAGTCCTAGAACTGACGAGAGGAAGAGCTAGTATCCCACTTTGATGGGATATTCGGCTTCAGATTCTTGTTCCCTTTAAGAAACAAGGATTCTTATTGTGATCTAACTCTATTGTTGTGCCGAGGTGCTGCCAAAATTTTCAACTGCGGCGCATAATATATATATATAATATACTATTTATTTATATATATAATGAGAAAAATAGAGACTTGGGTACCCAAGTTGTGCTCCAGCAACTTGGTAGTGATGTAGTCTAATTTGTCCCTATCTAACTTGGAGTTGGTGAAGGGTGGATTGATAGGCTTATTTTATAGAGATGTGATGTAAGGGGCAGATTAGTCCACATCACTACCAAGTTGCCTTAAAAACTGTGAGTACCAAGGTTCTCCCTCCTCTATCTCTCTCTCTCTCTCTCTAATATATATATATATATATATATATTATATATATATATATTATAAAAATTATAATATATATAATATATATATAATATATATATATTATTATATCATAATATATATATATAACATATAATACATAATATAAAATGTATGGATTTTTTTAGTCAAAACCGCTTTCCAAAATGAGTTTTCAAACTATATATATTAACTATAAGTATTTTTCATAAATGCTTAGTATCCTAGTGAAAAGTTAATGTTTTGGTGTTTCAAAAGGTCCCTTGTTCGAAGCTTGCCAACGACAAGCTAAGAAGTGTTTTATTTGAATTAATCTCTCATAAGTTATCGTGCGTCGTGGGCTGTGGGCCTTGGGCCGGGGGGCCTGTAGGCGTTAAAAAATGCTAAAAGATATCCAAGCGCAGCTCAAAAGGAGATTATCGAAAAATCAAAGAAAAAGACAGACTTTACTGTCTCGCACGCGAGACAGACTTTACTGTCTCGCACCCGAGACATTCACTGTCTCGCCCCTGCGAGACAGTATTTACTGTCTCGCCGTGCGAGACAGAATTTACTGTCTCGCATGTGAGACAGCTCTCAGAGGGCAAAAACTACTTTGCATAACTGCCAACATGTGGCCACTAACTGTTCAAGAACGTGGGAAACGTCGTGGGCGAGAATCACGTTGATAACTGCCAAAATAATGGAGTTTGAAACATGGGAAGGCAGTTACAAAAAACTATCAGGCAGTTAACGATTTCCGAGACAGGGTTTTACTGTCTCGGAACACAGTGTTTACTGTCTCGGACCCCGAGACAGTCTTTGCTGTCTCGGAGCCCGAGACAGTCTTTGCTGTCTCGGCCGCCGAGACAGCAAACACTGTCTTAGAAGCATTGTTCATCCTAGGGGTTATAAATACCCCCCTGAGATCATTTTTAAAGAGGGCTGATCATTTTTGAGCAATTCGGAGTAGAGAGAGCAGAGTTCCTGAGCTTCTGGCAATTCCTTGAGATTTGAGCTTTGGCTTGATCTCAAGAAGAACGACTATCTTACTTTGATAAGATATCGTTTTAAATTCTCACTTCGATAAACGAAGGAAGAATCATTAAACCCCTCACGATTCAATCAGAATCTGTGATTTGGTGGTCCACGAGTCA
The DNA here is from genome assembly GCF_001876935.1 of Asparagus officinalis. Taxonomy (NCBI): domain Eukaryota; kingdom Viridiplantae; phylum Streptophyta; class Magnoliopsida; order Asparagales; family Asparagaceae; genus Asparagus; species Asparagus officinalis. The sequence goes on along the minus strand of NC_033803.1, from coordinate 7,061,649 downwards.
AAGCGCTCCCGGCATAGGCAAAGATCTCACACAAGCAGTGATTCAAACAACGATCCTGCGTTTGTTTCTAAGAAGTTGTAATTTTCATTTTTGTTGTGTAAAAAAAGTCTTATAAAAAGACTATTTCTTTTGAATTTGTTATAATCGACTGAAGATATAATGAATTCCACAACGAGAGCAACTTTCGACGCAAACAAACTGGCGACCACAGTGGGAGCCAACGGTCTCGCTGCCGAGACCGTCGTGTCGCAGCCGATCAAGATTCCAGTTGAATTTGTGGTCGAATACGAATTCGACCAAACCAAATTTGAGGAATATCTCTCATCATCCTCTTCAAGATCTTCATTGTCTCGCAAGTACAAGAGGATCTCACAATTGAGGAAGACCTACATGCCAAAGAAGGCACAAAATGAAGACTCTAGCCTGATTGTTGCTAAGGATTTTATGAGCAACACCTCTGCTCACAATGACTCTTATCTAGTTAAAGAGCCATCGAATCAAAGCCCACCGGCACTGACGAAGAGGGCTCGTCAGAGACAACGTCAGCGCCGCGCTCGCCAAATAGCTAAGGCCTTGGAACAAACCGACGGGGTTCGTTATCACGCGGACCTAAAGTCGAGGAGGCATCGAGTGGTTCAATTGTCTCAACAAACAACCACTCATATCTCTGCACAACTCACAACAGATGAATGGACTTTTGTCAAGAGGGCTCGCTCGACCCTCAAAGAACGCATACAAAAGCGTCGTACAAACGCTGCTCATGCCCGTGCTCTCTTACAACAAAGACGAGAAGGAAACAAGGAAACGGTGGCCAAAGAATCACCAAAACTCTGCAAAGTTTGGATTCCAAAGTCTGGAGTTGTGCAAAATCAGCATTCGGAGCCCGTTAAGACTCCATACCCGCAAGGGGGTGGTTCTAAATGTGTGACTCCCGACATAACCTTGGATCGCTCAAAGACAGTAATAAATTGTCCTGAGAATACCAACAAGGTTTTACACCCCAAGAAGAAGACACATTCACCAAAAGACATCGTCATACCTGGGAGGTCATGCCAACAAACGATACGATTTTTTGGCAATCATACCGATGAATCGTATTATCAAGTTGGGGGTGTGAATAAATTTTGAAAGAGAATTATTCGCTCTCATTGTTCCTGTGTACGACTTATAAAAGCAGCATTGTCGGAATATAACTACACAAAATGAGAAGCCATCCCACGATGAGTCTCAGTATTCCGCAGTCTTTTCACCGAAATGTCGAAGCCTAAGCCGAGACATTTCCGCAAGAGAAGATCAGCTCAGTCTTTTCACCGAAATGTCGAAGCCTAAGCCGAGACATTTCCGCAAGAGAAGATCAGCTGTCCAAGACGACGAATTCCCTGAAATCACCATCAACATGGCTGATAAAGGAAAATCTAAATGGCATTCAAGTGAATCAAATCCCGACTTTTTACCGGGAGGAAAAGTCAATTCAAGAATTGCCCGACAGATGTCTCGACTCCGGTTAATAGCTATCAGACCTAGGGACTACCAAAGAATGCATGAAAGAATGTCATCAGAGGATGAGCTCTCGGACACTTGTTCTGCGATCGCTTCGGATGATACCATATCTAGCACAGGGCAAACCAGAGAAGTACTCACGATCACCTCTGATCAGTTCGCTTAAATACTTCAAGAAGCTCTAGCCAAACAACGTGAAGAAATTAGAGCTGAGATGAAGACAGAAATGGAGTTGGCTATTCAACAAATGAAAGAATTGCTAACTCAGCGATCTCGACTTCCTGAGTCCAGTCAGCGAGCTGAATCCAGCTGCCACACTCAAAATATTACAGATGACAGTGATCCGGAAGTGGATGAAGTCATCTTTGCTGATGCACCTCCCAATAGCAATAACGCTGGGGGTGGTTTAACGCATCCTCCCAATAACGATATTGGGGGTGATTCAATGGCACCTTTTACAGGGGGTGGTCTAACTCATTCTCCTCAACGTCCTTCGAATGAAGACATAAACGATAACGGGAAAATGAAAGAGCTTGAAAACAAAATCAATGCTTTGATGACGGCTCAAGAAGTAAAGAAAACGGGTATTCCGTGTCCCTATCCAAGAGAATGTGATTCAATACCGTACCCAGCAAAATTCAATCTGATTAACTTCACACCGTTCGACAAGTCTCATTTGGGCATGATCTCTGGAAATGAGGCTTTAATGGTCCGGTCATTCGTTGGCACCCTTCGTGGGCCCGCCTTCGATTGGTATCGACGTCTCAAGCCAGGGAGCGTCAATTGCTGGGATGACATGGAAAGTTTGTTCCTCAGCAATTTCTTCGATGATGACATCGAAGTATCAATCGGAACCCTTTTAGATGAGAAGCAAAAAGACGGAGAGTCAGTCGACAATTTTGTCAAACGCTTCCGTAACAAAGCAATGAATTGCAGAGATCCACTCACAGAAGAGTTCATCCTGCAAACATGTCATAATAATCTCTCCATCGATGTCCTGAAAGCCCTGGGGGTCGTACCATCCAAAACTTGGAAAGATTTGAAAGTACGCGGTGAACAAGCTGAATACTTTCTTAAAAGAAAGAAAGCTGAGAGAAGCCGACCGACGACATCTACAATCGCTAGGAACGCGACTCTCGATCCGAAGTTTCAAAAGGAGTATTCTTTCGAAAATGATGAAGCTCCAGCCATATTGAAATATCTCCTCGCCAATGAATCAGGAGGGAGCTAAGAGGATTACGGATCCAAATTACTGTGCGTACCACAGAAGGGTTCTTCATCCCACTGAGATTTTCTTTGGACTCAAAAACAAGATCCAAGCCTTAATTGACTCCGGTGTCATAACGGCAACACAAACCAAATAAAAATGACACCATACTCCATCGGATAGACGAGTATAAACTGTGTTCCCACACTCCAAAGAGTATACGAGTATAAACTGCTTCTCGGTCATCCAACTGAATACAATGGTAAACCCAGCTTCACAAAGGAAGCTGGAGGTGGATGATTTATGTAACGGGAAATTCCTAGAGAATTTTATATTCTTAAGGATAACCCGAACATGCGACTGAGGATAACGTACTCCTCGTTACACCCAGTTTTACAAAGAAAGCTGGGGGTGGATAATTCATGTAACAAGAAGTTTCCGGAAGAATGTTAAATATAATATTCTTAGGGATAACCCGATCATTATGAACAAAGTGATAAACACTAAACTCCTACTATGACTTCCGAATACTCTTTTGCTGAGATGAGATTCGATCACCTCTTTAGATCAATCTTCCCTCACAAAACTCATATTTTGGTCAAACCTTTAAACAGTTAGGACCAAAGCCAAAATCCTCTCTCGATTCCTTCCATGAACGAGAGGCCCACAAATTGAATGATCAAACCTTTAAACAGTTAGGATCGTATCAAAATCACATCTGGTCAAACCTTTAAATAGTTAGGACCAAAGCCAAAATCCCCTCTCGATTCCTTCCATGAACTCATGAACGAGAGGCCCACAAATTGAACGATCAAACCTTTAAACAGTTAGGATCGTATCAAACTCACATCTGGTCAAAAACAGTTAGGATCGTATCAAACTCACATCTGGTCAAACCTTTAAACAGTTAGGACCAAAGCCAAAATCCTCTCTCGATTCCTTCCATGAACGAGAGGCCCACAAATTGAACGATCAAACCTTTAAACAGTTACGATCGTATCAAACTCACATCTGGTCAAACCTTTAAACAGTTAGGACCAAAACCAAAATCCCCTCTCGATCCCTTCCATGAACAAGAGGTCCACAAATCGAGCGATCAAACCTTTAAACAGTTAGGATCGTCTCAACCCCTCATTTGGTCAAACCTTTAAACAGTTAGGACCAAAGCCAAAATCCCCTCTCGATTCTTTCCATGAACGAGAGGTCCGCAAATTAAACGATCAAACCTTTAAACAGTTAGGATCGTCTCAAATTCCCATCTGGTCAAACCTTTAAACAGTTAGGACCAAAACCAAAATCCCCTCTCGATTAGTTCCATGATTGGTCAAACCTTTAAACAGTTAGGACCAAAGCCAAAATCCTCTCTCGATTCCTTACATGAACGAGAGGTCCACTCAAATTGAACGGTCAAACCTTTAAACAGTTAGGATCGTCTCAAACCCCTATTTGGTCAAACCTTTAAACAGTTAGGACCAAAACCAAAATCCCCTCTCGATTCCTTCCATGAACGAGAGGTCCATAAACTATAGTTAGGACCACAACCAAAATCTCCTTTCGATTCATTTTCCATGAACGAGAGGTCCACTTTCAGTTGAATAATCAAACCTTATGACAGTTAGGATTATTCAAACCCGTCCAGATTCTCTAAGTGGAGATCCCACTTTGAGTTTCCTTTGCACCAGGAGATAGAATATAAAATTTTTCCTCTCCGATTTTGGGTTTATCTCTACCAACAAACAAGAGACCAGGAGATAGAATATAAAATTCTTCCTCTCCATCATTGGGTTCATCTCTACCAACAAAAAAGGGACCATATTACTCCAAATAAAATTCTTCCCCTCCATCATCGGGTTCATCTCTACCAACAAACAAGAGACCAGGAGATAGAATATAAAATTCTTCCTCTCCATCATCGGGTTCATCTCTACCAACAAACAAGAGACCAGGAGATAGAATATAAAATTCTTCCTCTCCATCATCGGGTTCATCTCTACCAACAAACAAGAGACCAGGAGATAGAATATAAAATTCTTCCTCTCCATCATCGGGTTCATCTCTACCAACAAACAAGAGACCAGAATACTCCAATAGGTATACGAGTCTAAACTATTTCCCTAATCTCAACAGGAAGTTTCTGGAGAATATTACTCAAAATATTCTTAAGAATAACCTGATTACCTCCTAACGGGTATATGAGGTTAAACTATTTCCCGAACACTCCAATATAGTATATGAGTATAAACACAGTCTTTACGGTCTCGCCGTGCGAGACAGTCTTTACTGTCTCGCCGTGCGAGACAGTGTTCACTGTCTCACGGAGCGAGACAGTGTTTACTATCTCGCAGAGCGAGACAGTTCTCGAAGGCTCAGAAACTATTTTATAAACCGCCGACACGTGGCCATTAACTGCCAAAGAACATGGAAAACGTTGTGGGCGAGAATCACGTTGATAACTGCCAAAATAACGGAGTTATAAAACGTGGGAAGGTCGTGGGAAGGTAGTTACTGCAGAAATGACTGTGCAGTTGGGTTTTCCGAGACAGTGTTTACTGTCTCGGAACCCGAGACAGTCTTTGCTGTCTCGGCCGCCGAGACAGTAAACACTGTCTCGGAAGCATTGTTCATCCTAGGGGCTATAAATACCCCCCTGAGATCATTTTTGAAGAGGGCTGATCATTTTTGAGCAATTCGCAGCAGAGAGAGCAGAGTTCCTGAGCTTCTGGCAATTCCTTGAGATTTGAGCTTTGACTTGATCTCAAGAAGAACGACTATCTTACTTTGATAAGATATCGTTTCAAATTCTCACTTCGATAAACGAAGGAAGAATCATTAAACCCCTCACGATTCAATCAGAATCTGTGATTTGGTGGTCCACGAGTCAAAGCGCTCCCGGCACAGGCAAAGATCCCACGCAAGCAGTGATCCAAACAACGATCCTGCGTTTGTTTCTAAGAAGTTGTAATTTTCATTTTTGTTGTGTAAAAGAAGTCCTATAAAAAGACTATTTCTTTTGAATTTGTTATAATCGACTGAAGATATAATGAATTCCACAACGAGAGCAACTTTCGACGCAAACAGGGCCGTGGGCTAATGGACCGGGGATTGGGGCTAATCGGGCTGAGGCACTTTGTTAGGTGTACTTTACACTTCGCACAGAGCCATAAGGGCGAGGTGGCGCCACGTTGGCTGCCATAAAGGATGTATCGCAGCATGCGGACGAGCTACGTATTCGCACAAGGGTGTGACCCTAGAGTTCTCAAAGTCAGATGAGGTTCGTCAATTGGTTGACGAGGCTCTACTTGTTCGACGAGGTTCGTCTGATTCAAAAAATCAGACGAGGTTCGCTCGTCAAACGAGGTTCGCATGTTTGACGAGGTTCGTCTGTCATATGAGGTTCGCTCATTCGACGAGGTTCATCTATCATACGAGGTTCGCCTATTTGACGAGGTTTGTTCGTTCGACGAGGTTCACCTATCATACGAGGTTCGCCTATTTGACGAGGTTCGTTTGTCAAACGATGTTCGTCTGATTTGCTGAGATGTGACCCTCGCGTTACGTGGCAACGCATCCATTGGTTGCCTCGTGTTCAGGAGTTACTGCATGCAGCCGTACAACAACATTTAGAGTAATTTAATATATTGATGTTACAATCTTAATTACTAATGAGAATTGTAACAATCACATTAATTACAAGTGACTCTTGAGCTGGACTTAGAGGCCTATAAATAGTGCCCTTGGGCAGCTTTTGAGAAATACACGCGAACTTGGAAAATGAACATCGGATCAAGGAGATCTTGATGTTGTAGTTACTGTTGTGCTGCTTCTATAGAATCTATGCCCGTAGGAACTTGCCCTTAAACCGAAAGGTTCTGAGATCGAGGAGATCTTTGCTTTGACCGAACGGTCTTATAAATCAAGGAGATCTTGACAGTACTGGGTTGGTGCACACCAGAGTACTGTGCTGCTGTTCCTGGAAGCAGTTTGACCTTGAGATCCTTGCACCGGAGTAGGCCAAATATTGCTTTAAGCATAGCGTTTCTCAAACGCACTGTAGTGGACTAAAAAATTTAAAATTACAATACATCATAATTTCTCTGTTTTATTCTAGATTTAACCATAATTTCCAACAATCTTAAAGTAATATTTTTGATCTACTAATGGATCCTGCGAGGACTCTTGGAGTGGTTTGTCTCAAGTTAGAGAATTTTGACGGATCTAACTTTAAGGCTTGGCGTCGAAAAGTGATTTTCGGGATACAACTCCTGAAAATCTACTATGTGGTTTTGAGGAGAAACCTGAATTTGAAGAAAACTCTGAGTCTGAAGCCTCTTGGGCTAAAGATGATCATTTCTACAGGAGTTATCTCCTTAACTGCCTGGCTGATTATCTGGCAGATGTTTACACCAACAAGTCATCTGTAAAGAAAATCTGGAATGCTCTGGAGGAGCAATACAAGGATGAGGAGAACCTTTCCAAGTCTCACCTCATTGACAAGTTTCTTGACTTCAAATTCGAAGATGACACTGAGGTTTTGCCTCGAGTCAAATAGCTTGAAAAACTTGTTTTGAAGCTGAAGGATAAAAAGATTAATCTTTTTCAAACCTTCATTTCTGGTGCAATTATCAACAAGCTTCCTCCATCTTGGATATCATTCTCCAAAGACATTCGAAGAAGGAAAAAATAGGTGGAAGAAGGAAAAAATAGGTGACTCTGTCTGATTTGAAGAGGTTCATTTGGACTCGCATGAAGAATGAACTCCTTGCTAAGCAGAAGGTGTCTGCTAATATGGTGGCTGCTAATTCTGAAAAGGGTACTAGTTCTTCTTCTAATAAAAAGAAGTCTTTTAACAAAAAGAAGAACCATAATGCAAAGAACTTGAATGTTCAGAAGAAAGATTTTAAGAAGAGTGGCAAATGCTTCAACTGTGAGAAGCAAGGACATTTTGCCAAGGATTGCAAAGCACCAAAGAAGGGAACAACACATAATGTTAATCAACTTGATAATTGTGTGGCTATGCTCTTTCAAGTGGTAACTCCCAACAACATCTCTGGTTGGTGGTTAGATACATGTGCTACCTATCATGTCTGCTCCAACAGAGATTTGTTCTCTTCCTATGTTGCTGCCAAAAAGAACGTATCAATGGCTGATCTGATTCACTCAGATACTTATGATATCAAGTGTCACAAGGAACACCAACCTATTGGATCTGATTCATTCAGATACTTATGATTTCAAGAGCTTCATCACTCGATGCGGCATGAAGTACTTCATCACCTTCATTGATGACCACTCTTGCTTCTGTCATGTCTACCTACTGAAATCTAAAGATGAAACCTTTAGCAAGTTTGTCGAGTTTCGAATTCGAGTGGAGAAGCAGCTTAGATTTTAGGTGAAAAGACTCAGGAGTGACAAAGGAGGAGAGTATCGATCTAAAGAGTCGGAGGCATACTTCAAGGAGCATGGAATCATTACTGAAACTATTGCTTCGTATTCTCCATAATCTAATGGAATTGTAGAAAGGAAGAATTGCACATTGACCAAGATGGTGAATTCGATGCTAATCATATCCGGTCTACCTACATGCTATTAGGGAGAAGCTTTGCTGATGGCAAACTGAATTCTGAACAGAGTACCCTATTCCAAAATTGATAGTACTCCTCATCAGTTATGATTAGGATATCTAGATCCTTTGAATAGTCTCAAAGTGTGGGGGTGTCTCGCATATGTTCGAGTTTCAGATATCAGAAGGCCTAAGCTCGGACCAAAGGCAAACAAATGTGTGTTTCTTGTCTTTGCTGAAGATAGTGATGCTTGCAGGTTCCTTGATCTTGGAACGAACTCCATCATTGAAGCTCGGGATATAGAATTCTTTGAGGATAAGTTTATCAAAGATAAAATATTATTGTTCAAAGATATAGCAGAGAATGCTAGTACGTCAGATGCACCAGAGGAACCAGTTTCGCGAGAAACTGAAAGTGTCAGTGATGAAGGAGTTACTGAACCATCTTTCAAGCGTGTCAGGAGACAGAAAATTTTTGGAGATGATTTCATCACCTATAATGTGGAAGAAGATCCAAAAACTTTCCAAGAAGTAATGCAGTTAACAGATGCTCTCCTATGGAAAGAAGCTATAGATAATGAGATGGATTCATTGATCCAAAATCACATATGGGAGCTGGTGGATGTACCTGAAGGAGCTAGGCCTATCAGTTACAAGTAGATCTTCAAGAAGAAACTTCATCCTGATGGTACTATTGAGAAGTACAAAGTAAGACTGGTGGCGAAAGGATTCTCTCAGAGAGAAGGAATAGACTTTTTTGATATCTATGCACCAATTTTTAGGATCACTACCATTAGAATGCTTATCACATGGGCGACGATAAACAGGTTCGTCATATAACAGATGGATGTGAAGATTGCCTTTCTCAATGGAGACTTCACAGAAGACATCTACATGGAGAAACCAGAAGGACTTGATGCTCCAGCTGGTAAAGTTTGTAAGCTTATTAAGTCTCTATATGGACTTACGCAGGCACTGAAACTCTGGCATGAGAAGTTTGATGGGGTTGTTCACAATAATAGGTATCAAGTTAGTGAGTCTGACAAGTGCCTATACATCAAGGTCGCTGAAGGAAAGGTGATGATTATCTTTCTCTATGTGGATGATATGCTCATTGTCGGGAGTAATTTGAAGATAGTAATATCTACCAAGAAATTTCTATCAGCTTAGTTCAGCATGAAAGACCTTGGAACTGCGGACGTGATTCTCGGAATCAAAATCATATACTCTGAAGAGGGTATTGGATTGTCCCAATCTCATTATGTCGAGAGCATGCTAAGGAAGTATGGCTACTACGACCTGTCAGAACTGTCAGTGCCGTATGATTACAACAAGAAGCTTCGACGGAACATTGGAAGACCAGTAGAGCAGCTAAGGTACTCAAAGATAATTAGAAGTCTTATATACGCGATGAGCTGCACAAGGCCAGATCTAGCATTCGCTGTAGGAATGCTTAGTAGGTTCACAAGTAATCCTGAAAAGCTTCATTTGGATGTTGTCCAGAGATTGATAAGATACTTGAAAGGAACTACAGGTCTGGGCCTATTCTATACTGAATATCTGGCTATAATCGAAGGCTATTCAGATGTGAGTTAGTGCTCAGAACCAGATGAGTGCAGATCTACTTGAGGTTTTGTCTTCACCATGGGCGGAGCTGCCATTTTGTGGAAATCTAAGAAGCAAACTATGATTGCACAGTCATCGATGGAATCTTAGTTCTTCACACTCTATGTTGCAGGAGATGAAGCTGAGTGGCTCAATTGTATTCTCCGAGACCTTCCATTGATGGAATTGCGAGGCACAATTATAATCTATTATGATAACCAGGCAACGGGTGCTGTGGAAGAAAACTCGTTGTTCAATGAAAAGAAGCGGACCATTCGTCTGAAGCATGGCTATTTGAGAGAACCCATTTGCCAAGGAGTCATCTCGGTGATTGACGTTCGGTCTTCAGAGAATGTGGCTGATCCTTTGACTAAAGGTCTGAAAAAAGGACATAGTCGAAAGGATGTCTGCTGTAATGGGTCTCAAAGTTTTGTGAGTTATACAAATACTTATCATGTTCGTCTAATTATTAGTTCAAAGCATACACTACTAATAATAAGATAACTGGTTTAAAAGTCAAGTAAGATTTTCAAAGTTTGGTGAGTCTTACAAACGCTTACCATTTTGTCAAGTTATTAGTTCAAAACTTACGCTACTAATGACAAGATGATTGGTTCAAAAGTCAAGTAAGATTTACAAGTAAAATCCTATCATGTAAAGAGGTTGGCTGTTAAGCCTTAATGAGTCCAAAGCATTTCGGATGCGGGATGTTGGATAGGTAACATACCTAAAGGACTCACCGATAATTCTATCATGTAAAGGGGTTGGCTGTTAAGCCTTAATGGGTCCAAAACATTTCAGATATGGGGTGTTAGATAGGAAACACGCCTAAGGGACTCACCTAGAATCCTATCATGAGAGAGAATGACTCTTAAGCCTTAATGAGTTCAAAGCATTTCGGATGTGGGATATTTGATAGGAAACATGCCTAAAGAACTCACCTATGCCTAGGTAGAGATTTAGCCGTCTCATATGATATCTTGTGGAAAGATACCTAGAGCCCTAGCAGAAACCAGGACAATCACAGGGCCATAAATATGCAAAGGTAAAGGCAATTGTGATTCAAGGTGGAAACTACCACAGATGAGTTTGATCGTGTGTGATCGCTGGATTTTAGACATGTGCTGGTTCAAGTCTCTGCGACACCATGCATCTATCTTCTATTCAGTTGGTCTAAGGGGGATGCAAGTCCTTGCGACATCTACCTTATGCACAACGATTGAAACGACGACACCATAACACGAAACTAGTTTAAAATTTTGTGGGGGATTGTTAGATTTTTTTGGTTAAAACCACTTTCCAAAATGAGTTTTCAAACTATATATATTAACTACAAGTACTTTTCATAAATGCTTAGTAGCCTAGTGGAAAGTTAATGTTTTGATATTTCAAAATGTCCCTTGTTCGAGGCTTGCCAACGACAAGCCGAGAAGTGTTTTATTTGAATTAATCCCTTTCGAGGCTTGCCAACGACAAGCCGAGAAGTGTTTTATTTGAATTAATCCCTCATAAGTTCTAGTGGGTCGTGGGCCAATGGGCCGGGAATCGGGGCTAATCGGGCTGAGGTGCTAAGTGGCGCTTTGTTAGGCGCACTTCGCACGGAGGCATCGAGGCGAGGTGGTGCCACATTGGCTGCCACTATGGTCGCCACAAAGGTTGTCTCGCAGGTTGCTTCGCAGCATGCGGACAAGCTACGCATTCGTACGAGGGTGTGACTTTAGCGTTCTCGAAGTCAGACGAGGTTCGTCTGATTCACAAGATCAGACGAGGTTCGCTCGTTCGACGAGGTTCGTTTGTCAAACGAGGTTCGCCTGTTTGATGAGGTTCGCTTGTTCAACGAGTTTCGCTCGTTCAACGAGGTTTGTTTGTCAAATGAGGTTCGCCTGTTTAACGAGGTTCGCTCGTTCGATGAGGTTCGTTTGTCATACGAGGTTCGCCTGTTTGACGAGGTTCGCTCGTTCGACGAGGTTTGTCTGTCATACGAGGTTCGCTCGTTCGACAAGGTTCGTCTGTCATACGAGGTTCGCTTGTTTGACGAGGTTCGTTTGACGAACGAGGTTCGCCTGATTTGCTGAGACGTGATCCTCACGTTACGTAGCAACGCGTCCATTGGTTGCCTCATATTCAAGAGTCACTGCATGCAGCAGTTACAACAGCATTTAGAGCAATTTAATGCATTGATGTTATAATTTTAATTATCATTGAGAATTGTAACAGTCACATTAATTGCAAGTGACTCTTGAGCTGGGCTTAGAGGCCTATAAATAGCGCCATTGGGTAGCTCATGAAGAAACACACGCGAGTTTGGAAAACGAACGTCAGATCAAGGAGATCTTGACGTTGTTGTTGCTGTTGTGCTACTACTGCAGAATCTGTGCCCGTAGAAACTTGCCCTTAAGCCGAAAGGTTTTGAACCGAAAGGTTCTGAGATCGGGGAGATCTTTGCTTTGACCGAAAGGTCTTATAGATCGAGGAGATCTTAACAGTACTGGGTTAGTGCACACCAGAGTACTGTGCTGCTGTTCCTAGAAGCAGTTTGGCCTTAAGATCATTGCACCGGAGTAGGTCAAATATTACTTTAAGCACAGCGTTTCTCAAACGCACAACAGTGGACTAAAAAATTTAAAATTACAGAACATCATAATTTTTCTATTTTATTTTTGATTTAACCATTCTTTCCAACAAATTTCAAGGCTCGCGAAGCTGTACCAATATGCAAAAGGGATCCCCACCCGAACAAACTCATGGGCAAGGTCAGGCACAACGTGGCCCCGTACTCTGGTAGCGTGACAATAATTCATGCGTGGGATTTTTTATGGGTATGAAATTAGGGAGACAGAAAGGAGCAGAGGAGGTACATCTCTTTCCTTGAATTATCTATTCCAAGAAAGGAAGTTTGAAAAGATAAGAGAGAAATTTTTTGTCTAATCAAACGATTATCAGATAAATAATAATCTTAAGTTCGGTTCTTGACAAAGGATTCAAGAAGATTATTTTTGAAGAAGTCTTGCGGTACACGGTCAATTGCGGATAGACTCCCTGCGGCATCATGTTTGGGAACTTAATGTTCTTTTAGTCTTAGTTCTGCAAATAACCTCCTGAACGATGCATCTTTACTCTCTTATTCTGAGAGAAAGTCTTTTTCTTTTTTAAATTTACATTGACAAGTAGATTCCTGAAGGTAAAATAGTACAAACATTTTCACTCGGTTGGTTTACCTGAAGAAACAAGGTAGAAAATGATAAGTTCAAAGTAATAATATTATAATGGTTAGGGTTGACACAATGATGTAAGGCCCTGTTGTGTTCTTGTTGGGGGACGATCCATAACGAGCTAATCCCGTGTTCGAATCCCCCATTAGGTAAAAAAAAAAACCCTCAGGCCAGTGCCACTCACGAAGCGTGAGCAAGGATTAGCCCCATCTACGATAAGGTAGGGGGATTCCTCGTGGGAAAACCCCCCAAAAAAAAACTGTAGGGGTCTATCCACACGTAACCCTACTATAACCAACTTCTTTAGTATTACATAATTTTGACTTTTCTCCATCTCAAAGTTAAATTTATTAGCTAGTCTTCATAACTGACTGGCTCAAGTTAAACCTACCCATGGACCTACAAGTTTATTGTCATTATAATCTTTGCCAAATTCAGAACTAGTTGGCACTTTGATGTTGGCTTATAACCAGAGCATATATCGTGCGATCTCTTCATCCTCTAGCCATGGACCTACAAATTTATTGTCATTTTAATCTTTGCCAAATTCAGAATTAGTTGGCACTTTGATGTTGGCTTATAGCTAGAGCAATTATCGTGTGATCTCTTTTTAGCTCTTGGCTCTCTCTCAATTTACTTTTTTTGGTGGAGTAGCAAAGGTAAGATACCCCCTTCTTCGTCTCCATAGCTGTACTCTCTTTCTTGTTTCTTTCGTATGTTGATTGGTTGTGTCAGTTTTAATAGAAGCATGGGTGAGATTAGTTGCGTAGGTTCCTTTTGTAAGTAAAGTTAAAAGAGTAGAAATGGATTGCGGTTATTTTAATGGAAGGAGATTGAGTGATTGCACCATTTCTCCCTGAAGTTTCATTTTCTTGTAAATGTAATGGCATGCATGCTGTTCTTCCATGGCGAGGTATTCATGAAAACCCCACAATCCCAACTCAAATTCCTCTCCCAAGAAAACCGAAACGAGGGTTGTTCGGCGAGATGCTTCAACAAGCTGTAGAGATTCATTAAGATTCATAGCAGTTTATATCAAACATGTAGCAGTTTGATTCAAGTCATCGCAGTTTTGTTTAAAGGTTTAATTGCACATAAACCCCCTGGGGTAAAAGAATATATGAAACAAATCACTCGGGAGGTGTATCTGTCTATATCAAACCTCTAACGGGTAATAAGTAGCATAATGTGATACTGCATGGGGACTATAATTAACCCTAGTTTAAAACAGGGCAGGGCAGTATACATGAAGATTTAGCTGTTTAATCCAACTCACAACATTTTAAGTTTGTTACTAAAACAGAAAAATAAAATTTAACTTAAAATAGGGAAGTGCGCAACAAACTCTAGCAGCTTATATCAAATGCGACTGCCGAAACTTCTCTTATCGCGGTGGAGGTGATGAATTATCCTAAAACATGCATATTGGCTTCTCTTGAATTTAGCCGATCAAGTAAAATTGTAATGAAACATGTATACTGCCTTCTCTTGAACGTAGATGGTCAGATAAAACTTTACTTGATCAGGTGCTGCTCAACACAATTCATAAGCTCATCCTGTGAATGTTATGTATGAACCTGTAAATTTGGGCATATAGACATTCCTATATAATTCAAGGGTGTGGAGAGACAGAATGCGAGGACATAATATTTTTACATCGATTAGTTGGATTTTGTCCCGTTATGTCATTACATTCATAAGACTGATCATGCGTCTCTCCACATGATACTAAATACGTATTGGTTCCTTAATTTGATCTTGTTTGAAACTGACTGAAAGATCACATAATTATCATTTATTGAAAATCTTACACAAACATGAATATCTTATTTAGAGTACTTAATTTAAAACCTTTATGGCTCGTGTTAAATTAGAAGCCTGGCTCACTGATACAGTGGCTTTGAATAATGTGACAGTCTCAAGTTTATGTTCCTTACAGCTGATGATACATTCTCTGTTTCAGACAAAATGTGGTTATCTCGATTGTGGAAACTGCCCTTAGTGATATTCTTATTGGCTAAATTTCATGATGCATCACGAGCTCCTGATCAAACCGACGACTCAATCCAAACTTCTGTATTCCTCTCGCCACCTTTCTTTCTGCGACCAGGTTCAGTGGTGAACGAATTTTTATTCAATATCCCTTTTCCTAGAGGCCACATTGCTCTCAAAAGCTTCGATGCAGAAATAGTGGATGAAATGGGAGTCCCAGTCCCCTTACATTGTTGTACGCGGCGGAAGCTTTCTAGGGCAACACGAACAATAACTCGAACTAAACCACAAACAATATGCAAACCACAATCACAGCAAGAACACACAATTTACGTGGTTCGGCAAGTTGCCTACGTCCACGGGGCAAGGAGGGGGGAGTTCTTTCTACTAGAAATCAAGAGAATACAAATAGGGTTACAAATCCCTCAGACCAAACCCTAAAACAAAGCTCTAGATCTCTCAAAGCTCTCTCACAATTGGATGCAATGATTCTCTCTCTTTGGCTGCTCAAATTCGTCCAACCTATCTCCTAAACAAACATGTTTAGGTATATATAGAACTTACAAAACGAACCGGGTCGAAAACCTGAAAGCCCAGCCCAAAATAGCGTCGGTCGACCGGCACGGTCGACCGCGATCAATTCCGGTCGACCGGTCCGGTCGACCGACCAGCTCCCAGCAGAAAACCCAAAACTCCAGAGAACCCCTCGGTCGACCGCACCGGTCGACCGAAACACCTGCGGTCGACTGGCCCGGTCGACCGACCTCCTTTCTGTCGCACAGTAAGCTTTGTACACGAATGCGGTCGACCGGACCGGTCGACCGCCGCCTAGTTTGCCTGATTCTTCTGAGTTTCTGTAATTTCTTCAATTCTCCACCTCGGCGAATGTTTCCACCAAAAACTGAGCCGACACCAAATCATCCAATAGTTCCTCAACAAGTCCAGGAACAATACTCGAGCTGAAACACGATCTCCCCCCATCTTGATCAACTGATCAAACCGGCTGCATCTAAAGACTGCCTACGTATCCTCTTGCCCAAGGAATCAAGCCGAACGTAGTTCATATTAATGGCCTCCAAAGGCCTCAGCACTGAAGGATGTTCAAAAGCTTCAAACAATGACCAAATTTCACTCCTGAAACAACTTTGGTCAACATATCTGCAGGGTTGTCATTTGTGTGGACCTTCTCCAATATGACATCTCCATCATCCAAGACGTCCCGTACAAAGTGGAATCTGACGTCGATGTGCTTCGTGCGCGCATGATAAACCTGGTTCTTCGCCAAATAGATAGCTGACATACTATCATAATATATCTGAATAGTCTCCTGAGCGATCCCCAAGTCCTCCAATAATCCACGCAACCATAAAGCCTCCTTAATAGCTTCAGTAACTGCCATATACTCTGCCTCTGTAGTAGAGAGAGCCACTGTGGACTGAAGCGTGCAACGCCAACATACAGGTGCACCTGCCAATGTAAAAGCATAACCTGACGTAGACCGGCGTTTGTCAAGATCTCCAGCATAATCCGAATCCACATATCCAATACAATCACGCCCATCCTTCTCATTCTTCTGAAATACTAAACCAACATCCGCGGTGCCTCGAACATACCGTAGAATCCACTTCACGGCCTCCCAGTGACCCTTCCCGGGGTCGTGCATGTATCTCGATACCATACTCACGGCCTGTGACAAATCTGGCCTCGTACACACCATCGCATACATCAAGCTACCTACTGCACTAGCATATGGGACCTTCGACATATAATCTCTGTCCTCAACTGAAACAGGTGACATCAACGCTGAAAGCTTGAAGTGGGGAGCCAATGGTGTGCTAACTGCTTTTGCATTGCCATCAAAGCTGAATTTCTTCAACATCTTCTGCAAGTAGCTCTTCTGTGTAAGCTTCAATTTCCCCTTCACCCTGTCTCGCTCGATCTCCATACCCAATATCTTCTTTGCCTCTCCAAGATCCTTCATCTCAAACTCGGATGATAACTCCTCTTTCAGCTTTCGAATAGCCGAAGAATTCCTGGAAGCAATAAGCATATCATCAACATATAAAAGCAAATATATGAGCTCACCATCCTGTAGCTTGTGCATATAAACACATGGGTCATATGGGCTCCTTGTGTACCCTCGGCCAATCATAAAGCCGTCGAATCTCTTATACCACTGTCTTGGTGACTGCTTCAAACCATAAAGAGACTTCTTCAGCTTACAAACCAAATTTTCCTTTCCTGCAGCTTTGAAACCCTGTGGTTGTGTCATGTAGATCTCCTCATCTAAATCACCGTATAGAAAGGTTGTCTTCACATCCATCTGGACCAAATCCAAATCCAATTGTGCCACCAACGCCAATAAAATCCGAATCGACGAATGCTTCACAACGGGTGAAAATACCTCGTTGTAATCAATGCCCTCAAGCTGTGCATATCCCTTGGCAACTAATCTGGCTTTGAACCGAATGTCCCCAATAGAAGATCCCTCCTTCTTCGCATATACCCACTTGCAACCAATAGCTTTCTTACCCTTAGGTAGATGTGCAAGTGTCCAAGTGTCGTTCTTCTGAAGAGACCGCATCTCCTCCTCCATAGCTTCCCTCCACCTGATCGAATCGGGGCTAGACTCTGCCTCCCTGAATGTGGCTGGAACCTTATCATCAACGACCTCCACTGATAATGCATATGCGACCATGACATCATTATACCTAGCTGGCCGACGAATCTCTCTCCTCGGTCTATCTGCTGCAATGGTCCTCTGAACATGACCCTGTTCCTGAGTCCCATGATCTACTGTATCCTGTATCTGCCCATCTGTCATCTCATCTCCTCCCAGTGTCACCTCTGTAGGATCCTCAATGGATACAGTGTTTTCTGGAGTGGGTGGAATCACATCATCCTCCACCTGCTGTGATATCTCTCATGTCTGGTCTCCCTCCACCTGCTGAGGGACTCGAGGCCTCATCATGTACGCCTCGTCAAATGTGACATCTCTGCTAATAACTATTTTCTTATCCTGTGGATCCCATAACTTGAAGCCTTTGACTCCATCCCTAAATCCCACAAAGACTGCTTTCCTCGCTCTCGGATTTAATTTGCCATCATTGACATGATAATAAGCTGGACACCCGAATATCCGAAGCGACTCATAGTCACTAGCCACCGAACCAAACCAACGCTCCAAAGGAGTCTTCCCGTCTATCGCAGTGCACGGCAACTTGTTCATAAGATGGCTCACATAAACCAACGCCTCGGCCCAAAAAGATCTAGGCAATCCACTCTGCGTCATTATACACCGCACCTTCTCCAGTAAGGTACGGTTCAATCTCTCAGCCACCCCGTTCTGTTGCGGTGTCTCTCAAACTGTGAAGTGTCTTCTAATGCCGTGATCCCGGCAAAACTGCAGAAACGGATCACTCTTGTACTCTCCACCGTTATCTGAACGTAGAGTCTTCACCTTTCTACCTGTCTGCAGCTCCACTTTCTTTTTCCACTCCACAAAAATATCCAGGACCTGGTGTTTATGCTTCATCGGGTATACCCAATTCCTCCTGGAATAATCATCAATGAAAGTGACAAAATAGTTGGCCCCACCAGGAGATGTGTTCTTGGAAGAACCCCAAACGTCTGTGTGAGTATAATCCAATGTACCTTGGGTGTTATGAACAGCGGTACCGAACTTCACTCTAGTCTTCTTCCCAAGTACACAATGCTCACACAATTCCATCTTGCAGGTCTTAGCACCTTTCAATAGCTCCTGTTTAGCCAATGACTGTAGGGACTTATCTCCTATGTGTCCAAGTCTCATGTGCCATAAGGTGGTAGTGTCCTCCTCTGTAGTGATAGAAGCTGCCAGACCCCCTGTAACTGTCTTGCCCTTCAAGTAGTATAGGTAGTTTTCCCTGATACCTCGCATCACCACCATAGAACCCTTCGTGACCTTCACTGTAGCATCCTCTAAGATCACTCGATATCCTGCTGCCTCCAAAGTCCCAAGAGAAATGATGTTCTTCGTCAACTGCGGCACGAACCTCACTTCCTTCAATTCCCTTACTACACCATCATGCATCCTGATCCGGACTGAACCAATACCACCAATAGGGCATACGTGATCATTACCCATAAGCACGACATCCCCTCTTTCCAGCTCCTCAAAGCTAGAAAATCACTCCCTCTTAGGGCAGATGTGATATGTAGATCCCGAATCCATCATCTACTCCGTGGAATCCGCATAGCAAACCGACGGTAAAGCAGGGCATGAATAGCTTGAAGAATCTGAATCTGAATGTTCACCAATAGCTTTTGCAACATTCACTTCTGAAGCTTGTGCAGCTTTTCCCTTATTCTTTCCGGCTTTTTCTTTCCACTTTGGACAGTCAATCTTCCAATGTCCTTCTTCTTTACAATACCGACATTGATTTCTACCAACACTCTTATAGGCACTCCTATTCTTTGACTTTGAGCGGTTAAACTGACGACGGTTTGGATCTCGGCCTCGAACTGCTAACGCATCTCCCGATGCCTTCTCGGAGGGTTCACCATCACTCTTCCTCAACTCATAGTTCACCAAAGCTGAGGTCACCTCCTTGTAGCTAACTGTAGTTCTTCCATTGATCATAGTGAGAACGAACGTACCATAATCATCTTCGGGCAACGAACACAGAAGTAGCATCGCCTTGTCTTCATCCTCAACTATAATATCAACATTGGCCATATCTGAAAGTAGCTTAGTGAAATTGTTGACATGCTCCCTGATGGAAACCCCTCTCTTCATCTTGAACTGGTAAAATCTCTTCTTCAAGTGAAGCCGATTCTCAATGCTCTTCGTAAGATATTTCTCATTGAGTGTTTCCCACATCTTCTTCGCCGACGTCTCGTTCATAACATCATAAATAAGATCCGGCGTCA
This sequence comes from Asparagus officinalis, assembly GCF_001876935.1. NCBI lineage: Eukaryota > Viridiplantae > Streptophyta > Magnoliopsida > Asparagales > Asparagaceae > Asparagus > Asparagus officinalis. Next base: position 7,041,662 of record NC_033803.1, on the reverse strand, counting down.
AGCATGACCTAATAACACCACAAGCTCTACTGTTCATCTTTCTCCAAACCTTATCCTCCAACTCAGCGGGTTTCTCTTTTAACTCAAGAGTCTCCTCCAAATTCTGTGCATCCAAAGCATCCATCACCTGACACCTCCACAATCCAAAATTGATCTTGCCATCGAACTTCGGAACATCAATCTTCGTGTTATTGATGCTCAGACTCTGTATCGCCTTTGTTAGAGACGAACCTGACGTGCTTGCATCTCCCATGTTGTCGATCTAGCTCTGATACCAATTGTTGTACGCGGCGGAAGCTTTCTAGGGCAACACGAACAATAACTCGAACTAAACCACAAAAAATATGCAAACCACAATCACAGCAAGAACACACAATTTACGTGGTTCGGCAAGTTGCCTACGTCCACGGGGCAAGGAGGGGGGAGTTCTTTCTACTAGAAATCAAGAGAATACAAATAGGGTTACAAATCTCTCAGACCAAATCCTAAAACAAAGCACTTGATCTATCAAAGCTCTCCTACAATTGGATGCAACAAATCTCTCTTAGAGGCTGCTCAAAATCGTCCTTCTGATACCCTAACAAATCAGGTTTAGGATATATATAGCTTACAAAACGAAACGGGTCAAAAACCTGAAAGCCCAGCCCAAAACGACGTCGGTCGACCGGCACGGTCGACCGCGATCAATTCCGGTCGACCGGCCCGGCCGACCGATGTTTTCAGCGAAAGTTGTTTCCATTGCAGATTCCATTAAAACTTCGATCGTTTACAAAGAATTACAATGAAAATAAAAGAAAATACAACTCTCGAGAAAATAACACAGAAATTGTTTATCAACTCCTGCTTTTGTGGGACTTTGCCTGTGCCGGGAACGCTTTAGTTCGTGGACCACCGATTCGTAGATCGAGAGGTTGTTTAGGGATCTCTCCTTCGTTTATCGAAGTAAAGATTTGAAAACGAATATCTTATCGATGTAAGATGTCCGTTCTTCCAAAGATCAAGTCTGAGCTTAGATCTCTAGGATTCACCAAATGATGCTTGTCAGAGGGTGAAAATTCTCTCTTTCTTTCTCAAAATCACCAAAGACTCAAGCCTCTTCTGCTCCAAAAATACTCTCTGTCCTTTATTTCGTGTGTAGGGAGGTATTTATAGGGGTCTCAGTGCACCACAGTTGAAACAGGGGCAAAATAACTGCCCGAATGCTTTCTCTTTGGCCGCTGCAGTCTATACTGCCGCGGCTATTGGCGCGGCAGTATAGGCTGCCGCGGCCAAAGACTAGCCCAATCAGAGTCACAATAGTCCTCAATGCTCATGTGTTCATTCTTCCTGAAGATTAGCCCTTTTCCGGGGGCATTCTTCAAATACCTTAGAATCTGGTACACTGCGTCCATATGACCCTTCCTCGGATCATGCATGTAGCGACTTACCACGCTTACTGCAAAAGAGATATCGGAACGTGTGTGACTCAGATAGATTAACCTGCCCACCAGCCTTTGGTATCTGTCACGATCAACTGGTTCTCCAGCTTCAGCACCCAGCTTAAACTTCTGGTCGATTGGTGTAGTTGCAGGTTTACACCCTAATATCCCTGTCTCTTTGAGAAGATCCAGTGCATACTTTCTCTGGGATAGGACGATCCTCTTCGCTCCTTGAGCTATCTCTATTCCAAGAAAGTATCGAAGCAAGCCAAGATCTTTCACCTCGAATTCCTTACCCAGTCTCACTTTGAGTTGGGCAATCTCCTTCTCATTATCCCCTGTAATAATCATATCATCCACATATACTGCAAGCATAGTGATGTGACCTCCACTTCTTCGAAAGAACACGGTATGATCGGCATTAATCTGCTGGTATCCCATACCTATCATAGCCGGCCTGAATATGTCGAACCAAGCACGGGGAGATTGCTTCAGGCCATAGAGAGACTTCTTCAATCTGCAAACCTTTCACACTGTCTGATCTGTACCAAATCCTGGTGGTATCTCCATGTATACCTCCTCCACTAGATCTCCATGAAGAAATGCATTCTTCACATCTAGTTGGTGTAGCTTCCATCCACCATTTACTGCCAGAGAGATTAAGGTCCGAACAGTGCTCATCTTTGCCACCGGTACAAAAGTCTCATCATAATCGATGCCATATGTCTGACTATACCCTTTTGCCACCAGACGAGCCTTGTAGCGTTCAACTTGTCCATCTGGATTCTGCTTTACAGTGAAGACCCACTTACATCCAACTGCTCTCTTTCCTTCTGGTAGTTTTACTAGCTCCCAAGTGCGGTTCTTCTCAAGAGCCCTTAGCTCCTCCTGCATAGCCGCTTTTCACTTAAGGTCCTTCTTAGCAACCTGTCAATTGTTAGGTACAGTAACAGAGTCCAATAATGCAATGAATGCCCCATGTGCAGGGTGGATATTAGAATATGATACAAATTAGGCAAGATCCCAACCATATCTATCGGGAGGATTTCCCGCATTACTACGAGTAGTCCTCCATATTGATATTGGTGTGGGAGGAGTAGGGAGAGGAATGTTATCACCTTGGGATGAAACTGGTGGTGGTGTAGGTGTTTCAGGAGTCGGGGCAGGCGTTGGCAAGAGACTTGGTAGCACTAGTGGCACTGTAGGTACTGTTCCTGCAATTTGCTTGCCCTTCCTACTATAGGTTAGTAGCTCCCCCTGAACAGTGGGCCTAACACCTCTTGTCTTATTTTTCATTTCTTCGTCATTCTCCTGCTCCTCCTCAACCAATTCTCCCTCCCAAGGAATCGATACAGAAATGGATTTCTCCACATTGTTCACCGATCTCTCACAATTCTCCTCCTCTCGCCTCATACTTCTAGTATTGGGCGAGTTACCAGCGGATGAAGTTACTTCTGGGTGTAATATGGCTCGAGTTCTCAAAAGTGCACATCCATGATCACAAACAACCTTTTCTCCACCGGACTCCAGCAAACATATCCCTTCTGAGTAGCAGAATATCCCACAAAGATGCACTTCACAGCTCTAGGGGCAAGCTTCCCGACAGATGGCCTGTTGTCCTTCACAAAGCACACACAGCCAAACACTTTGAGTGGAAGGATCCCACCATTATCTCCCTTCAATATCTCACACGGAGACTTCCAATCCAGCACTCTCGAGGGCATTCTGTTGATCAACGCTGCTGCGGTCAATACTGCTTGTCCCCATAATGTCTCTGGGACATTCATAGAGATCATCATGCTTCTAGCAACCTCTAAAAGATGTCTGTTCTTCCTTTCCGCTACCCTATTCTGAGCTAGTGTGTATGGACAGGTCGTCTGGTGATATATTCCTTGAACTGACAAATATTCTTCAAACGCTCTGTTGGTATACTCTGTCCCATTATCTGACCTCAATACTTTCACCACTGCTCCATATTGAGTCTGAACAGTCCTATGAAAGTTTTGGAAGCACCCAAACACATCACTCTTATTCTTCTTTCCCAACTTACATGCATCACACACAAGTTTCTCTTTATTTACTTTCTCAAATAAAGATGGATACAACCTACTTAAAACACCGAAAGAAGTATGTCCTAAGCTTTGGTGATGAAGCATCAACACACTCTCAGCACTCATCTCAGATCCTACTCCTGTTCTCTTTACTATTGACACCAATGCTGAATCCAGCCCTTCACGATCCAGATACCACAGTCCACTACGCCATGTGTCAGTCCCAAGTCTCTGTCCTGTCCCATTCTCCTGTAAAATTACCTTGGGAATATCAAAAGAAACAATGCATTTTAGTTGGAGGATGATAGAACTAATGGACAAAAGATTGATTGGAAAGGAAGGAGCATGCAAAACATTGGACAAAGTTACAGAACCAGTACAATCGACTGTACCCTTACCAACCACTGGCTGAAATGTACCATCAGCTGTTTGAATACTATCAGGCGATGCTAAGTGAGTATATGATGAGAACTCACTAGCATTACCTGTCACATGGCGAGACGCACCGGAGTCAACTATTCATGCTGATGGATCTGTCGGGAGACATAGAAGCAAGAGCATGTATGTCATCAGTACCTTTGGTCGGATGAGCATAGGTAGCAGTGTTGCCTCTGGCGAAGAATGAAGTAGATGCCTCCTCAGTCCCATCCCCTGCTACTTGTTGCTTCCTCCTGAGTATCGCCAGGAGAGCACGATCCTCCTCAGTAAAGATCACCTCAGCTTCTTCTTCCTCTGCTATCGTCAGATTCGCCCGGTTTCCTGCTCCTCTTCCACCTCGTCGACCCCCACGGTCACGACCACGACCTCCGAACTGTCCACGTCCACCCGAATCTCCTTCCTTGGGTGACTTGGTGCAAGCATGCCTTAGATGACCCACAGCACCGTAGTTGTAGCACTGTCGAGTCTCTCCCCTAGATCCAGTATTGCTAGAGGCTGCCAGTGCGGACTTCACCACAGGAAGTCCACTTGTCCCCGCCTGCAGTCGAATGCGAGTCTCCTCCTGGATCATAGCAGAGACATCCTCCTCAAGTGTTGGAACCTTCGGCTGAGCTAGCAGCAAGGCGATTCGCTGAGCGAACTCTGATGTCAATCCTTTGAGAAACACCATAGTCCTCTCCTATAGAAAGGCCTCCCGTTCTTTACATCCCGGGTCCTTGCAGCTTGCCCGAGGTGAGAAGTGATCATAATCTAGCCACAGCCGCTTCAGTTCTGTGGCATACTCCTGTACAGTCCTATCTCCCTGGACTGTGGCATCAATCTCACCCTTAATCTGGAACACCCTCAGGTTATTCCCCACTCCATCATCGGTCCTCCTCAACTTTTCCCAGACATCCTTCACCTTCTCAATGCCATCCACTGTGGCGGCGATAGACTGACCAACATATGAGTGGCCTTCCACTCATCTCTTCCCCCCGAGTCCTCATCCGGCTCTGTCACCTCTCCTGTCAGATAACCCTCCAGGTTCCTCCCTGCAAGGGTGTATCTCACCCGTCGTGACCAGCTCAGGTAAGTACCTGGTCCATCAAACTTCAGATCTATGGTAGGAAGTTTCAACTTCTTGGATGGTTTTGTCGCGCTCTCACCAGCCGACAACTTCATCAGCTTCATCAAAGTTGACACCTCCGCAGGGTTCAACTTCTTGATAATCTCCTCCATTGATCAAGCGTCAGACCCAACACCTGGTCTCCTTCTCTTCCGACCCTTGTTGTGTGCAGTGAAAATTTCGGCAGCACCTCTGCCGCACAACAAGAGTAAGATCTAAAACCTGAAAGCCCAGCCCAAAACGACGTCGGTCGACCGGCACGGTCGACCGCGATCAATTCCGGTCGACCGGCCCGGTCGACCGACCACCTTCCAGCAGAAACCCAAAAATCCAGAGAGCTCCTCGGTCGACCGCACCGGTCGACCGAAACACCTGCGGTCGACTGGCCCGGTCGACCGACCACCTTTCTGTCGCACAGTAAGCTTTTTGCACGAATGCGGTCGACCGGACTGGTCGACCGCCCGCCTGGTTTGCCTGATTCTTCTGAGTTTCTGTAATTTCTTAATACATGAGGCCTATATCCATCACTGGAGTATATACATAAAGAATATGAAAACCCTAATCTTATTAATGAGATAACATGGGCTTATATAGGCCCCCTACTAACACATCTTACAAATAACACCATCAACTATCCTAATATGTCAACACTCCTCCTCAAGATGGGCGAAAGATATCCACTAAGCCCATCTTGTCACATCCTCTAATCATATCTACTGAGCTAAGTCCCTTAGTCAGACAATCTGTTGCCTGGTCTTTAGTTAAAACATGACTTAACTCTAGTAATCCACTGTCCAACTTCTCTTTGATGAAGAACCTATCGATCTCGATGTGTTTGGTTCTATCATGCTGCACTGGGTTATTAGCGATACTGATGGCTGACTTGTTATCACACCACAGCTTCATCTTTGCTCCTTGATCCAGTTTCAGCTCCACCAACATACTCTTCAACCACAACAATTCCGCGACTCCCAAGGTCATAGCTCTATACTCTGCTTCAGCTGTTGATCTCGCCACCACTGACTGCTTCTTGCTCTTCCACGAGACCAAGTTGCCTCCTATAAAGATATAGTATCCTGAGGTGGACCTCCTGTCATCAGCACAGCTAGCCCAATCCGAGTCACAATAACCCTCAATGCTCATATGCTCATTCTTCCTGAATATCAGCCCTTTTCCGGGGGCACTCTTCAAATACCTAAGAATCTGGTACACTGCGTCCATATGACCCTTCCTCGGATCATGCATGTAGCGACTTACCATGCTTACTGCAAAAGAGATATCGGAACGTTATGACCCTTCCTCGGATCATGCATGTAGCGACTTACCATGCTTACTGCAAAAGAGATATCGGAACGTGTGTGACTCAGATAGATTAACCTGCCCACCAGCCTTTGGTATCTGTCACGATCAACTGGTTCTCCAGCTTCAGCACCCAGCTTAAACTTCTGGTCGATTGGTGTAGTTGCAGGTTTACACCCTAATATCCCTGTCTCTTTGAGAAGATCCAGTGCATACTTTCTCTGGGATAGGACGATCCTCTTCGCTCCTTGAGCTATCTCTATTCCAAGAAAGTATCGAAGCAAGCCAAGATCTTTCACCTCGAATTCCTTACCCAGTCTCACTTTGAGTTGGGCAATCTCCTTCTCATCATCCCCTGTAATAATCATATCATCCACATATACCGCAAGCATAGTAATGTGGCCTCCACTCCGTCGAAAGAACACTGTATGGTCGGCGTTGATCTGTTGGTATCCCATACCTATCATAGCCGGCCTGAATATGTCGAACCAAGCACGGGGAGATTGCTTCAGGCCATAGAGAGACTTCTTCAATCTGCAAACCTTTCACACTGTCTGATCTGTACCAAATCCTGGTGGTATCTCCATGTATACCTCCTCCACTAGATCTCCATGAAGAAATGCATTCTTCACATCTAGTTGGTGTAGCTTCCATCCA
>NC_033803.1:7012945-7031026 GCF_001876935.1 Asparagus officinalis | reverse complement strand
TGGGACCTGGCTCTGATACCATAAAGAATATGAAAACCCTAATCTTATTAATGAGATAACATGGGCTTATATAGGCCCCCTACTAACACATCTTACAAGTAACACCCTCAACTATCCTAATATGTCAACAATATAGATATCACAGAGTGCAGGAAGCTGGAACCTGGCTCTGATACCATAAAGAATATGAAAACCCTAATCTTATTAATGAGATAACATGGGCTTATATAGGCCCCCTACTAACACATCTTACAAGTAACACCCTCAACTATCCTAATATGTCAACAATATAGATATCACAGAGTGCAGGAAGCTCAAGATGAAGACAAGTTATCAAATGTTATCATTAAAACAAATTCCGGTATGTGCAATGGTCCTCTTGATCAATACCTTGGTCTCGGTTCAGAAACACGGAGAACTTCAACATGGGTCCCTAATCCTTATGGTATAGAAATTGGGGATCCTAAGACAATCCCGAATGGATATGAGGAGAGATGGGTTTTGGATATCCATGCTATAGATACTCGAGGGGTGAAGGATCGATTAGGGTGCACTGAGTGTAAGTGTAGTCTCTACAATGTGACTAAGGATGAATCCGGATATCCTCTGAGAAAAAATTATATTGGAGGGCTTAATTGTTGCTATGATAAGACTCAATGCCAATTAAGAGAGGGATTCGGTGGTGGCGAGATCAGGAAACTCTATTTAAGATATAGTGTAAAGTGGACTCAGTGGAATGAGAGTATTATACCTGTCAAGATTTATATACTTGATGTCACTGATACAGGGAGGATACCAGGAGGTGCTAGTTCAAGTTGCAAGGTACCAATACTATTTTTACATTTAATTTATTTTGAATGATAAAACATTTGTTTTAATTGAACTTTTCTTCTCAAAATATTAACTTCTCTTAGGCTTGAGAAGTCTAATAACTTGCGAAAGCATTATAATCAAGTTTGTTCCTGTTCAAGTTATAGTTGAATTCAGCGGAAGTTTCAAGTTTTATCTGCAACGACATTTTACGTAGAGTATCTCCTTCGATCAATTGCTGACTGATTGCAGATAGAATACCAAGTTGATCAATGTGAACCACAAACAGTACATAGTGGAAAATGTGTTGATACCAAGAAGGCAATAGTAATTATTCCCAAAGGAGGAGATATTGTGTACGCAGTTGGCCATCAACATTCAGGGGGGCTGGGTTCTTCTGTCTATGGCCAGCTGACTATTTGGGTTTAAGGATTCTGGAAACCAAATGATGATATGAATAATTAAAACCAAAAAAAAAAAGAGAGTACTATGTTCATGAAAACTCTTCAATTATTAGTTTTCTTTTTTTTTTCTTTTTTTTTCCTGATTCACTATATCAGGATGGAAGGGTCTTGTGCACTTCGATGCCAACCTATGGAAATGGAAACGAAGCGGGAAATGAGGAGGGCTACGTTGTTGGAATGTCGACCTGTTATCCAGAGCCAGGCTCCGTCAAGATTGAAGATGGAGAGTTTCTGACAATTGAATCCAACTATAACAACTCCCAGATGCACACTGGAGTTATGGGACTCTTCTATATCATGATAGCCGAACCACAACCAGAGCCGAAGTCCGTGATTCTATTCCACAACTTATCGTTGCTCTGTAAGCTCTTTCTTCCTTTTCGTATTCATGTGAATTTGAATTTGGTTATGCATGCATAGATATGACATTCCCAAGGGTAATTTCTTCTGCTTGAGATTGGTTTGCTGATAACTTCATTTCGAAATCCAAATCGGAATAGAACCTGTCACGTATCATACATCAGATAATGCTAACATTTTCTTGGTGCAGGGAGACGAGAACTCACCAAATGTTGGCCGGCGTTATTTCTTGTTGGTGGGGTTGTGGCTATCATCATCACTATTAGCTATAGCCGAAGATATAATGAAGGCTACCTATCTCTGTAAACAATTTTTCCGACCTTAGTTTAATGTAATATTATAACAGGTTTCTCTGTGTTAGCTATGTATGTACCATTATTTGTGCCAATATCTTATGGTACTATATTGATATATGATTTTCCCCCCCTCCAAAAACCGGAACTTCGTCCAGGTGCCCGTCTAGACTTGAAAATATTATTATTGATATTTTGGCAGGAATGTTATAAACCTGAAAATATTGATATATGATAGTTGTTCAGTTTGGGATTGATGTTTTCTTTATCATTTTATTTTTCTTCTTGTGCTGATCAAGTAAGAAATTTATATGGAGAAGAATTAGACTGTCTTGTTACAAAAAAGTATGTTCAGCTGTTTCACTAACTATAAAGCTAGAGTAGAGCAATCATGGATATGGTCATCCCATTTTGCAAGGTTTGAGTTCTCTTTTTAGTAATTTTCTCATTAAAGGATATGTTTGCATTATATTTAATTAGTTGATGAGTTTTACATCGCTGAACTCTAACTTGGATTTGGCTAATCATTGGCTACTTTCTGCATTTAATTTGTCAATGAGTTTTGTATTCTTGATGCTAACAAAGAAAAAGGAAACTTATTTTGACATAATACAGAAGTATATAGAACTAGTTCAAACAAAATATTGAATCAGTGTAAATATTATATAAATTAGTGTAATCGTAAGCTTTAATTTTGACTTTGGAACATCTTCTCCACGCTTCGTACATTATTCTTTATACTCTATGTCGAGTCGAATACTATGTTATTCGAATTAGGATTCAAAATTCGGGTCGAATATGTGAATGATGTTCAGATATTCAAATTTGCATTGTGTTCTTTTATTTCTTTTCGGGATTTTTCTTGTATCCAGCCTTGGCACGATTTTCAAATTTGCCCTTCAAATTATTTTTTGGAAAAATTACTTCAAGGCCCCAAAACCCAAAAAACTATGTGCCCCAACCCCTCATACTATTTGTAATGTGCTGCAGCCTCTAAATTTTGAAAAAATTATGCCCCAACCCCTCTAGCTCATAATTAGCCCAATATTATATGTTTTTTACTCATAATCCCAACTTTACCCCTCCACACTTCTTCTTCAATCTTCTTCCCTCTAATCCTAGCCCCCTCAAGCCCTCAAATGCCAGAAACCCAAAAACCCAAAGCCCCAGCAAACCCCCATTAAAACCCCAACCAAAACCTTCAAATGGAGCTCCCTCCTCCCCTCCAACCCCCTTCAAACCATCCTCTCCGGCGAACTCCCCAACCCCCGCGCACTCTCCCTCATCCTCTCCTCAACCTCACCCCTCTCCTCCCCTCCCTTCCGCTCACAAATCCACTCACTCGCTCTCAAGCTCAACCTCCTCTCAAACCCTCACCTCTCCTCTCCTTCCTCGCCCTGTCCTACGGCCCCACCAAGATCCCCATCCTCCTCTCCCAATCCCACGACCCCCGCAACCCCCTCCTATATGGACTCTTCTTCTTTCCCAATCCAATCCTCACGCCGCCCTCAAGTTATTCGACAAAATGCTCCAACTAAACATCGAAATTGACTCCCTAGATTTCATTGTGTTAATGAAGGCTTGCGGGCAATTGGGGAGTTTGATGTGTGCTTTTCGCTGATTCTGGAGGTTTTGGACTCGGATCCGACGGTTAGCTTTAAGTTATGGTCTTTCTAATATTATGGTGCTTTTATTCCATGTAGAGCTGTCTGAGTATTAAAACATAAGTTTTCTTCTGATCCTTTGGCTACAAACATTCTCTTGGGTTGATATGTATTTGAGATTTGTAGCCTTGGTTGAGTGTTTGTGGCACTTAAACATTCTGGTGCTTTTGATTTTATGTAGAGTTCAATGTCCATTGATACAAAATTTTCATCTAATCCTTGGCTATAAATATTCTCTTGGGTTGATTTGTAAATTAACCTTTGTACCCTTGTTCGAGTGTTGAAATATGTTTCTATCTGCCTTATAGTTTTTGTAATGTTACATGTGGTTGTGGTGTAACTTAGTGCAGCACGAGCTAGGCTCTCTTGGATGTCACGCAATTGCTTCCGTTGTGATGTTGTTTGTCTGCAAATTGCCAAATAGAGCTCCCTATTTTTGTTAGTAATTTGTACTGACGTCGAATTAGAATGTATTGCATCCGTTTAGCTCAAGTATGAGATTGATCAGCACCTATGCACCCCAACAATTTTCTGTTAGATGGTTTTGGTGCAAAAAGCTCCTATTACCTTATATTTTCTTATCTCTTGAATTTATTTTCGAACGCGTGTTGACACATGATGCCCATAAAGATGGTCTCTCGTATGCGTGTTTTGATATGTTTTACACATCAATACGCATGTTAAAGCAAATACAAAGAAAAATAAAGTTGATGAACTGAACCCTAAATCCTGTCAAGTTCACACTTATGTGTGAACATTCTTATTTAACATGTTAACATGTTAACCTTAATTGGTAAATTGATAACTATATTTGGTAAACTGTTAACTGTATTTAGTAAACTGTGTACTATAATCTATTATCTGTTACTTCTTATTTGTAATCTGTTAAATAACACTCTTATCCTGTTAACTATTAATCATTATCTGTTAACTGTTTATCTGAAAAGTGTTAACTATAATACATTATATGTTAACTATTACTTGTAAATTGTTAATTATAATCCATTATCTGTTAACTGTTATTTGTAATCTATTAACTATTATCATTTAACGTGTATATGACCTGAAATTCTTATCTATATATATGAACTATAACCAGGGTGTGATATATAAATATTGTATAAATTTACTGTCGTATTAATATGTTAACTGTGTTTCTTTAAAGTAAAATGCAAAATGAATTATAGTGCAAATTTACTGTCACAAAATGTTGTACAAATGGATTAATAGTTAATTAGTTATATTTCACATGTACAATACAAAACTTAACATTTAAAAGAATAAAAATAACAGTTACTCAATTATACTTATATAGAACAACTAAACATTAACAGTTAATTGGTTATAGTTCACATGTAGTTGGTAAAACTTAATAGTTAATTAACAAAACTTAATATGTAAAGGAAAACTTTAACACAAACTCCACTATACTTAACATAGAATAGGTAAACGTTAACATTTAATGTAAAATAATGGATGTATAAATATTCAGTAGATTAATTATTAAGTTTTACCTAATACAAGTGAACTATAGCAAATTAACCGTTAACGTTTACATGTTCTATGTTAAGTATAGTGGAGTAAGTGTTAACTTTTTTCTTTTAAATGTTAAGTTTTATTAATTAAATGTCAAGTTTTACCGACTACATGTGAACTATAGCCGATTAACTATTAATGTTTAGTTATTCCATATAAGTATAATTGAGTAATTGTTATCTTTATTCTTTTAAATGTTAAGTTTTGTATTTTACATGTGAAATATAACTAATTAACTATTAATACTCAATTATACTTAACATTTAAATGTTAATTTTTGTGGTATTAATACTTAATTAGTTATATTTCACATGTATAATACAAAACTTAACATTTAAAAAAATAAAGATAATAGTTACTCAATTATACTTATATGGAACAACTAAATATTAACAGTTAATCGGCTATAGTTCACATCTAGTCGGTAAAACTTAACAGTTAATTAATAAAACTTAACATTTTAAAGGAAAAAGTTAATACAAACTCCACTATACTTAACATAGAATAGGTAAAGGTTAACAGTTAATTTAAAATAATGGATGTATAAATATTCAGTAGATTAATTATTAAGTTTTACCTAATACAAGTGAACTATAGAAAATTAACTATTAACGTTTACATGTTCCATGTTAAGTATAGTGGAGTAAGTGTTAACTTTTTTCTTTTAAATGTTAAGTTTTGTTAATTAAATGTTAAGTTTTACCTATTACATGTGAACTATAGCCATTAACTGTTAATGTTTAGTTGTTCCATATAAGTATAATTGAGTAATTGTTATCGTTATTCTTTTGAATGTTAAGTTTTGTAGATTAACTGTTATTTTTTTACCTAATATATATAAACTATAGTTGACTGACTGTTAACATTTACGTAGTCCTCCTTAAATATAATTGAGTAATTGTTAACTTTTGAATAAGATTATATAATGTAAAATATCAAGTAAGATTGAAGATGTTGCCATTATAGTCGGTCTCAACCATTATACTTAATATGGAACAACTAAAGGTTAATAGGTAATCAACTATATTTCACACGTACAACACAAAACTTGCTCTTTTGGAAATTTCCACATCATATATAGACTATGTAAATAAAATGAATTTTTATATTAACAAGATTTAAATTTTATTTTCGCTGAGTCAAGTGGTAGACCTTTTCACATCTTCATAACTAATAACATTTCAGTTTCAAACAAAAAAACTAAGTCGGCCAACAATACACATTCAAAACCCATAATTATCTCAACTACATTCATGCATTACTGCTTCAAATCCCACATCTCCTCCATCCTCCTCTATTATATAAACCTCTCCACACAACACAAACCCCCAAACAACAAAAACACCTTCAAATGAAATTAATCGTAGAAATAGACTGAATATTCAAAGGAAGAAAAGGAAAAAATAATGGCCACGTTAAAATCCCAAATCTTCGTACTATCATCATCATCATTATCTCCATCACCATCAACCTCATGCCGGCGACACGTGAGATTCCAAGCAAGCCTCCAAGCTCCAGTCAGTCCGAGCAGAAACAAGCCCACGATCTCCCTCTCCAAGCAATTCTCAGCTGCCATGATCAACATAAAGAAGCTCTCCCTCAGAGATCAAGACAATATTATGATCAACAAATTAAACCCCCAACAAACAGCACACATATCATCTAACAGTACCGACGAGTCTCCAATGTTCAAACTGTACGCAATTGCCAAGGCAGCAGTAGACAGGGTAGAGATGCACTCCATCATTGGCGAGCAAACGAATGACTGGAACAAGCTCCCCCTCTCCTCTATTAACCGTCGACCCCCTCAACATCTCGTCGGGCATCCTATACTTTGCGGCCACAGGCATGATGGTGCTCGTCAATAAATATGCACCTCAGCGAAAAGCACACATCAAACTCCCCAATTGCCCGCAAGCTTTCATTAACACAATGAAAGCTACGGAGTCGAGTTAGATGTTTAGTTGGAGCATTTTGTCGAATAGCTTGAGGGTAGAGTGGGGATTTTATTAGGAAAGAAGGAGAGTCTACAGGAGGGGGGTTGCGGGGGTCGCGGGATTGGGAGAGGAGGGTAGGGCTCTGTAAAACCCCAAAAAATTGAATATTTTATGATAAATAATAATAAATATGTTATATGGTAAAAAATAATATATTTTGATGTTTGAATATGATAAGAATTGATTTGAGATCAATTTAATATATATTTGTAAATATATGAGTGCATATGTGCAAGTCATGCACAAAGACCAAAAGAGAAATCTGAGATTTATGACCAGTTATGAGTTTTTATATTTTATGCACTGATGTAGTTAGAATCTGAGAAAGTGTTAAAGATTAAAGTTGTAGGTCTCTTCAATATATTTCTAATAAATCTTAAATCACCTTATTCGGAGGTCATACAAGAAAGTTATGGCTAATATACCAAACCCTAGCCTGTGTGCAGGTTTCTATATGGTCGACTGCTGGGCGTGCAGATGCCAGGATTGTCTCTGTTTCGGGTTGGTTTTGTTTATACCGAACCCGGGAGTATACCTAAGTATATAAATCCGTTTTGAAGCTCTCAGAACGCTCTTTTAAACCCTAATAGCCTCAGCCCCCTCCTCTCTCTCTCTCAAACCCTAAACCCCCTTTCTTTGACGATTCTTGGAGGATTTTGGAGGAGCTGATGCGAGATCCATCGGTGTTCAGCGAAGGAGGATCATTCTCACTCATCTTTGGGAGTTCATCAACACCCATCAGGTGAGTTTCATCTTGCCCAATTCTACACCTATGTTTTAAACGTTTTTAATAAAGTTTTCCTGTGTTTTATGAGCCTAAAATGTTATTTTATGTATAAAGATAGATCTTTATATTGTATGTTACAAAAAGAAAAAGTTTTCAGTTAATAAAGATCACCCATGAATTTCTTAATGCAGATCTAGATCTGAAAATTTTCCTAACAAGAGTTTTGAAAGAAAGATAATTGTTTTTAATCGTGTCGACATGCATACATGTGTTTAAAAGGGTTTCTTTTTGTCTATAGTGATTAGATTGTATTTTTTTTCATATTCTAGAAATGTTAAATCATGTATATAGGATTTGTAGTATATAGAATCATCGTATAATGGCTTTTGAATCAACCTCGAGGAGCAGAAACCTGTAGAAAAAGTTTTTGTCTCTTCGCGGTCAACCACTGGGGAATTTTCTGTATGTTCATATTATTGCATAAGTTTGTGTGGCTGGGGAGACACCTAGGTTATATGAGATTATAATACACTGGGATTTGTGTATATGAGTTGACTACTGTTTGGTGGAAATTTTGTAGTAAAAAGAATAAAAGAAAATTGACTTGTATTCTCTCGATCTTAATTATAATTTGAATTCTGATTACAAAAGAGAGGAGAATGATCTGGATTCTCCTCTTTATTTAATTTTGGGTTCTTCATAGTAGCGATGGAGTGCTTCCTTCGAATGCTCACGTTGAATTTGCTCTCCGTTGACTATCCGACCATCTTATCTCGTGGGAATAATTAACTTGTGTGGCAAGTTTGATGGAGAACTCTTAACGAGTTTAAGAACTCAGAGTGAGTTGAAACTCTGTGAACAGAGTTGTTTGAACCAAAAAATTCGGTTAATAGCCAAGTGGATTTGTTTTTTGCTGAAAGATGTTCCAAGATCAGATCTTCTTGTTGTCGATAATCCAAGAAGAATCAGCCGACGCTCTCTCTATGAGAAATCCGATCTTTTCTTCACCCACCAATCTCCTAAAAGCCAACCTCCTCCTCTATTTAGTTTGTTGAGGTTTTTTATATGAGGATAAGGGATTGTAACTGCCCCCTTAATCCGCTCCTAAGTGTGCGTGATTTCCTCAGATCGTGGGAAAAAACGGTTCTGAAACCGTTCGACTCATGTTTGAATGAGTCAAACGCCCAAATCAGCGTTTCAGACCTTAACTCTACGTCTTAGGCTGGAGACGCGGAGTTGGATATCTGCTAGATGTTGAAAAACGCGATAGCTGCCCACGTTTTGTTTGCTGAGGATTAGAAACGTGGGGGTCGCTTGCGTTTCAAGAATTAAAACGCGAAGATGAATTCCGCGTTTAAAAAAGGCTAGTTGACTTGTAACCTCTTTTGTAGAGCGTTGCAAGGACCATTGTTCAGTAATCTTTGCTTTATCTGTTGTGGGGTGTGGAAGTCATCAGATTGTAACTCCCACAGTTGATTGTGAAGACCACTGAATAGAGTTTTCATCAGTTGTTGGAAGTGTTATTGAATTGTAACTCTTCTCGATCTATGTGAAAAGTCCTCCATTTGTAGTTTTTATTTGTTGATATGAAAGTAATCTAATTGTAATTTCATCATTGAGATATGGAAGTCGTCGGATTGTAACTCCCATCATTAAAACTTGATGGGGATCAGCTATCTATTATGATTTTTAGACAGCCTACAACTACGGACACAAGTTTTAGATTCACTCACCCATGCATGAGAGTGAGTAATAAATATATTGATTTTTTTTATATTACTTTCATGTTGAAGTCCTCGTGTTGGACTATAATCCATTGAAGTTCTCGTGTTGGACTATAATCCATTGAAGTCCTCGTGTTGGATTATGATCCATTACAGTCCTCGTGTTGGACTTTAAGCTTTTGCAGTTCATGTATTAGAAACCACCATTGTGGAGGGGGGGAGTTAGAGATTGATTAGATATATACCTATTTCAGTCCACGAGTTGGGCACGTATTTGATATCTGACAGGTCATTGATATTATGGTTGGAGATGAAGCTATATTTCTTTATTGCTCTACGTTGTAGCTTTTTTTAGGATTTGGTATTTAGCTATTTACAATTTGAGCTAACGGGAGACGTACCTATGTTCGTGTTGTAAATTTCTAAATATCAAACCAATATTTTATTTTGGAGTAGATGAATAACTATCTATATGTATTAGCAGCTATTTTTCTTTCTTCTAGCCCTTCCCCCTGTGGTTGGTTGAGATGTTACTCGCTAGGGCTTGACGCTCGTTGTTTCCCTTCTTTCATGTAACGAGCCAGGTGCACGGAGAGCCGTAGGTTGATGGAGTTACTCTAGCAGTTATTTATCTATATTGTTAGTAGTTTATGTCAGAACTCCACAGTAGATGTGTTTATGAACATTTGAGTTATTATTCTATTTTTGTAAAGGCGATGTGCCTAAATGTCATTTCATTTGATTTCCTATGTCGAGACACTTGTATTCAGTCAGATGTTATTCCTCTCAGAGATTGGTCTATTTTTTAGTGTGATGATTTCTTCAGAATATCTGTCGTTTAGTATTTCTTCTGTATATTTTTTCTAGCCTATTTTGTACCTACATCTGTTGTTGATTCTACTAGATAGATAGTAATTGTGATGGTGAAACGTGCTATTGCACGGTATAGTGCATGATAGATTTGACATTCTTGGTTTCACCTTGGACTGTAGTCTTGTTGAAACCAGGGGCGTCTCAGTTGGTATCAGAGCTCTAGTTCCAGTATCCTTAGGATCATCCTGTATCGAGTCGTGGGGTTAGAGTAGAGTTTCTTAAGATTCATGTATAGAGTCCGCTAGAAATTTCTAGAATGAGTGAGGACGTTATATACGCGTATTCAAAAATTACGAATATTTTTTTTGTGAGACTAGTATTCATTGATATTAAAAGTATTTGCGTGAATGATATATGATACGAATTTCTTATCCTTACGAATTCCATATATGTTTCATTCGAGGACTTATAAACTTTCTTCTATATGCTTAGATGGCCGGACATGGTAGACCTCGTACCCAGAGAACTGGTCAGGCAGAGGCATAGCGGGCTCCACCAGAGCCGCAGCAGGCTCCACCCGAGCCGCAGCAGGCTTCCTAGTATTAAAAGTATTTGCGTGAATGATATATGATACGAATTTCTTATCCTTACGAATTCCATATATGTTTCATTCGAGGACTTATAAACTTTCTTCTATATGCTTAGATGGCCGGACATGGTAGACCTCGTACCCAGAGAACTGGTCAGGCAGAGGCATAGCGGGCTCCACCAGAGCCGCAGCAGGCTCCCCCCGAGCCGCAGCAGGCTTCCTAGTATTTGATAGACCTGATGGCTCCCATAGCCACTAGGATGACAGCACTTGAGGAGCTTGTGACGAATCACATCACACCACCACCACCACCACCAGTAGTTCCACCACCGGAGATACCAGCTATTCCTGTTACGAAAAATTTCTCGGAAGACATACCCATACCCACCCCACAGGCAGTTGCTGATAGAACCACAGAGCAGGAGGCTTGGCTCCGCTTAGTGGAGAGATACTAGAAGATGAGGGCACCGAAGTTTTAGGGATTATCAGATTCTCTTGCGGCACATAAGTGGAAGGAAGATGTGGGTAACACCCGTGAGATACTTAATGTGACTTCGGTTCAGAAGTAGAGGCTAGCATCCTACAGTCTCAAAGGGGATGCAGGGAGATGGTATCGGCTACAGTTTACCCCAGAACAGAGGATGACCCTCACATGGGAGGACTTTGTCTATTTTTTTCGATGAGCAGTATATCTCTTCCGCGGCACGGGCCAGAAAAAAACTTGAGTTGTCCAGATTGACGCAGAGAGACATGTCAGTAGCTGATTTTGAGAGCAGATTTATGAACCTACTTCACTTTACGGGCATGTGGCAGACTGTATATAGAATGCCAGGCACAGATGTTTCTAGCAGGACTTCGCCCTAGCCTTCGTCGATACCTCGTTTCTAGGAGGTTCTACTCAGTTCGAGAGGTAGCCGATGCTGCCACTTCACAGGAAAACGAGTCAGTTATGTTTCAGAAAGATAAGAAAGGGAATACTAAGGATAATGGTAAGAACAAGAGGCCTTTTTCAGGACCCCAGCAGCAGCAGCAAGGCCCTCATAGGAGAGGACCCCAGCATGATCAGAGAGCGACTCAGCAGCGCAAGTTTCAGGGCATATGTTTTAAGTGTCACAAGATTGGCCATAGAGCATTAGACTGTCGCAATGCACCAGCATGAGTCCAGCAAGGGAAAAGGCAGAATCAGCAACAGAACCGATTTTAGGGCCGAGGTCAGGGCCAGCAGATGAGACTCGAGGTACCGCTAGTAGTTCCGATGATTGAGGGACAGGTTCACGCAGTTCAGAAGGTCCCTCAGGGACATGTAGTCTCATATTCTCCACTTCTAGTAGTAGAGCAGTCTCCAGCCACCGGCAGAGTCTATGTAGTAGTCCCTCGTGATCATGGTACGAGCAGGGCCATAGTGGAGGGTATGTTCCTCGTGAACTCCTTTCCAGCCTGTATTCTTTTCGATTCAGGGGCTTCACATTCTTTCATATCTTATGCATTTATGATTAGACTTCAGCTCGTAACTCAGCCTCTAGACATTCCTTTGTCAGTTTCCACCCCTCTAGGTGAGATGTCGCTCTTAGAGAGCATTTGTAAGAGGTGTATTATTAGTTTAGATGAGTCTGAGTTCGTTATCGATCTGATAATGTTGCGCATGTCAGAGTTTGATGTTATTCTCGGTATGGATTGGCTATCTTCCTACCACGTCAGTATCGATTGTTTTGCAAAAACATTAATTTGCGAGCGTTCGATGGGTCCGAGTTAGTTGTAGCAACCTCTCAGGGGAACCCGTTTGAGGAGTCATTACAGGCGTACATCGAGGAGGTGATACTTCGGGATCAGAGTGTTGATATACGTGAGACTAGAGTTGTCTCAGATTATCAGGATGTCTTTCAGGATATATCTGGGTTACCTCCTGTGAGAGAGGTTGAGTTTTGTATTGAGTTATAGCCAGGCACAGTCCCGATATTCCGAGCACCCTATCGTATGACACCTGCTGAGATGAGGGAGCTACAGACCTAGTTGGATGAGTTGTTAGCTCAGAGCTTTATTCGTCGGAGTCCTTCTCTGTGGGGAGCGTCGGTCCTCTTCGTGAAGAAAAAAGATGGTAATATGCGATTATGTATCGACTACCGTGAGTTGAACAAAGTCACTATCCAGAATAGATATCCTTTGCCTCGGATTGATGACTTGTTCGATCAGCTATAGGGAGCGCAGTATTTATCGAAGATTGATCTTCGTTTTGGTTATCATCAGTTATAGGTTTGGGAGATGGATATTCCCAAGATCGTATTTCTGACTCGATATGGGTCCTTCGAGTTTTTTGTCATGCCATTTGGGTTGACCAATGCACTCGCGGTATTCATGAATTTGATGAACCGGGTCTTCCGTTCATATTTAGACCAATTCGTGATTGTATTTACTGATGATATTCTCATCTATTCGAGATCGGAGTCAGAGCACGAGCAGCATCTACGTTTGACTTTGTAGACTTTGAGGGAGCATCAGCTATATGCTAAGTTCAGCAAGTGTAAGTTTTGGATTTCGGAGGTCATGTTTCTTAGCTATATTATCAGCAGAGAGTGCATATCAGTGGACCCAGCTAAAATTTTAGCAGTGCTTGATTGGGAACCGCCAAAGACGGTGTAGGCGTCAAAAAATGCTTACAGACATTTAAATACCACTCAAGGCAAAGAGAAGACGATAAACGCCATTCTCTTAATCAAAGGGGATCATTCAAAGGAAGCAAGACAACATGGAAGAACAATGTACACACCAACAGGCAGTACATGGCGGCACGGCTGAGACGCGGCAGTACATGGTGCCGCGGCTAAGGCGCGGCAGCCCATGGTGTCGCGGCTAAGGCGCGGCAACCCATGGTGCCGCGGCTAAGGCGCGGCAACCTATGGTGCCGCGGCTAAGACGCGGCAGCCTATGGTGCCACGGCTATTATAGGGGAGTTGCCACGGACGGTAAATAGCAGTTAATACATGATTTTCATAAGTCCTATTGTATGCCATCATCAGAAATGGTAAGCGTGTGCTGATGTGGACCAGAGCTTTAAACCACAAAAAGGTTGTAAAGCCGTCGTGCGGAGAACAGTTTCTGGAGGCACGATGAAACGTGTGGAACCGCCTCCTTTGGCCGCTGGTCAGGTTCCATACGTTCGCGCCCAATAGCACTGGCAGGCATGGACTGGCCGCGGCCATAAGAACGTCGTGTTGTTGGTCATTATCTCGCCCCCGTTTCCTATCTGTTATGCATTCCATACCCCTATTAAATACCTCCCCAAACACGAAATAAGGAAGCACGGAGGCAGATTGGCCAGCATTTAGAGGCCTTGAGTTTTACTCGTGAAATTAGCAGCCAACGAGAGAGGTCTTTCCTATCTTTCACAAACATCCTCAAGCAACTTTGGCGGTTCCTAGCAGATTCTAAGCTCTGACTTGATCATTTAGAAGAGTTGGACATCGTTACATCGATAAGATATTCGCTTAAATTCTACTTCGATAAACGAAGTGAAGATCTCCAAACCTCTCACGTATTCAATCAGTAATCTGGAATCATGATCCACGGTCTAACGCACCCCCGGGCACAGGCAAGATCACACGCAAGCAGCTTGATCCAAACAACGATCCTGCGTTTGTTTCTAAAAAGTTATAATTTTCTTTTTGTTGTGTAAAAGAGGTCTTATAAAAAGACTATTTCTTTGAATTTGTTATAATCGACCGAAGATATAATGAATTTCATAATGAAACCAACTTTCGACGAAAACAAACTGGCAACCACAGTGAGAGCCAATGGTCTCGCTGCCGAGACCGTCGTGTCGCAGCCGATCAAGATTCCAGTTGAATCTATGGTCGAATACGAATTCGACCAAACCAAATTTGAGGAATATCTCTCATCATCCTCTTCAAGATCTTCATTGTCTCGCAAGTACAAGAGGATCTCACAATTGAGGAAGACCTACATGCCAAAGAAGGCAAAAAATAAAGACTCTCGCCTGATTGTTGTTAAGGATTTTACTCGTAACACCTCTGCTCACAATGACTCTTATCTAGTTAAAGAGTCATCGAATCAAAGCCCACCGGCACTGACGAAGAGGGCTCGTCAGAGACAACGTCAGCGCCGCGCTCGCCAAATAGCTAAGGCCTTGGAACAAACCGACGGGGTTCGTTATCACGCGGACCTAGAGTCGAGGAGGCATCGAGTGGTTCAGTTGTCTCAACAACCAATCACTCATATCTCTGCTAAACTAACGACGGATGAATGGACTTTTGTCAAGAGGGCTCGCTCGACCCTCAAAGAACGTATACAAAAGCGTCGTACAAACGCTGCTCATGCCCGTGCTCTCTTACAACAAAGGCGAGAAAGAAACAAGAAAACGGTGGCCAAAGAACCACCAAAACTCTACAAAGTTTGGATTCCAAAGTCTGGAGTTGTGCAAAATCAGCATTTGGAGCCCGTTAAGACTCCGCACCCGCAAAGGGGTGGTTCTAAACGTGTGACTCCTGACATAACCTTGGATCGCTCAAAGGCAACAATAATTTGTCCTGAGAATGCCAACAAGACTTTACACCCCCAGAAGAAGACGTGTTTGCCAAAAAACATCGTTATGCCTAGGAGGTCATACCAACAGACGATAGGATTTTCCGACAATCATACCGATGAATCGTACTATCAAGCTGGGGGTGTGAACAAAACTCGAAAGAGGATTGTCTGAGAAATGAGCTCTCATTGTTTCTGTATGCGACTCAATAGAGCAGTATTGTCGGAATATGACTACTCCAAATGAGAAGCCATCCCGCAAAGAGTCCCAATGTTCCAGAGACTTTTCACCAAAATGTCAAAGCCCAAGCCGAGACATTTATGCAAGAATCTTGCTGTTCAAGAGGATGAATTCCCTGAAGTCACCATCAATATGACTGATAAAGGAAAATCTAAGTGGCATTCAAGTGAATCAAATCCTGACTTTTCACCGGGAGGAAAAGTTAACTCAAGAATTACTCAACGGATGTCTCGACTCCAGCTAAGATCCGTCAGACGTAGAGACTACAAGAGAATGCATGAAAGAATGTCATCAGAGGATGAGCTCTCGGACACTTGTTCTGCGATCACTTCGGATGATACCATATCTAGCACAGGGCAAACCAGAGAAGTACTCACGATCATCTCTGATCAGTTCGCTCAAATACTTCAAGAAGCTCTAGCCAAACAACATGAAGAAATTAGAGTTGAGATGAAGATGGAGATGGAGTTGGCTATTCAACAAATGACAGAATTGCTAGCTCAACGGTCTCAACTTTATGAGTCCAGTCAGCGAGCTGAATCCAGCCGCCGCACTCAAAATATTGCAGATGACAGTGATCCGGAAGTGGATGAAGTCATCTTTGCTGATGCACCTCCTAATAACGATAACACTAGGGGTGGTTCAACGGATCCTCCCAACAACGATATTGGGGGTAGTTCAATCGCACCTCTTAATAATACTGGGGTGGCCCAATTATTTCTCCTCAATATCACTCAAAGAGAGATGAAGATGAGGACAAGAAAATGCAAGACCTTGAAAACAAAGTCAATGCTTTGATGTCCGCTCAGGAAGTAAAGAAGACGGGTATTCCGTATCCCTATCCAAGAGAATGGGATTCAATACCGTACCCGGCAAAGTTCAATCTGATTAACTTTACACCATTTGATGGGAAGAGCTCGCCTACTCAGCACTTGATTTATTTCAAATCTCATTTGGGCATGATCTCTAGAAACGAGGCTTTAATGGTCCGGTCATTCGTTGGCACCCTTCGTGGGCCCGCCTTCGATTGATATCGACGTCTCAAGCCAGGGAGCATCAATTGCTGGGATGACATGGAAAGTTTGTTCCTTAGCAATTTCTTCGATGATGACCCCGAAGTGTCAATCGGAACCCTTTTAGATGAGAAGCAAAAAGACGGAGAGTCAGTCGACAATTTTTGTCAAGCGCTTCCGTAACAAGGCAATGAATTGCAGAGATCCTTCTTCTTGGCAGCGATGGAGTGCTTCCTTCGATTGATTGCGTCGAACTTGCTCTCCGTTGACGATCCGACCGTCTTTATCTCGTGGGAACGATGAACTTTCGTGGAAAGTTTTATGAATAACTCTGAATGAGTTTAAGAACTCTGAACGAGTTTGAACTCTGTGAATAGAGTTGTTGGAACCGAAAATTCGGTTAAGGATCAAGCTGTTTTTCTGTTGTCGAAGAATCCTCTCAGATTTGATCTTCTGAGGTTGATTCAAAAATCCTATCTCCAAGGATTTCGTTGCTGTCGTTGCCGAATCTCCAAACCTGAGTGGTTTTGATGATAAAGAATCCAACCTCTGATCTGATTATCAAAAATCCGATCCTTTAACTCTGTCGAGTTTGTTTGAGAACTGAAAATCTCCAACCTGTATGGTTTAGATCTTTTTAATCCAACCTGTGTGGTTCAGATGCCAAAAATCCAACCTCCTGCTAAATCTCCTGTTTGCGAAGAGCCAGCCCCTTTAACCAACTCGTCTGGTTTAGATTCTGATGATCCAACCTTACTCAGTTGAGTTCGTTGAGTTTTTATAGGGGGATAGGAGATTGTAACTGACTCCTATATCCGCTCCTACGTGGGCGAAAATCCCTCAGAACGTGGGATAAACGGTTCTGAAACCGTTCGACTCGTGTTTGAACAAGTCAAACGCCCAATCTGGCGTTCAGAACAACTTCGTGTTCTTTGAATTGAGACGCGAAGTTGGGTGTTAGCTGAACACCATTGAACGCGAGGGTCGCTCGCGTTTGGTTTGTGTCTTGATGACTCGAGGGTCGCTGTTGGTTGAACACCATTGAATGCGAGGGTCGCTCACGTTTGGTTTGTGGCTTGGTGACGCGAGGGTCGCTGTTGGTTGAACACCATTGAACGCGAGGGTCGCTCACGTTTGGCTTGTGCATTGACGACGTGAGGGTCGCCTTCATTTCCAAACCATTGAACGCGAGGGTCGCTGTTGGTTGAACACCATTGAACGCGAGGGTCGCTGTTGGTTGAACACCATTGAACGCGAGGGTCGCTGTTGGTTGAACACCATTGAACGCGAGGGTCGCTCACGTTTGGCTTGTGC
>NC_033803.1:7011743-7012643 GCF_001876935.1 Asparagus officinalis | reverse complement strand
GTTGCAAAAATCATGACGCCGAGGTCACACCCGGGTTCTAACTTTAAAAACGCCAAGGTCAGACCCGCGTTTCAAAAATCATGACGCCGAGGTCACACCCGGGTTTCAAATTCAAAACGCCGAAGTCAGCCCCGCGTCTCAAATTCAAAACGCAGGAGTCCACCCCCGCATTCCAGAAGCAGGATTATGACGCATACCTTCACAAAGGTCCTACGTGGCAAATCCCTTCAATCAAGATGCCTTCAAAGCAAGTGCAGAGAACGACTCCTTTACGACAAGGAATCAACAGCTCTAAGATCAGAGTTAAGATCCAAAGTATTCCGGAAATTCGTCCCAGTCAACCGCGAACTTTCGAAAACTTTGGAGGGGGTTCTGTAGGCTGTCTAAAAATCACAATATATAGCTTATCCCCCATCAAACACCGATGATGGAAGTTACAATCTGACGACTTCCAGAAGGCTGTAATTTGAAGACTTTCACGTAGATCGCTGAAGGTTACAATCTGACGATCTTCACGACAACTGATGAAAGCTCTAATCAACGGCCTTCACAATCAACATCGGGAGTTACAATCTGACGACTCTCATATTCTTAAGGAGCCAAGACGAAGATTACAAGACAATGATCTTTGCAACGCTATGACAAAGGCAAGACGCGGAGGTCCTCCCCGCGTATCAACAGTAAAACGCCAAGGTCGAAACCCGCGTTACAACATCAAAACGCTAGGGTCGAACCCCGCGTTTCAACATCAAAACGCCAAGGTCGAACCCCGCGTCTCAACATCAAAACGCCAAGGTCGAACCCCGCGTCTCAACATCAAAACGCCAGGGTCGAACCCCGCGTTTCAACATCAAAACGCCAGGGTCGAACCCCGCGTCACAACATCAAAACGCCAGGGTC
>NC_033803.1:7000871-7010671 GCF_001876935.1 Asparagus officinalis | reverse complement strand
GGAGATCGACGTTCATCCTCAGCTAAGATCTTCAGCAATAGGGAGCCTCTGTCCTTGGCTTATTAACCGATCTTCGGTTCAAATCAACTCTTTTACAGAGTTCTTCTAAACTCGTTCAGAGTTCTCAAACTTGCCACGCAAGTTCTCCACAACGTCAAATCGTGAGGAGAAGACATCGTTCCAGTGAATCAAGACATCGGATCCGTCAACGGAGAGCAAACTCGACGCAAGCATTCGGGGGAGGCACTCCATCGCCACCGTGAAGAACCCAGAATTACAAATTGTAATCAGAATCAAAGGAATACAAATCAATTTTCTTTATTCTCTTCTTTACAATTTTCCCCACATACAAAAGATGGCGACTCCGCTGGGGAAAAGCTTCTCTGATGAAGAAGTGGTGGCGCAATCCGATGTTCATCTCACTGGAACAATCGTCGAAACTCTCGTGGTAGAGTTTAATCAAGCCAAGTTTGAGAAGGCTGTCTCCTCTGGATCCCTTAGCCCCAAGGCTATGCGCAAGATCCACAAAGTCTCCAAGGAGACTAAATTGTTGCTGGACCGCCAAAGAAAGTCCTCTCCTTTGGCCAAAATTCGTCGAACAACCCCTCCGCTCCAGGAGCAGGCTCGGCCTCTGCTGAACTCGCACAGCGAGTTGAATATCCCACCTCCGCGTCAACACGACGTGCCACAGGCCTTAAACGGCCTATAAAGGAGACGAGCTCCATAAACGTCAATGGCGCTGCTGCTAAGGCTTTGAAACAGGCCAAGAAGAACGATGCTCGTCGAAGAAGAAGGTCTCAGCGACGAGCACAACTTCGAAAAAATCGATCCTCCAACCAACGCGAACTTCGCGTTCGTGAGCCTAAACGCGACCCTGAACTTCGCGTTTATGAGCCCAAACATGAGCTTCGCGAGAACCAGACTGAACGCGGCCCTCAATGGCGCGTTTTACAGCCAAAATGCGGACCTCAAGCCTTCGTTGAACGCGAACTTCAACTTCGCGTTTCCCAGTCAAAATACGACCCTCGCGTCGATACTGAAGAACGCGACCTTCGCGTTTCAAGTACCAACCGCGACCCTCATGTCGCCAAACCAAAATGCGACCTTCGTGTTTCAAGTGCCAGACGCGACCCTCGTGTTTCAAGTGCCAAACGCGACCTTCGCGTCTCAGGTGCTAAACACGACCATCGCGTCTCAGATGCCAAACGCGACCCTCGCGTCCTAAGTTCCAAATCCAATACCGCGCCTGGTGTATACCGTGGAGCTTCGAGGTTGAGGGGCGGATATAAGAAGTTTATGGATTCAAGGCATCTCAACCAGATCCATATTCACCAAGAGCCAGTCCTGTCCAATCATGGATTGGGGGTTCCAATTCAAACCTCGCAATCAGTGAGTAATTCTCGAGTCTTTACAACAGACTTGAGAGAGTTCATATCGAGACTTCCTGAATAAGTCTGATGGAGTTTATCAACATACTCGGACGCGAACAGGAGCCATTCCCCCTGTCAACTATCGGAGTTTAGCCAGGGGAACCAATTCCAATGATGAACACTCAGCCATTGCAGAGTCCCAGTCATCAAGCTCTTTTGTTGAACATGAGAGCTACGCTTATATGACGGGAAACCATGAAGATCTCGCGAAGAGACTTGATGAGCAGGAGGCCATGCTCAAATCTCAGCAAGAGGCCATCAATGAACTCCTGGCCCTGTTGACTCAACTCGTCGCAGACAAGGCCAAATCTCAGAAGACAGATTCGCCACTCAGGCAAGAATCTTCCCGAAGGGAAAGAACGTCTTCGTCCCGACCTCACACAAGCAAAGGGAAGGGAAAAATGGTTGATGGCACGGCTTCTGACCAAGAAGCCCACAATCTGGAATCTTCCTCTGATGAAGGAAGAGAGACGGAGTATGAGCAAAATCCTCAGTCGGCTAAAATCGAGGAATTGGAAGCCCGCCTCAATGTCATTGCTAACAGAAGCGAGCTCCAAGATGAGGGAGTTGTCAGGCCCTACCCTGCCGAATGGGATGCAGCCCCTTATCCTCCAAATTTTGAAGTCCCGACGCTACAAGCTTTTGACGGCACGGGATCACCGAACCAACATATCTATCATTTCAAGTCACAGACTGGGAATGTAATATCAAACGATGCCATACTGGTTTGATTGTTCATTGGCACCCTCAAGGGAGTTGCCTTTGAATGGTTCAGGAAACTGCCTGCTCGATGTATCCAAAGGTGGGCAGATCTAGAGAGACTCTTCCTGTCAAGATTCTTTGAAGAGGATACAGAAGTCTCCATCCATATCCTTCTCGCCACTAAGCAGAAGAAGAGGGAGTCCGTCAAAGCATTCGTTAAAAGGTTCCGAACCATAGCTCTCCGGTGTTCGTCAGGTATGACACAGTCTACCTTAGTAGAGACCTGTCGACACAACCTGCAGACCAACATCCTAGCTCGAATAGGGGTTGCAGAATGCCGTTCCTGGAGACAACTGATCTCTCAAGGCGAACAGGCTCAGAAGATTATTGCCAGGATCAAAGCTGAAGAACAAAGTGGGCAAGATCAGCCCGAGCAATCAGACCAAGCCCAATCTTCTCCTGAGCAATCGGACCAAGGTCATTCTTCCCAGTCAGAACCAGAAGATACTACGACCACTGAAGCTAATCCTCTTCAGTAGGATGCCGGGTATCCAATAACTATCACATTAACAACTACCTCTGATAGTCAAGCTCGTTAGATTGTGGCCCACTAGGCGACGTGCCATATCTACCCTTTTTCCCCATGCACTTATTCAAGACTGGGGGTTGATTTATTTGTAGTTCATTGGATTCTGAGTAATAAATTTTCTGAGTTGTTATGTTTAATAGAATACCTCTGTCAACCACAAAATCTACCAAAACTATCACGTCCATCAACTTGTCAATCCGCTTCAATAGGATGACAGGTCCACTAAAACTATCACGTTAATGATCACCTCTATCCCCACAAAGTATGCATTCAGTTTGCATCACTCCCAATTTCACGTTAACAACATACACCTCTGACAATCAACTTATCAATCCTTACCAATAGGATGATAGGTCCTCAAAATTGCTCAAATCGCAATCTTCCCCAGCAAGACACAAAGTCTTCAAAATCAAATTCAAATCACAGGTATCAAAACTCATTGTTCCTGATGAAAAACTCACCTAGCAAGTCGCCCCAGCGAGACGCTGATTCCCAAAATTTTGTGCAAATCACAAGAACACATTCTTGTCACGTTAACAATATACCTCTGACAACAATCCACTTATCAATCCTTGAACATAGGATGATATCTCAAATCGCAATCTTCCCCAGCAAGACACTAAGTCTTCAAAATCAAATTCAAATCACAGGTATCAAAACTCATTGTTCCTGATGATAAACTCACCTAGCAAGTCTCCCCAGCGAGACGCTAATTCCCAAAACTGATAATTCACTTATCAATCCTCTCCAATAGGATGATAAGTCCACAAAGTTGCTCCAATCGCAACACACATCATGTCACGTTAACACTACACCTCTGACAAAATCCCCTTATCGACTCTCTTCAATGGAGCGATAGGTCCACAAACCCGTCAAGTTAACACCACACCTCTGACGACCAAATCAACTTATCGACTCTCTTCAATAGAGCGATAGGTCCATAAAATACTGTTAGGTTAACATCACACCTCTAACAGTCAAACCCCCCAATAAACGAATAGCAAGTTTTCATTATAAAATCCCCAGCAGATTAAAGATTTTCTAGAATTATCCTAGTGATAATAAAGAAAATTTTTGAATTTCACTTTAGGGAAAACTCATGCCAAGTTAATATTACACCTCTGGCACTTTTAATTTTCTTTCAGTGTTTTGAATAACACAGGAAGAAACAGTGACAAAGTCTACGTATTCAATATCGTAGCTAGTGATTATCATTAATAATCTCTGAATCCATACATTGCATGTATGGGGAATTTTATCCCGAATCCTAAGTAGGGATAAGTCAACGCCTAACACGCGTTGCCGGTTAGTCTTTTACCGTAAAAAAAAGGACAAAAGTCTACGTATTCAACATCGTAGCACCAAAATCCATGCCTTTTACGCATGAGGGACTTTATCTCGATCCCTAATTAGAGATAAGCCTACGCCTAACACGCGTTGCCGGTTAGTCTTTTTCCGTAAAAAATTACAAAGTCTATGTATTCAAAATCATAGCATCAAGTCTAAGAGGGTTCATTCTCTTAGCACAACGTTACATGTGGAACGGACTTAGACAATCCATATGCTAGCCCGACTCAAACGGTAGTCGGTAAAGGCTTATCAAATCCGTTGATGGCTGAGGGTTTGCCAAAAATCCTATGCATGTTTTCAGGCCCACTAGCTTAATGGACGTGAGCCAAGACTTGAAACGAATAAGTTGAAGACAAGTCTCAAAGACTTAGTCAAAAACGCATGAAAGTCACCTCCGCGTCTCACATCGAAACGCCAAGGTCATAGCCGCGTTTCAAGTCAAAATGCCGAGGTTAGACCAGCGATGCGAAAACCAAATGCTAAGGTCAGACTAGTGGTACGAAAATCATGACGCCAAGGTCACACCCGGGTTTCAAATTCAAAACGCCGAAGTCAGCCTCGCGTCTCAAATTCAAAACGCAAGGGTCCACCCCCGCATTCCAGAAGCAGGATTATGGCGCATACCTTCACACAGGTCCTATGTGGAAAATCCCTTCAACCATGATGCCTTCAAAGCAAGTGCAGAGAACGACTCCTTTACGACAAGGAATCAACAGCTCTAAGATCAGAGTTAAGATCCAAAGTATTCCGAAAATTCGTCTCAGTCAACCGCGAACTTTCGAAAACTTTGGAGGGGGTTCTGTAGGCTGTCTAAAAATCACAATAGATAGCTGATCCCCATCAAACACCGATGATGGAAGTTACAATCTAACGACTTCCAGAAGGCTACAATTTGAAGACTTTCACATAGATCGCTGAAGGTTACAATCTGACGACCTTCACGACAACCGATGAAAGCTCTAATCAAACAGCCTTCATAATCAACATCGGGAGTTACAATCTGACGACTCTCATATTCTCAAGGAGCCAAGACGAAGATTACAAGACAATGATCTTTGCAACGCTATGACAAAAAGAGATTACTTGGTGATAATCTCTGCAAGGCAAGACGCGGAGGTCCTCCCCGTATTTCAACATCAAAAAACGCCAGGGTCGAAACCCGCGTTTCAACATAAAAAAACGCCAGGGTCGAAACCCACGTTTCAACATCAAAACGCCAGGGTCGAACCCCGTGTTTCAACATCAAAACGCCAAGGTCGAACCCCGCGTCACAACATCAAAACGCCAAGGTCGAAACCCGCGTTACAACATCAAAACGCCAGGGTCGAACCCGCGTTACAACATCAAAACGCCAGGGTCGAACCCGCGTTACAACATCAAAACGCCAGGGTCGAACCCGCGTTACAACATCAAAACGCCAGGGTCGAACCCGCGTTACAACATCAAAACGCCAGGGTCGAACCCGCGTTACAACATCAAAACGCCAGGGTCGAACCCGCGTTACAACATCAAAACGCCAGGGTCGAAACCCGCGTTACAATGTCAAAACGTCATGGTCGAAACCCGCGTTACAACATCAAAACGCCAGGGTCGAAACCCGCGTTACAATGTCAAAACGTCATGGTCGAAACCCGCGTTACAACATCAAAACGCCATGGTCGAAACCCGCGTTACAATATCAAAACGCTAGGATCGAACCCCGCGTTACAAACAACGTCAAATCGTGAGGAGAAGACATCGTTCCAGTGAATCAAGACATCGGATCGTCAACGGAGAGCAAACTCGACGCAAGCATTCGGGGGAGGCACTCCATCGCCACCGTGAAGAACCCAGTTTTAAACAAAGAGGAAGAACCAATTTCGTTCTCCTCTCTTTTGTAATCAAATTGTAATCAGAATCAAAGGAATACAAATCAATTTTCTTTATTCTCTTCTTTACAATTTTCCCCACATACAAAAGAAAATTGATTTGTATGTGGGGAAAATTGTAAAGAAGAGAATAAAGAAAATTGATTTGTATTCCTTTGATTCTGATTACAATTTGATTACAAAAGAGAGGAGAACGAAATTGGTTCTTCCTCTTTGTTTAAAACTGGGTTCTTCACGGTGGCGATGGAGTGCCTCCCCCGAATGCTTGCGTCGAGTTTGCTCTCCGTTGACGATCCGATGTCTTGATTCACTGGAACGATGTCTTCTCCTCACGATTTGACGTTGTGGAGAACTTGCGTGGCAAGTTTGAGAACTCTGAACGAGTTTAGAAGAACTCTGTAAAAGAGTTGATTTGAACCGAAGATCGGTTAATAAGCCAAGGACAGAGGCTCCCTATTGCTGAAGTTGAAGATGATCTTCGTTGGAAGATGATGCCGATCTCCTCCAAAAAGCATGTCTCCAGTGGTCGATCCAAGCCCAGAAAATCCAACCGAAAAGCCCTTAACTCAGTTGAGTTTATTCGCTTTTATAGGGGGATAAGAGGTTGTAACTACCCTCTAAATCCGCTCCTAAGTGGGCGAAAATCCCTCAGAACGTGGGATAACGATTTTGAGGCCGTTCGGCTTGTATTTGAACAAGTCAAAACGCCCAATCTGGCGTTCAGAACCCAACTTCGCCTCTTAGAATTGAGACGCGAAGTTGGGTGTTGGCTGAACATTGATGAACGCGAGGGTCACTCGTGTTTTGGTTTGTTGTAGCTTAGAAACGCGGGCGAGGGTCGCTCACGTTTCGCCTGTTGTAACGCGGGTCCGACTCCAGCGTTTTGATGTTGAAACGCGGGGCTCGACCCTGGCGTTTTGATGTTGAGACGCGGGGTTCGACCTTGGCGTTTTGATGTTGAAACGCGGGGTTCGACCATGGCGTTTTGATGTTGAGACGCGGGGTTCGACCCTGGCGTTTTGATGTTGAGACGCGGGGTTCGACCTTGGCGTTTTGATGTTGAGACGCGGGGTTCGACCCTAGCGTTTTGATGTTGTAACGCGGGTTTCGACCTTGGCGTTTTACTGTTGTAGCTTTCGTTGTAGGAGCTAGACGGGAATCAACATCCATAGTGTCTTAAAGATGAATATTCGCCCATAGCTCTCTATCAAGCAACTCACCAACTGAGTCCAACTTTTTATTTCTGAAATCGTCCCACTGCTCATCAGCATCTCTAATAGTTGCTACGATATTAGCCATGCTGTTGTCACAGCCATCAAGATCAATCATCTCAGAGGTGAGGTCGCGTTTGTGGCAATTGTGGAGTTGCGGATGCAGTGATTGGGAAGTCGTCTGATTGTGACCTCCGTTGTCGGAGCTTGTTTGAATAAGCTATCTATTGTGATTTTTAGACAGCCTACAGAACCCCCTCCAAAGTTTTCGAAAGTTCGCGGTTGACTGGGACGAATTTTCGGAATACTTTGGATCCCAGAATTTGGTGGAT
This sequence comes from Asparagus officinalis, assembly GCF_001876935.1. Lineage (NCBI taxonomy): Eukaryota > Viridiplantae > Streptophyta > Magnoliopsida > Asparagales > Asparagaceae > Asparagus > Asparagus officinalis. Next base: position 7,003,189 of record NC_033803.1, on the reverse strand, counting down.
TGATTGCTCTTCCCGCCTGATCGAGTCAGATGATTTCACAGTTGTTGCCTGTAATCTATCTGTACTCCTCCAACAGACTCCCCAGTGGAGTCGTTTGTTTCTTCCTGGCTTTGGTCGCCTTGGTAACCAAGAAATTACTGTCATAATGGTCCAAACACAGAGATCTCTTTTCTGTACTTGAGGATTGGAACACGTGGGTGAACTCAGCGTTGAGAAATTTGAACGCGTAGGTGAGCATCGCGTTTGGAAGCTGAATCAACTCGAACGCGAGGGTCGAGCTTGGGCGGGCTGATGGCCTCGAATCCCGTCCGTTAGGATTTGACAGCTCATAGCTGTCTATAAATAGACCGCTAGGGGTCAAATCAAGAGTCATTCGACTCTTCTTGAAAATTTAACGAAAAAAATTTCGTTTCTCATCTCCGGCGAAACGCTGTTCATCTCCTCCGACGAGATCTTATGGCACCCAAGAAGCCCGTCGCTCCCAAGTCCGATGCCGCTGCGGCTCGGGGATCTGCATCATCAGCGCCGGCCAGCGGCGCCGCTGCTCAGGCGAATGTGACGCCCCAGCTTCCTTTGATCGGTGGTGAGTACGACCTTCGTGGTCATTAAACTTGCTCCGGCAAGTTCTGATCTTGAAATTAACGAGGAAACTCGTTCCCATAACGCGGGGCTGGACCCCGTCGTTTAATCTTCTTGACGAGGGGTTTAACCTCCGCGTCTCAGATTTTTGACGCGAGGGCCGACCCACGCGTCTGAACTATCTGACGCGAGGCTCAACCTTCGCGTCTGAGATTGTCTGACGCGGGGTTCGACCTTCGCGTCTGGGCTTGTTTGACACGGGGTTCGACCTTCGGGTCTGAACTTGTCTGACGCGGGGTTCGACCTTCGCGTCTGAACTTGTTTGACGCGGGGTTCGACCTTCGCGTCTGAACTTGTTTGACGCGGGGTTCGACCTTCGCGTCTGAACTTGTTTGACGCGGGGTTCGACCTTCGCGTCTGAACTTGTTTGACGCGGGGTTCGACCTTCGCGTCTGAACTTGTTTGACGCGGGGTTCGACCTTCGCGTCTGAACTTGTCTGATTTTGAGTTGTCTAACTCTTTTCTTCTTTTTGCAGTGCGCCATACCAGCGAGCCTCTTCTTTTTCGCCACCACTTTGGACATGAAGGTGGTGCAGACATGAACATAACTTTCAGCTCGCGTTTAGAACTCCCGGTTTTCCGAATTAGGGAGAAGAGTCGCGTAGAAATAATTACCCAAGCTTCTTCCGACACTCTTAGGACATTGGTTACGGACGCATGAACATAACTTTCAGCTCGCGTTTAGAACTCCCGGTTTTCCGGATGAGGGAGAAGAGTCGCGTGGAACTGATCACCCAAGCTTCTCATGACACTCTCAGGACGTTGGTTTCGGACGCTCGACTTGAAAGCCCAAGCCGTAAGCCCATAACCAAACCTGGATATCTCTTCGGGGACTTTGTTGACTTCAACGCAAGCACTGCTTATGATGGGGACTATAAGTGGTTGCGGAGAGTTGAGGACCGCAACCTTTTCTTGCCCAACATGGAGAGGATGTTCCCCATATCTTATTTCCAATGCGCTTCTGTCCCGAGGCGTATGGATTGGCCCCTGGTTAAGGATCAAGATGGGGTTGCTCTCGGAACTCTGACTTTCCATGGGGTCCGCACCGTTGGTTATAATCGGCAGGTGACAACTTTACGGCCGAGTTTATTCGCTAAGGAGTATCCCCTTGGAGAAGTGCCCAATCTGGCGAAAACCTTTGTTAAGAGGTTCTTGGAAAAGAAGGGAGAGTTCCCTGCACAAGGATTTAGAACTCCTGGCTGGGTTCATTCTCCAGCGGCGGGATGGTGGGCTCAGATGACCAAGTTTGTTCTGAAGGAATTGGAAGCTCCCCTCGCTCAAGCTGGACTGCTCCATATTGGAGAAGTATAATCCTGATAGTTGCACTTTCTTCACCCCTGTGGGGGAGCTAGGCTTCGCCCTTCACGAGATGCACGAAGTCTTGGGTCTTGTTCTCGGGGATTTGCCGTATGAAGAGTTCGTTCCGGGCTCGGCGGAGCTCCAAATTTTAAAGAAGACCAGTCCGGAAATTTATGCCACTCTCTGGGAAGTCATGTGTCACTTCCACATTTGCATGCAGCTGAGAGGGGCACGTGGAGGCGGCATCAAGCAAGTGTCTTGGGTGGAATATTTATTCCATAACTTGACCACTAAAGGAGCTTCAGTGACCTGCTTGCCTGCCAGTACTTTGGAGGAGGTTCAGGCTCGAATCGACGACGCTACCTCTCACTACACCAATG
>NC_033803.1:6963012-6999871 GCF_001876935.1 Asparagus officinalis | reverse complement strand
GTAGGCCATTGCTCAGGCTATGCTATTCGTAAGAATAACGGCGCCAATCATCAGAGGTGATCATTGACTCGATGAGGTTTTGTCGCGATCGGAGCGACCGTGGGGACCTACCATTCCTCAGAATAGGAATGGTAAGCGGATTTTGTCAGAGGTTTAATGTTAACATGACAGAAAATGTCGTGATTGGAACGACTTTGAGGACCCACCATCCTTTAGAAGAGGATTGGTAAGTTGATTTGGTCAGAGGTTTAATGTTAACATGACAGAGGATGTCGTGATTGGAACGACTTTGAGGACCCACCATCCTTTAGAAGAGGATTGGTAAGTTGATTTTGTCAGAGGTTTAATGTTAACATGACAGAGGATGTCGTGATTGGAACGACTTTGAGGACCCACCATCCTTTAGAAGAGGATTGGTAAGTTGATTTTGTCAGAGGTTTAATGTTAACGTGACAGAGAATGTCGTGATTGGAACGACTTTGAGGACCCACCATCCTTTAGAAGAGGATTGGTAAGTTGATTTTGTCAGAGGTTTAATGTTAACGTGACAGGGAATGTCGTGATTGGAACGACTTTGAGGACCCACCAGTTTAGACTCATGCACTCTTGGGAGTTTTGCGTAGGCGAACTAGGGGTAGTACTTCTTCAGGTACTTGCCGTTGATGGGCATCATGATCTTATCACCGTTCGGTTTGACGAGGCGATAGGCACCGTTTGAGTAGACTGTCTCTACCACGAATGGTCCTTCCCATTTGGACTGGAATTTCCCCTTCTTCTTGGAAGTGAGGATCATTGGTCTACGGACGGATAGGACGAGCTCTCCTTCTTTGAAGGCTCGGCGCTTGACTTTCTTGTCGAAACTCTTGGCCATCCGAGCTTGGTAAAACTCAATGTGCTGCTGAGCTTCCAGTCGCTTGTCGTCCAGTGCTTCGAGCTCTGCGAGTCGAAGTTGGTGATTTTCCTCAGTCGTCATCCCTGTCGCTAGGGCGACGCGCAGGGATGGAATCTGAATTTCTAATGGCAATACAGCTTCACAGCCGTATACCAACGAGTAAGGCGTGGTGCCAGTCGGTGTACGAACCGTCGTGCGATATGCCCACAGGCTCTCGCCTAGCTTTTCATTCCAGTCGCGCTTGCTAGTGGAAGTCAACTTGGTCAGGATCTTGATGATCGTCTTGTTGAAAGCTTCGGCCAGACCATTCGCTGAAGGGTTGTAGGCCGTGGACGAGAGGTTCTGTATCCGGAATTTGTCGCAGAACCTAGTGAAGGCATGGCTAACGAATTGCGTGCCATTGTCGTGAATGATACGCCGGGGTACGCCGTATCGGTAGATGACATGGTGCTTGATGAATTTGATCACGTCGCTAGTCTTGACTTCTCTTAAGGGGATGGCCTCCGCCCATTTAGAGAAATAATCAGTAATGGCGAGGATGAAGCGATGACCTTTCGCCGATGGTGGAGAAATTGGTCCAACTATGTCCATCCCCCATGCCTCGAAGGGCCAAGATGCCCTCGTCGGATGTAGATCCTCAGGAGGCTGGTGTATGTAGTTGGCGTGGATCTGGCATTCGTAACATCGCTTAGCATAAGCGACTGCATCAGTAACCATCCCAGGCCAGAAGTAGCCCATCCTTCGTAAGCGATCCCAAAGCTTGGGTCCGGGCTGATGAGCTCCGCACACGCCGTCATGTGCTTCGCGTACGGCTTCTTGCGCCTCTGCTTTTGAAAGACAGCGAAGTAGCAAGCCGTCGTATGACCTGCGATACAATGTTTTAGTGGTTGAATCGTAGTAGAACCGTGAGGCACGTCGTCGGACCGACTCTCGTTCCTTCGAATCCTCAGGCAACATGCCGTATAGGACATAATCGATGATCGGGAGACGCCAATCTTCCTGATCTGGCTGACCCGAGGCCTGATGAGTGGCGTTTGCCTCTGGGACGTCTGTGGGTCGAAAGAGCTTTCGGCTGGCGACAGCGACCCGTTGGGTCGTTCCAGGAGGCTGGGCTAAGTTAGCTGCCAAGGATGCGAGAGCATCCGCATGGGTGTTCTTTGAACGGAGCACGTGCTCAATACGGAAGCTCTCGAATGACTCCACTAGTCTGACCGCTGCTCGGTGGAGCGGGATAAGATCTTCATTCCTGACTTCGTATTCGCCAGTCATTTGTTTGACAATGAGTTGCGAGTCGCCATAAGCCTCCAGATGCTTTATCCCGAGCTCTTTGGCTAACTCGAGCCCTATGAGCAACGCGTTGTACTCGGCTACGTTGTTGGTACATGGTTCCGTCAAGGAAAAGGCCCGGGGAAACACGTGACCATGCGGGGAGGTGAGGGCCACTCCCACTCCTGCAGAAATAGAGCCGCTCGCGCCTGCGCGGGACGCACCGTCGAAGAACATCTGCCACACCTCCGGCGACGAAGTCATATTGGCTTCGGGAGGTTCATCCGGCAGATCTTCGAATAGATCGGTCTTCTCCCCCAGCGGGTGACTAGCCATGAGATCGCATATGGCTTGTCCCTTGACTGATTTCTGCGGCATGAAATGAATATCGTATTGAGAGAGCAGAAGTGCCCACCTGGCCAGGCGCCAGTTTAGCGCTGCGGGTTGTGTCATGAAGACCCGAATGGGATTCATCCGGGAGATGACATGGATGGTTTGGCCAACCAAGTAGTGCCGCATCTTTTGGATAGCGAACACCAAGGCTAGGCATTCCTTCTCGACCATTGGGTACCGTTGCTCGGCGCCCTGCAAGGTTCTGCTCAGGTAGTAGATGCCCTGCTCGTGGCCTGCATCATCGTTCTGAGCCAAGAGGGCACCCAGAGAATGTTCCATAGCCCGTATGTATATGAGGAATGGCCTTCCTGAGATTGGCGCCGCAAGGACAGGCGGATTTGAGAGATAAGCTTTGATCTCCTCAAAAGCCTTTTGGCATGGCTCATCCCAGACGAAGGAGGTACCTTTCTTCATCAGCTTAGAGAAGGGTTGGCACTTGCCCGAGAGATTCGAGATGAATCTTCGGATATAAGCCAGTCGTCCTTGAAGGCCTCTCAGCTCTTTAAGATTTCGGGGTGGTTGGAGCTCTTGAATAGCTCGCACCTTGTCTGGATCAATTCGGATCCCTTTCGTCGTGACGACGAAACCGAGGAATTTACCGCTAGACATTCCCAAGAATGACTTGGTAGGATTCATCTTGAGCTGATGAGTCCTCATGAGTTCGAACATAGCCTTCAAGTCTTGGAGGTGATCCTCCTTATGGCGACTCTTCACGACCAAGTCGTCCACATAGCATTCGACCGTCTTTCGCAGATGATCTCGAAAGATCATGCTCATGGCGCGTTGGTAGGTTGCGCCGGCGTTCTTGAGCCCGAAAGGCATGACGGTATAGCAATACACCCCCATGGGAGTTCTGAATGCAGTGTGTTTCTCGTCTTCGGGGTGCATTTTGATTTGGTTGTACCCCGAGAAGCCGTCCATGAAGGACATCCTCTCGAATCCGCACGTATTGTCAATGATGACATCCGTGATGGGCAGAGGGAATTCGTCTTTAGGGCATGCGGCGTTGAGGTTCCTAAAGTCGATGCAGATGCGGATCTTGCCGTTCTTCTTCAAGACTGGAACAATATTCGCCACCCAGTCGGGGTGTTGCTCCTCTCTGATGAAGCCGGATTCGATCAGCTTTTTTACTTCAGATTCGATCGCCTCCATGATTTGGGGGCGAAACCGCCTCTGCTGTTGTTTGACTGGCTTGGCGTCAGGGCTGATGTTGAGGCGATGCGTGGCGACCCGCGGATCCAGGCCAGGCATATCCTCGTAATTCCAGGCGAAGACGTCAATGTATTCCCGTATGAGGGCGATGAGATCCTCTTTTTCTTGAGGAGGCAGGCTGCCGCTGATGAATATGGGTTTGGGATTCGCCTCAGTACCCATGTTCACCTGGAGGACTTCATCTTCAGTTGGTGGTTCGCGCTGTTCGAAGCGACTGTTCCACTGGGCGCTAACATGGCGATCCCATGTCTCGTCGTAAAGTGGAAGTCGTTCGTCCTCTGCCATTCCGGCGGGGTCTACTGTAGCCATGTTGACTGTAAGGCCATCGAACAGATCCCTTACGCTGACGTCGGAGTCCCAGGCCGAGGTTGTTGACGACTGATCCCCTGAACATGCGTAATCGGAATCTTCGTCGACGTAAAAACAACACTCCGATGAGGAGGAGGAGTAGCCTAAGCCTCTCCTAGTCCTGTTGAAGTAATTTGAGGGCTTCCCTTTGGGGACGTAGGCGGGTTTGATGACCGTCTTGCGCCCTCGGCCGTAATTCAGGCCCTCTAAGCGAGTGAGGTCGTACCCCATGTTGCTCATTATGCGTTTCGCCACTCGACTGTATTGCGAGAACTGGGGCGCTGGGTCTTCGTCCTCAGATTCGTCCCATAGCGTGCGTAGGGGACGATCGATTCGACCGAAGATGATGTCTTTTCGATACCTCTTCCGTGCTGGCACGACGAATACAGCTCGCGATGGCTCGATCAGTCGCGTCTTGAAGACGTATGACGAACATACCGGCAAGTGTAGAGAAGACTCACTGTAGAGTGTCGACCATAGGTTATTAGGTGCGTCATCTTCGGACGAGGAGCAAGACGACAAATAAGCAAGGTCGGATTTTTCATTCATGATAAGCTTCTCTGCCTGAACGGCGTTGGTTACATGGTGACTCTCGTAACCAATTACAATTGACTCAAAGTCGTTCAGAATTAAGCTGTCACCGTATTCAGGCTCGCTGTCCGCCTCATTACCACTCTCCAGTTCTTCCACTGGTGGCTGTTCGGGGTCCTGGTACAGCAGAGAATCCGCGAAGTAGTTCTCGACCCCTTTAAAGGGATGTTTGTCGGCCACTACCGTTCTTACTCGCTCGTAGTCGTCCACATACTTCAAACATTGGTGTAGTGTGGATGGAACGATCCGGTTGCCATGAATCCACGGACGCCCCAGGAGTATGTTGTAGGAGGGTTCAGCATCGATAACGTAGCACGTCACCTCTGTCTTCATGTCGCCTATCCGACATTTCAGGCGGATTTTGCCGAGTGGCCGAGTCCCAGTGGCGTTGAAGCCGAAGATGGTAGTCGAGGTCGAGGCTAGGCGCTTCGACGGTATCCCCAAATGCTTGATTAGCTTCAGGGGCACGATGCTCAGCGCGGACCCCGGGTCAACCTGGATCCGCTCCACTTTCGCCGAGCCGACGTATCCCGTGAAGTACAGCGGCCGGTCGTGGGACGTGTTCTTGATGAGCATGTCCTCGGGGGTGAAAGTGATGCAGGGGATCTGTCTCTCGGAGACTTGGCAGCAAGTTGTACAGCCCTGTTCGATCTCCGTTTCTTTCGAGAAATGGGTCGAGAACGCCTCTGCGTCAGCCAACGCCTCTTGTAAGGCTTCCCGGGTAGGCCTAGACAACCGGAGGAGGTCGTACACGGTGATTCGCGCGGGTATGCTTTTCAATTGCGCGAGCACGTTGAACCGGTAAGGCTGGCGGCTTGAACTTGGCTCATCCGGATTGGGAGGGACTGCTGCGGCCGGCCTCGCGGGAGGTCCTGCTGGGTTTTCCGTCCTCGCGGGATATTGTTTTGCAAACTCCTTTCCGGCTCTCGTGGCGAAGACGTTGGTGTCTTCTTCAGAGTCGGTTAAGGCAGTCATCGCCGCGTCGTCTGTATCCAGGATGGCGGTGACAACGTTGCAATATTTCCTCTTAGCCTCCTTGGAAGGCTGTGCGGTCCACTGCTCGTCGTCGAGGAGGTCCGGATGGACCCACATCACTTGCCCTGATGGCAGAGTTTGTGGAACCAAACCCTTCTCCCGCTGGTTGTGAGGATCGTCGTTAGTGATCTTCAAAATCGCCTTGGGGATAGGAATTATCCCCGCCGGAGCTTGAACCTCTGGGAGACCCGTCCCAAAGCTCAAAGTGACCATGTTCGCCGTCACCTGCTTTTGGACCTTCTCTTTCTTCAAGACCCCCGCGTCGTAGAGGGCCTGGAGTTTGTCCTTGAGGACGTAGCATTTGGTTGTGTGATGCCCAAGGAATCTGTGATATGCACAGTAACTTGGGTCACCGGTTTTGTCTGCCTCTTCAGGCTTGGTGGCTTCCGGTAACTTAATCCGCCCACTCTTGAGTAGAGTGTCGAAGGTAGCTACCACCTGGTCTTCTTTGAAATCATATTGCCGCTGGGGGCGCGGTTCAAATTGCCTGGGTTTCGGCTTTTGAACGAACTTTGGCGCCGCGGCAGAGTCTACGGCCATAGCCTCTTTTCCCTTCGATCGGGGAGGGTTCTTTGGCGCAGCCGGCTCTGCTGCTCCCTTTTTGGACTGCGGCTCTTCGGCCTCCAGCCTCTTGATCATATTTTCGACTTGCTCACCTTGGCGAACAAGCTCCTTCCAAGTCCGGGTCTCTACCGCCCCTATCTTGGACAAGATATGGATCGACAGGTTGTTGCGGCACATCTCGATCAGTGTCGCCTCGGAAACTTGGTCCCGACAGTGGACTGATCGGTTCCGAAATCTCTTCACGAAGTCATTGACCGATTCCGACTTCCGTTGCTTCTCAGCAAGGAGAGTGGCCATTGACACCTCGGTGTCGTCGTCGAAGAAGCGGGCGAGGAAAAGCTTTTCAACGTCGGCCCACGCCTTGATAGAGCCGGGCTCCAATTTGCGGAACCATTCAAAGGCCACCCCCTTGAGGGTACCTATGAACAGTCGAGTGAGAATGGCGTCATTCCCGGTAAGGAATCCGGTTTGCGCCATAAAATAATAGATGTGCTGCGAGGGTGACCCCTTGCCATCAAACTGTAACAAGCTGATGGGTTTGAACTTCGCTGGGTATGGGACCGTGTCCCATTCCGTGGGGTAGGGACGTACCACCCCCAGCTTGTTCATATTTTGCTGAAGCTTCAGCGCGTTCAGCTGGTCTTGGAATTCATCGAACCTCTTGTCACGGGTGCTATCCGCAGTGTGCGACGTTCCTATTGATGTCTTGGAGGAATAATCGGAATGTTGATTATCCTCCGCCTCAGACACGGGACGGAGGGGAGGTACCCACTCCCTGTCTCTAGTTTGCCGGGGTAAGGGGCGTTGGGCCCTTTTCTTCTTTTTCTTCTTGTTCAGCAGTTGTTCCATCATCTCTCTTAGAGAGTCGATGGTCGCCTGCTGTTCCTCCAACTTTTGAGCCATTGTCTGCTCGTGGTTGGTATCGGTCATGTGTGCCCTCGCCTGCGCGTCTTGGCTTGAGCGCGAGGTCTGAGATGTGGCAGCGGCCGAATGGTCCTCATCTTCGCCGCAGGAGGGAGGTATTAGGTTGGAATAGTCAAACCCAATACTTACCCCCCGGCGACTACGGGTTCGCTGGAATATGCCTTCCTGCCGGCGTCGAGCGGACCGAGTGTTAGGTCTTAGGGCGGAATCCGAGTCTGGCGAGTCGGAGAGTACTGCCTTCCCTTTATCCGTCATGTTAACCGTGGCGGATGAGAGTTCCAAGTCATCGGCAGCGCGTCTTTTTTGGTGACGGCGCCTTTGACGGGAGGGCCTTGGTCGAGAGGACTGTTGGGACAGTCTCCCAAACACCGAAGGTCTCGCCGTTCCGACGCATTGACAGTCGGCGAGGACCGTGTGGATGAGTCTCTCGCAGTGGCACTGAGGATTCGCCTCATGGATAGTGCGTTTGCGAGTTAAATATTCTCTGAGGTCTTCTACGGGCGGTTGGTGACAACCCCCGGCCTCAGAAGAGTCGCTCTGGTGAGTCGACGAGAGGTTTTTGGGTGCGCCCTCTGGTGCGCGTTGGATGGAATGCTTTGGTGCTGGAGTCGAGCGATCTCGCCTTGACTGGCGAGTCTTCGCGTTTGAGCGAGCTCCAGTACGTGGGCGGGTTTCACCCCTTCGCCTGGAAGAACGGGTTCGCGAGGACTCGCCTACTTCTCTACCTTTACGTTTATCCGTCAAATGGTTATGACGAGGCTCGCCAGCCTTCGAGGATTCGCCTACTCGGGTAGGCTCACTCCTTGGGAGTGAGTTATTCGCATCAGGGATATGACCTGAGAAGCGAAGTCTTCCCGAGCGGGCGGCTCTGCCTTCCTCAGTTGGCGCTCCTGACTTGGAGGGCCTCCCAATGTCGGGCAGTTTGCCTTCTCGCCTAGCGTTCCTCGGGCCCGTATGATGGCTCAGGCCGTTATGAGGAACGGAGGTTTGGACCTCCTGTCTGACGAGTTCCTGCCGCCGCTGTTGGTTAGTTCTCCCAACGGGGAGAACGTCACCGCGAGCTGTGGCAGCGTGGTTTGTGCCGGAGTGAACCGGCGTTCCCTTCGGGGTAGGTGTCTGCGGGGATCGCTTGGCGACCCATTTGGCAGACCCTTGCCCTTTGCGCTCGACCCCCGGCTTGGCGTTGATCGATTGTGAGGGAACGGGTTCTTCCGATGAGACTCGGGTAGAACCCGTAGGTGCAGAGGCTTTGACCGTCTGAGGTCGGCCTCGACGCACGACTCTGTGACGTTTGCGGGACGCATCGCCACCAGAGGAGGAGGAGGACAAGTACTCTTCGTACTTGGCCTGGTCGAACTCAATTTCTAGGGACTCCACTGTCGTCCCTACAGCAACCTCATCAAACTGAGCCACCACCATTTCACTCGATGAAACAGCTTCTCCCACTGTGGTCGCCATCTTCTGTAGGGTGAATATTTGATTTCCCGAAAAAAGGGAGTTTCGTTTGTATTTATAAGAAAGCTTATTACAAACTAATGATCAAATAGTTACAACAGAAGCAGAGGGAAGGCCCTCTTTGTTTTGTGTGGGGACTTTTAGGTGGCTACAGGATGCTTCGCTCGATGCTCGTGTCGAGTCTGCTTCCCTTGGACCGTTCGAATGAGGTTGCTGGAGAGCTTCAGTTCGCAGTAGAAGCTCAACTTGAGAGAGTTTTGACGACGCGAGGGTCGCTGTGGCTTGACGACGCGAGGGTCGCCGTGGCTTTGACGACGCGAGGGTCGCCGTGGCTTGACGCCGCGAGGGTCGCCTTCATTTCCAAAGTTATGACGCGGGGATGACACCCGCGTTTCAGAAGGAGTTAGCTGATTTGTAACTTCTTCTGTAGAGCGTTGCAAGGACCGTTGTTCAGTAATCCTGGCTTTAGCTGTTGTGGGGTGTGAAAGCCGTCAGATTGTAACTTTCACTGTAGATTGTGAAGACTGCTGCATAGAGTTTTCATCAGTTGTCGGAAGTGTCGTTAAATTGTAACCTTTCTCGATCTATGTGAAAAGTCCTCTATTTGCCGCTTTCAATCACCGACCCGAAAGCTATTTGATTGTAGCTTTTGTTGTAGGAGCTAGACGGGAATCAACATCCATAGTGTCTTAAAGATGAATATTCGCCCATAGCTCTCTACCAAGCAACTATTCGACTATATGTTTCGATCATCGACCCGAAAGCTATTTGATTGTAGCTTTCGTTGTAGGAGCTAGACGGGAATCAACATCCATAGTGTCTTAAAGATGAATATTCGCCCATAGCTCTCTACCAAGCAACTATTCGACTATATGTTTCGATCATCGACCCGAAAGCTATTTGATTGTAGCTTTCGTTGTTGAAGCTAGACGGGAATCAACATCCATAGTGTCTTAAAGATGAATATTCGCCCACAGCTCTCTACCAAGAAACTCACCAACTGAGTCCAACCTTTTATTTCTAAAATCGTCCCACTGCTCATCAGCATCTCTAATAGTTGCTATGATATTAGCCATGCTGTTGTCACAGCCATCAAGATCAATCATCTCAGAAGTGAGGTCGCGTTTGTGGCGATTGTGGAGTTGCGGATGCAGTGATTGGGAAGTCGTCTGATTGTGACCTCCGTTGTCGGAGCTTGTTTGAATAAGCTATCTATTGTGATTTTTAGACAGCCTACAGAACCCCCTCCAAAGTTTTCGAAAGTTCGCGGTTGACTGGGACGAATTTTCGGAATACTTTGGATCCCAGAATTTGGCGACTCTCGATCCGAGGTTCCAAAAGGAGTATTCTTTCGAAGATGATGAAGCTCCAGCCATATTGGAATACCTCCTCGCTAATGACAAAATCGAGCTACCACCTATTAAAGATCAGGATGGAGCTAAGATGATTACAGATCCAAACTACTGTGCGTACCACAGAAGGGTTCTTCATCCCACCGAGATTTGCTTTGGACTCAAAAATAAAATCCAAGCCTTAATTGACTCCGGCGTCATAACAGTGAAACAAGCCAAGTAAAGACGACTCTAACTCCATTGGGTGCACGAGTATAAACTGTTTCCCCTCACTCCAAAAAGTATACGAGTATAAACTGCTCCCCAATACTCCAATAGGTATACGAGTATAAACTACTCCCAGATACTCCAACAGGTATATGAGTCAAAACTATTTCCTTTCTTTCACGGGAAGTTCCTGGAGAGCACCATGCATGGTACTCTTAAGGATAACCCGATCACGCAGCTGAATATGATGATAAACCCAGTTTCATAAGAAAAGCTGGGGGTGGATGGTTCATGTAACGGGAAGTTCTCGGAAGAATGCTATATGTAATTTTCTTAGGGATAACCCGATCATTACAAACAAAGTGATGAACGAGAGGTCCACAAATTGAACGATCAAACCTTTAAACAGTTAGGATCGTCTCAAGTCCCCATTTGGTCAAACCTTTAAACAGTTAGGACCAAAGCCAAAATCCCCTCTCGATTCCTTTCATGAACGAGAGGTCCACAAATTGAACGATCAAACCTTTAAACAGTTAGGATCGTCTCAAGTCCTCATTTGGTCAAACCTTTAAACAGTTAGGACCAAAGCCAAAATCCCCTCTCGATTCCTTTCATGAACGAGAGGTCCACAAATTGAACGATCAAACCTTTAAACAGTTAGGATCGTCTCAAGTCCCCATTTGGTCAAACCTTTAAACACAAAACTCCTATTTGGTCAAACCTTTAAACAGTTAGGACCAAAGTCAAAATCCCCTCTCGATTCCTTTCATGAACGAGAGGTCCACAAATTGAACGATCAAACCTTTAAACAGTTAGGATCGTCTCAAGTCCCCATTTGGTCAAACCTTTAAACAGTTAGGACCAAAGCCAAAATCCCCTCTCAATTCCTTTCATGAACGAGAGGTCCACAAATTGAACGATCAAACCTTTAAACAGTTAGGATCGTCTCAAATTCTCATTTGGTCAAACCTTTAAACAGTTAGGGACCAAAGCCAAAATCCCCTCTCGATTCCTTTCATGAACGAGAGGTCCACAAATTGAACGATCAAACCTTTAAACAGTTAGGATCGTCTCAAATTCCCATCTTGGTCAAACCTTTAAACAGTTAGGACCAAAGCCAAAATCCCCTCTCGATTCGTTCCATGAACGAGAGGTCCACAAATTGAACGATCAAACCTTTAAACAGTTAGGATCGTCTCAAAACTCCCACTTGGTCAAACCTTTAAACAGTTAGGACCAAAGCCAAAATCCCCTCTCGATTCGTTCCATGAACGAGAGGTCCACAAATTGAACGATCAAACCTTTAAACAGTTAGGATCGTCTCAAATTCCCATCTTGGTCAAACCTTTAAACAGTTAGGACCAAAGCCAAAATCCCCTCTCGATTCGTTCCATGAACGAGAGGTCCACAAATTGAACGATCAAACCTTTAAACAGTTAGGATCGTCTCAAATTCCCATCTTGGTCAAACCTTTAAACAGTTAGGACCAAAGCCAAAATCCCCTCTCGATTCGTTCCATGAACGAGAGGTCCACAAATTGAACGATCAAACCTTTAAACAGTTAGGATCGTCTCAAATTCCCATCTTGGTCAAACCTTTAAACAGTTAGGACCAAAGCCAAAATCCCCTCTCGATTCGTTCCATGAACGAGAGGTCCACAAATTGAACGATCAAACCTTTAAACAGTTAGGATCGTCTCAAATTCCCATCTTGGTCAAACCTTTAAACAGTTAGGACCAAAGCCAAAATCCCCTCTCGATTCGTTCCATGAACGAGAGGTCCACAAATTGAACGATCAAACCTTTAAACAGTTAGGATCGTCTCAAATTCCCATCTTGGTCAAACCTTTAAACAGTTAGGACCAAAGCCAAAATCCCCTCTCGATTCGTTCCATGAACGAGAGGTCCACAAATTGAACGATCAAACCTTTAAACAGTTAGGATCGTCTCAAATTCCCATCTTGGTCAAACCTTTAAACAGTTAGGACCAAAGCCAAAATCCCCTCTCGATTCGTTCCATGAACGAGAGGTCCACAAATTGAACGATCAAACCTTTAAACAGTTAGGATCGTCTCAAATTCCCATCTTGGTCAAACCTTTAAACAGTTAGGACCAAAGCCAAAATCCCCTCTCGATTCGTTCCATGAACGAGAGGTCCACAAATTGAACGATCAAACCTTTAAACAGTTAGGATCGTCTCAAATTCCCATCTTGGTCAAACCTTTAAACAGTTAGGACCAAAGCCAAAATCCCCTCTCGATTCGTTCCATGAACGAGAGGTCCACAAATTGAACGATCAAACCTTTAAACAGTTAGGATCGTCTCAAATTCCCATCTTGGTCAAACCTTTAAACAGTCATATCCAAAGTGTCTCAGACTCCTCTCCAAAATGATGAGTCTGAGATACTTTGGAGGGGGTATCTGTAGGCGTTAAAAAATGCTTACAGACATCCAAATACCACTCAAGGCAAAGAGAAGACGATAAACGTCATTCTCTTAATCAGAGGGGATCATTCAAAGGAAGCAAGACAACATGGAAGAACAACGTACACACCAACAGGCAGTACATGGCGGCACGGCTGAGACGCGGCAGTACATGGTGCCGCGGCTAAGGCGCGGCAGCCCATGGTGCCGCGGCTGAGGCACGGCAGGACATGGTGCCGCGGCTAGCGCGGCAGCCTATGGTGCCGCGGCTAAGGCGTGACAGTATATGGTGTCGCGGCTATTATAGGGAGTTGCCACGACGGTTAAATAAGCAGTTATACAATGATTTTCAAAGTCCACGTGACGGCATATCAGAAATAGAACGTGTGCTGACGTGGACAAGCAGTTAAACCACAAAAAAGGTGGTTAAAGGTCATGGAAGAACAGTTTCAGGCACGATGAAACGTGGGGTAACCGCTCCTTTGGCCGCGGCAGTCCATACTGCCGCGCCAATAGCCGCGGCAGCATGGACTGGCGCGGCCAAAGAACAGTCGTTTGGTTAGTTATCTCGCCCCCGTTTCCACTGTTATGCATTCCTACCCCTATAAATACCTCCCCAAACACGAAATAAAGGAGACGGAGAGCAGATTGGAGCATAGAGCCTTGAGTTTTTGGTGAATTAGAGCAAGAGAGAGAGTCTTCCTTCTTCACAAACATCCTCAAGAAGCTTTTGGCGATTCCTAGAGATCTAAGCTCTGACTTGATCTTTAGAAGAGTGGACATCTTACATCGATAAGATATTCGCTTTAAATTCTTACTTCGATAAACGAAGGAAGAATTCTCAAAACCTTCACGATTCAATCAGAATCTGTGAATCAGTGGTCCACGGGCTAACGCACCCCCGGCACAGGCAAAGATCCCACGCAAGCAGTGATCCAAACAACGATCCTGTGTTTGTTTCTAAAAAGTTGTAATTTTCCTTTTGTTGTGTAAAAAAAGTCTTATAAAAAGACTATTTCTTTTGAATTTGTTGTAATCGACCAGAAGATATAATGAATTCCACAATGAAACCAACTTTTGACGAAAACAGACGGTTACCGAGATTCATAGCTTTTTGGGGTTAGCTGGCTATTACAGGAAGTTCATTCAGGACTTCTTGAAGATTACGATACCACTTACACACCTTACGAAGAATGGTGTATAGTTTACTTGGAGCACGGAGTGCCAGAAGGCCATTGATACCTTAAAGGATAAGTTGACTACGGTGATAGTCCTTACTATTCCGAGCAGTGATAGGACATTTATCGTATACACAGATGCATCGTTAGCAAGTTTGGGAGGTGTTCTAATGCAGACTCAGAGGGTAGTAGCATACATCTCACGACAGCTAAGGGTACATGAGAAAAACTACCATACTCATGATTTGGTGTTAGCAACGGTAGTATTCGCACTGAAGGCGTGAAGACACTATTTGTATGGAGTTCAGTTCGAGCTATTCACATATCACCAGAGTCTGAAGTACCTATTCTTCCAAAAAGAACTCAATCAGAGACAACGGTGATAGATTGAGTTCATCAAGGACTACGAGTTTGTAATTCAGTATCACCCGGGGAAGGCGAACGTCGTAGCAGATATTTTGAGTAGGAAGCGTCGACATCGGGTTACGGACTTAAGGTGCTCGTTGTATCGAGATCTTTTTACTCTTAGCCAATTTGATTTTAGACCAGAGATTGGCAGGACCAACACATACTAGGGAGCTATATCAGTACATCCATCTTAGAGGGACAGAGTAGTCAGAGCTAAGTTAGAGGACTCTTGGATTCAAATCCGGAAGGAGGAGATTTCCAAAGAGCCCAAGGACGATTGGACCATTGGAGCAGATGAAGGCCTTCGAATGAAGGGTTGATTGGTTATACCAGCTAGTGTAGAGCTGAAGAAGGAGTTGCTTGATGAAGCACATCGTACCTGATATTCAGTGCATCCAGGAACCACTAAGATGTACAAGAACTTGAGGAGACACTTTTGGTGGAGTGGTATGTGTAGGAAGATTATAGAATATGTGGCTAAGTGCTTTACCTGCTAACAAGTGAAGGTAGAACACCAGAGATCAACAGGGACACTTTAGCCTTTACCCATCCCAGAATAGAAGTGGGCGGACATTTCTATGGACTTCATTGTAAGGTTGCCGAAGTCGAAGAAGGGGAACGATTCAGTTTGGGCGATAGTGGATCGGTTGACGAAGTTAGCATATTTTATTCCAGTGAGGACTACTTATACCACCGAGACATATGCGAGGATATTTATCTGGGAGATAGTTCGACTTCACGGAGATCCAGATACGATTGTATCAGATCGAGGCTCAGTTTTCACCTCGCACTTTTTGATACGGGTGTATCTTCTCTTCAAAACTTAGCGATCATTATGGGAGCTTGAGGATAGATGATTCTCATGGTAACTTAAAAATAGAGGTGTAAAATAATACAGTAAAACACAGGTCGAAGCATGGAATGAGAAGGTGAATTAAAGAATCGAAGCGTCCAATTTTCAGCTCGTGAGTCGACTCATACATGCACATGAGTCGACTCATCAGGTTGAGTCGACTCATGCATGTCATGAGTCGACTCACGAAACCCAGCAGTTTTGTCAGAAGTTTCTGACTGGTCGACTCATGACTGTCATGAGTCGACCCATGTGTCATGAGTCGACTCATATATGCACATGAGTCGACTCATCGATGGTTTACTGGTTAGTTTGGGTTTCTGTTTACACGAATTCCTGTGGGATTTGGGCTTGGTTATTTTCCACTTTGCGATCCACATTATTACACCTATATAAGGGACTGTTTAGGGTTTCTAATCAATCAGATATAATCAAAGAGAGATTATAATCAAGAGAGATTAGGGTTTAGAGAGAATTGAGAGTTTGTTCTCGATTCTAGTGAGATTGTGAGAGAGGGATTGTAATCTTTTCATATCATAATCTAGAGATGGTATTTTCCTTCGCTACATACTGAATTATTCTTGTATTTATGTCATCCTCTTCTCAACCCATCTTTAATAATTCCACGATCAAAGGTGCTCACACGGCGACTCGTATCAAGTTGGTATCAGAGCGATCAGATCCTGTGAAGGGGGCATCCTGTGTATGGTCCTAACTCGATCGTAATACAAGAAGCTAGGCGAGATCATTATTTCATTGGAAGGAGTTCAGAAATTAAGAAAGGAGAAGATGACTGAAGGGGATAATTCAGCAAGGCTTGATGCAATGGAGAAGCAGATCGAGATGATCGGTTCTACACTCAATCAGCTTGTAGGTCTCATCAATGGAAAGGACAAAAAGGAGGAATCTTCTTCGAAGGGTAAGAAGAAGCTCGAAGAGTCTGATAGAGAGGGCGAGAAAACTGGTTCTGATGAGGAGGCCGAGATTTTTAAGACTGCTCCACATCAAGGGGTAAGAATTACTACCAGAATTTGAAAATTGATTTCAAGGTGGAGATTCCTGTTTATGATGGGAGTGTCAATGTAGAGAAGCTCGATGATTGGATCGAGCGTATGGAGATGTATTTCGCTCTCTATGGATATTCATCCAAAGAGAAGATTGTGTTAGTGACTTTGAAGCTTTCAGGGCATGCGTTAACGTGGTAAAAATCCTACTACAAGCAGGAGAAGAAGGCGATGTCGTGGAACAAGTTTAAGAAGCTACTGAGAAAGTAGTTCTATCTAGTGGGGTTCCTTAAGGAGCGTTGGTACAAGTGGTACAGCTTATGCCAAAGATTCAATCAGACCATTCAAGAGTACACGATGGAGTTCCAACAGCAGGCGATGGTTCTAAACATCGCGACAGACAAATACTCCATCTTCATGAAGTATATAGTGGGTTTGAACGAATACATCCGGAAGGAGATGAAGCTATTCATGGCCGAGTCTATTGCAGAGGCAAGCGTGAAAGCTATTACTATCGAGGGCAAGCAAAAGAAGAGCAACAAGGCAAAATGAGATGCAAAACAGACGGGAGGTGAGTCTAGTGGTTCCAAACATAAGGAGGAGAAGAAGGGTGATCCAGGAAGAGCAGAACTGATTTGTAGTCACTGCGAGAAGATAGGACATATCGCTGATCGATATTGGGAGAAGTATCCTCATCTGAAGCCAAAGGGGTTGAAGAAGAAAGAGGAAAAAAGGCATATATGATAGCACATGGTCCGAAGAAAGTTCCTGGGATGATAGAGCCCAACAGTAGTCTCAATCTTATGGTAGGAAAACAGGCCACGAAAGAGGACGAAGACCCCCCGAGAGCAACTCTTTATGCTGAAGTTGCAAGTGAAGACCAGTTTGGTTGATGCCATTGTTGATCTAGTCAACGAAAAGAATTTGATATTCGAGGCCTTGGTTCAGAAGCTGGGTCTAAAGACAGTCAAGCATCTGAAACCCTATCCATTAGGGTGGATTCAGAAGGAGATGTGACTAAGTGTAGTTGATCAATGCACTGTCAGATTTACGTTCCATGAGTCATATATTGACGAGGTCATGTGCGACGCTATTCCATTGGATGTTTGTCATGTTATACTGGGCAATCCATACTTGTGGGATAGATACGCAATCTACGAAAGACGAGCTCAGAAGTACACATTCACCAAAGATGGTAAAAAGTTCATATTTCATTCGGCGTCTCTTCCGAAGGAGGCAAACTTGGTGACGATGATGCGAGCGAAGAGGCTAGTGAATGCAAGCAAGAAGTTTGTCTCGCTGTGCATTAGACTTCATGATGAGACATCGAAAAGGAGTTGCATGTTGGAGTGGAAGACGACTACGATGAGGTAAGGAACGAAGGAGTCATTTCCAGTTGTACGTCGATATCAGGTTCCTAACAAGGCCAGGTGGTACAGAAAGAATGGAGGAGCTCATGAGTTTCCTCAGCTGAAGTTCTAACTTGAATGAGACTTCAAGTTCCTAAAGGGGGGACCCATGATACGGGTGTATCTTCTCTTTGGAACTTAGCGATCCTCATGGGAGCTTGAGATTAGATAATTTTCATGATAACTTAAGAATAGAGGTGTAAAACAATACAGTAGAATGCAGGGTCAAAGCGTGGAACGAGACGACGAATCGAAGAATCAAAGCGTCTAGTTTTCAGCTCGCGAGTCGACTCATACATGCACATGAGTCGACTCATCAGGTTGAGTCGACTCATGCCTGTCATGAGTCAACTCACGAAGCCCAGCCATTTGTCAGAAGTTTCTGACCAGTCGACTCATGACTGTCATGAGTCGACTTACGAAGCCCAGCAGTTTTGTCAGAAGTTTCTGATCGGTCGACTCATTACTGTTATGAGTCGACCCATGTGTCATGAGTCGACTCATATATGCACATGAGTCGACTCATCGATTGTTTCCTGGTTAGTTTGGGTTTCTGTTTACACGAATTCCTATGGGGTTTGGGCTTAGTTATTTATTACTTTACCATCCACGTTGTTACACCTATATAAGGGGTTGTTTAGGGTTTCTAATCAATCAGATGTAATCAAAGAGAGATTCTAATCAAAAGAGATTAGGGTTTAGAGAGAATTGAGAGTTTTTTCTCGATTCTAGTGAGATTGTGAGAGATGGATTATAATCTTTCCATATCATAATCTAGAGATGGTATTTTTCTTCGTCACATACTGAATTATTCTTGTGTTTCTGTCATCCTCTTCTCAACCCATCTTTGATAATTCCGCGATCAAAGGTGCTTGCACGACGACTCGTATCACTTTTGGAGGAGTTTCCAGGATTCATTCGGCAGCAGGTTATTGCACAGCAGTGTATTCTACCCTTAGACAGACGGTCAGACAGAGAGTGAACCAGGTGTTGGAGGACATGTTGCGGGCTTGTATCATTAATTTTCAAAGCTGCTGGGTGGATCATATTCTGTTGATAAAGTTCTCTTATGATAATAGTTATCAAGCGACGATTGGTATGGTCCTATTTGAGGCATTGTACGGGAGACCTTGTAGATTCCCTATATGTTGGGTAGAACCGGAGGATAGCTTGTTGTTTGGACCAGAGCTAGTGAGGCAGACTATCAAGAATGTAGCATTGATCAGGGAGCATATTTTAGCCGCTCAGAGTCGGCAGAAGAGCTACGCGGATCATAGATGTCGACCTTTAGAGTTTCAGATGGGAGATTATGTCATGCTGAAGGTATCGCCGATGAAAGGTGTCCAGCGATTTGGCAGACGGGGAAAGCTTGCCCCGAGATATATTAGTCATTTTCAGATTGTTGAGCGTATTGGGGCTGTTTCATATAGACTAGATCTTCCAGCATCGATGTCTAGTGTGTACGATGTATTTCATATTTCGATGCTCAAGAAGCACTTGCATGATGAGGAGAGACAACGACTGTTGGATACTGTGGAGATTGAGCTTCAGGACGATTTGTCTACTATTGAGATCCCAGTTTGTATACTTACTAGAGAAGACAAAAGACTTAGAAACAAGGTGATTCCTTTGATGAAGGTCCAATAGGACCGGAAAGGATCTGAGGAGATTTCTTGGGAACGCGAAGAGGATATGCGTCGTGACTACCCACACCTGTTTGAACAGGTAAATTATTTAGATTATGCTTTTCTTATGGTTTATGATGATTTTGGGATAGTCATATTTATCTTTAACACTAGAATGAGGGTATTATCACTTAATCCTTAATCATTTGAAATACATGATATATATAAGGGAGGTTCCTTATTTGAATTTTTCGCCTGACGAACTAGTCCCGTTTAGTTAGGGGTTAAGTGGGAGTATCCGCATTTTAGATTGTTAAGCATAGATATTGCTAGTAATTTATATCTAGAGATTAATGGTATGAGATGTGTACGGGAGAGTTTTCTTGTTTGGATTATCCTCTCTTAGTTTTTTTCTCATATTATTAATTCCTAAGATACGTTGCGGAATTTCGAGGACTAAATTCTTTTAAGGGGAAAGAATGTAAAACCCCAAAAATTTGAATATTTTATGATAAATAATGATAAATATGTTATATGGTAAAAAATAATATATTTTGATGTTTGAATATGATAAGAATTTATTTGAGATCAATTCAATATATATTTGTGAATATATGAGTGCATATGTGCAAGTCATGCACAAAGGCCAAAAGAGAAATCTGAGATTTATGACCAGTTATAAGTTTCTATATTTTACATACTGATTCAGTTAGAATATGAGAAAGTGTAAAAGATCAAAGTTGTAGGTCTCTTCAATAGCTTTCCAATAAATCTTAAATCACCTTATTCGGAGGTCAGACGAAAAAGTTATGACCAATATACCGAACCCCAGCCTGTGTGCAGGTTTCTATACGGTCGACTGCTGGGCATGCAGACGCCAGGATTATCTCTGTTTCAGGTTGGCTTTGTTTATACCAAACCCGGGAGTATACCTAAGTATATATATCCATTTTGAAGCTCTCAGAACCCTCTTTTAAGCCCTAATAGCCTCAACCCCCTCCTCTCTCTCTCAAGCCCTAAACCCCCTTTCTTTGGCGATTCTTGGAGGATTTTGGAGGAGCTGACGTGAGATTCATCGGTGTTCAGCGAAGGAGGATCGTTCTCACTTGTCTTTGGGAGTTCATCAACACCCCTCAGGCGAGTTTCATCTCAGCCAATCCTACACCTATGTTTTAAACGTTTTTAATAAAGTTTTCATGTTTTTATGAGCCTAAAATGCTATTTTATATATAAAGATAAATCTTTATATTGTATGTTACAAAAAGAACAAGTTTTTAGTTAATAAAGATCACCCATGAATTTTTTTAATGCAGATCAGTTTCATCTCGCCTAATCCTACACCTATGTTTTAAACATTTTTAATAAAGTTTTCTTGTGTTTTATGAGACTAAAATGCTATTTTATGTATAAAGATAGATCTTTATATTGTATGTTGCAAAAAGAACAAGTTTTCAGTTAATAAAGATCACCCATGAATTTCTTAATGCAAATCTAGATCTGAAAATTTTTCTAACAAGAGTTTTGAAAGAAAGATAATTGTTTTCAAACGTGTCGACATGTATACATATGTTTAAAAATGTTTCTTTTTGTCTATAGTGATTAAATTGTATTTTTTTACATATTCTAAAAATACTAAATCACGTATATAGGATTTGTAGTATATAGAATCGTCGTATAATGGCTTTTGAATCAACCTCGAGGAGCAGAAACCTGTAGAAAAGGTTTCTGTCTCTTCGCGATCGACCGTTGGGGAATTTTCTGTATGTTCATGTTGTTGCATAAGTTTGTGTGGCTGGCGAGACACCTAGGTTATATGGGATTATAATACACTGGGATTTGTGTATATGAGTTGACTACGGACATGAGTTTTAGATTCACTCACCGAGGCACGAGAGTGAGTAGTAAATATAGTGATTTCTTTATATTACTTTCATGTTGAAGTCCTCGTGTTGGACTATAATCCATTGAAGTCATCGTATTGGACTATAATCCATTAAAGTCCTCGTGTTGGACTATAATCCATTACAGTCATCATGTTGGACTTTAAGCTTTTGCAGTTTATGTATTGGACATTTACCCTAACGGGAGACATACTTATGCTCGTGTTGTAAATTTCTAAATATCAAACCAATATTTTATTTTGGAGTAGATGATTGACTATCTATATGTATTAACAGCTATTTTTCTTTCTTCTAGCCCTTCCTCCTGGGGTTGGTTGAGATGTTACTCGCTAGCTCTTGACACTCATTGTTTCCCCTCTTTCAGGTAACGAGCCAGGTGCACGGAGAGCCGTAGGTTGATGAAGTTGCTCTAGCAGTTATTTATCTATATTGTTAGTAGTTTATATCAGAACTCCACAGTAGATGTGTTTATGAACATTTGTGTTATTATTCTAGTTTTGTAAAGGTGATGTGCCTAAATGTCATTTCATTTAATTTGCTATGTCGAGACACTTGTATTCAGTCAGATGTTATTTCTGTCAAAGATTGGTCTATTTTTTTAGTGGTGATAATTTCTTCAGAATATCTGTCGTTTAGTATTTCTTATGTATATTTTCTCTAGCCTGTTTTGTACCTACACCTGTTGTTGATTCTACTAAATAGATAGTAATTATGATGGTAAAACATGCTATTGCACATTGTAGTTCATGGCAGGTTTGACATTCTTGATTTTATCTTGGACCACAGCCTTGTTAAAACCAGGGGCGTCACAGGCTCTTAGTGGGGCCGTAGGAGAGGGCGAGGGAGGAGAGGAGAGGTGGGGTTTTGAGAGGAGGTTGAGCTTGAGAGCGAGTGATTGGATTTGTGAACGGAAGGGAGGGGAGGGGAGGAGAGGGGTGAGGTTGAGGAGAGGATGAGGGAGAGTGCACGTGGGTCGGGGAGTTCACCGGAGAGGAAGGTTTGAAGGGGGTTGGAGGGGAGGAGGGAGCTCCATTTAAAGGTTTTGTTTGGGTTTTAATGGGGGTTTGTTGGGGCTTTGGTTTTTTGGGTTTCTAGCATTTGGGGGCTTGAGGGGGCTGAGATTAGAGGGAAGATGTTTGAAGAAGAAGTGGGGAGGGGTAAAGTAGAGATTATGGGTAAAAACATATAATATTGGGTAAATTATGAGCTGGAGGGGCAGATGCATAATTTTTTCAAAAATTGGGGGCTGTAGCACATTACAAATAGTATGAGGGGCTGGAGCACATTGCTTTTTGGGTTTTGGGGTCTTAAAGCAATTTTTCCTTATTTCTTTCTGTTATGGGACATATCTGTTCCGCGAATATATAACTTGATGAGTCAGCATCTCGACCAGCCCAACAAGTCGACACCCAGTGTCAGCGCGAGAAGCGGTGATAGTCGACACGAGAGATCCTGACCTCCCAGACGAGTCGACTTCTTTATGTCAACTTGAAAGACGATTATTAGCTGAGACGAGACAACATTCCCACCGGTTGAGCATGCCGACACTCCTGAGTCGATGCGAAAGGCGGTGTTGGTCGACACGAAAGTCAGCAACTCGAAGATATGACCATATGAGCATTGCTTCTCGACGAAGCTAAATGATTGCCCTTATCTCATATCTGTCAGCATAGGTGTCACTTCTCAACATTGTTTAATCTTTGATGATCATCATTAAGTGTCACTCCTCAACTGTCTTGAATACTTGTCAGCTGCTGGCTCCTAATGCTGCCGAAGTGATCTCCCGCCACTCACAAACCATCACGTGTGGAGCGAATGATGACTTATTTTCCAACTCACTCCTCATCACCGCCTCACTACCGTCTTACTGTATACCCATGGAGTGACCAACCTGCCCTCGGCATCTTCCATAAATAGAGAGGCTATTTGCTATAGCAAAAAGTTCACAATCTAAAACTCTTAAGAGCACACACTACACAAACCCAAGTTCATCAACTGACTTGATCGTCGGATGTACCACGGGGGAATTTATCCCCGCCCTCTTACGACTTTTTGTGTGCAGATTGCTCAATTATCTTAACTATAGAACCATGCATAAAGTCAAAGAAGAAAGCGACCCCTTGCAAACTCCGTGATTTTATTTAGCGGTGTGATATTTAACATCAACACTTTCATTTTAAAATTTTCTCTCAAATAAACTGACCTCCAATTGAAATATGCCATTAACTAATTATAAAATTTAGATAAACAATTAATCTATCATTTAATAAATTAATCTAACTAGAAAAAAATCAATAAATGAACATTTAATGATCAAAAGATCCTATCCAGAAAATAAAAATAAATAATCAAATGGTCAAGATTAACTATAGTTAAAATCTATTCATCTATAGACCGAATACTAAAATCTATTCATTTACTGTTAAATAGTTGGATGTAACCAAATACTAGGGTTGGCGCGGGCTAGATCGACCTGCGGACTGACCCAGCCCAGTCCACCATGGGTCATGACCCAGCCCGAACCGTCCAGATTCGGGACTAGAGAAATAGGCTCGGTCCACCATCGGCCCGGCCCGACCCAGCCCGACCCGACCCCTAAGTTTAATTATTAGTTTTTAGTTAACATTTTTTTTCTTTTTTCCTATTGTATTTGTAATTTAAATTTAAACTAAAGGAAAATTATTAACTTTTTGTGGACGTGGATCTTCCTTCAAAGTCCACACAATTTATATTTTTGTGTTTGCGGTGTTTTTCTGTGTGATGTTTATCTTTGTACAATGTGTGTGTATATATCATTTTAAACAAAGAGTAAAATAGAAAAAATAATTTAAATATAATTTAATAGATACTAATATAAAGTTAATATAGTTTAGAAATTAAAAACAAAAAATTAGAAAAGGTTTAAAAACTCATGGGCAGACCACGGCCTATAGGCCGTGGGCCGGGCCCGATCCGGGCTGCCCTAGACAGGTCATGGATCGGGACGTGTCTAATCCCATACTTGAAGATCAGAGAAATAAGCCCGACCCACTCTGACCTGGGCGGGCCTGGGTCGAACCCGACCTGACCTTGAACCCGACAGGCTGGGTCACGGACCTGAACCAACCCGACCTATGCCCACCCCTACCAAATACTTAGACAAATAATTAATAAACTATTTATTCATAATTTTTCTTTGTTTTCACCCCTAGTTGCAGCTACGCTAGATTGATTATGGGGTTCTCCAAAAGTACGAGAAAAAATAAACATACTTGTACTAGAAGGGGGGAAAGCACATTTAACACAAACTAAGGAAAAAAATTAACGTAAAATTACACAAAAACTGGTAGTGTGATGTTGGCCGACACCCACTGCTAGAGCGAGTTATTTTCATTCATAAGGTCTTTTATAGTGGACTTCATCAATTTTGAGCCATCGTATCTTGTTTGGGCTCTTTATGCGGAGTAGTTATTCTATTAAGATGCCCCGTATCGCATTGTAATCCGTTAAATTTACCAAACATTTTAACTTATAACCCATTTGACTTATGATCTATTTTGTGATTATAAGCCAACTAAATTATAATTCAGAAGTGCTTGCACATGCTCTAAGATACCTACTCACCCCCCCCCCCATCCGACGTTGAAGTTATTTTTTTAATGTATACTAATATAGTGCACGTGTTTTGTATGTGAGCATGTTTCTTTTGTTTTATGTTCTTCAAATACTTTTTGTTTGCCATAAAATAATGAAATAAATTGTATAGCAATATAAATTCTGAACAATTACAATTTTGTTCAAATGAATAAATTATATGATAAAACTGTGTATAAAGAATTTTATAATTAATTATCATAGTTTGGATAAATAATTTATTAAAATAATTATAACATATTAAATAAGGTATTCTCTTTTAAATATATTAATAATTAATAATATTATACATAGCATTATTATAATACTATTAGTTACTTCATATTAATTTATTACACTATTAGTAAATAATTTACTAAATTATATAATTATCAAATTACAATGTAATCTACTAATTTAAAAAAATTACTATTAAAATCATTATACTATTAATATTATTACAATTACGCACATAATATTTTATACTATTATATCATACTTTTAAAAAGCTAATAAAATGAAAGGTTAACCGGTAGTCCTCCATAAGAGGTGAAACCCAAAGACATAAAGCATAACCTTAATTCATTTTTATTATTTTTAATGTTTCTAGAAACTTAAATATCATACGAAGATAAATTAGGGATAAATTTCAAAATTTCTGTTAAATAACATAATTAAATTATAATAGTGTGACCAAAGGTTTTGAAAAGTTAGGAAACACATAATTAATAAGAGGTTATATATAATTAGTTAAGGTTTACTTATAACTAATGACATATTTGAAAATTATCAAACTTAAAAGCTTAAAAATAAAAATCAGAAGTTTCGACAAGATAATCCTCTTTTATATATAGTTTAAATATAGATATAGATCCATGGTAATGGGATGAATTTCTTTCTTTTACTGAGTCATATTATCAAAGCAGAATCAACATTTTTCTTAGGTATACACCTGTAAAATATTCTTAAATTAATCTCACATAATTCACCATCTATACCGACCTCAGTAGTAAAAGAAGGACAGATTTAAAAGTTGAAGTAAATTTGATCCATTATTAAGAAGTTCAAGGTAAATTTGATCCATTTCGGGCTGAATTGTAAAACGCTATCAATCCCCGTAAACTAGTGAAAATATCTCGTTAAAAGATGTTAACAGCTAGAGTAATAAATAATTTTGCATCATTTTGATGTAAAGTAGAAAGAAGAACACTGGTGTGGGAGAAAACAAACACAATAATGCGCTCAATTTGGAAAGTTTGGAGGGCCGGCTTCCAACTGGCTTTTAAACTTCAAGGTGTTGTTTGCGGAACCCTCAAAGTTCACGGGTTTTTTTGGGTAAAAGAGGCCATATCGCATTCAACGGTTGAGATCATTTTCTAAATCATCCTACGGTTCATAGATAATTCCCTTTTCTCTATATAAGCAGCATCTAGGGTTTAATGTTTCCTCCTCTCCGCCGCAGCTCTCCAGCTCCCCAAAGCCCTAATTTACGAGAGAGAGTTTCATCGTTGCTTCTGCGATCTCAACAAGATGGTATCTTTAACCTCTCTCTACTAAAAAATTTCAAAATTTAGGGTTTTTTCCTTACTGTTTTTGTCAATTTAGGTGCTCCCCAACGACATCGATCTCTTGAATCCGCCAGCTGAACTCGAGAAGAGGAGGCACAAGCTCAAGAGGCTCGTTCAATCCCCAAATTCCTTCTTCATGGTTTTCATCCCCATCCTCTATCTCTCTTTTGGATTAAATGCATGTTTTTTATTGCAATTATTTATTTTCATCTTTGGCT
This sequence comes from Asparagus officinalis, assembly GCF_001876935.1. Lineage (NCBI taxonomy): Eukaryota > Viridiplantae > Streptophyta > Magnoliopsida > Asparagales > Asparagaceae > Asparagus > Asparagus officinalis. The sequence goes on along the minus strand of NC_033803.1, from coordinate 6,973,433 downwards.
ATATTTTCTGCAGGATGTTAAGTGCCAAGGTTGCTTCAACATGTAAGTTCTTGTTATATACATTATTTTCGGTTAAGTTTTCACTTTGGGGTATGTTTGTTAGATTAACATTTTTGAAGATTGGAAATTTAATTCTTTTGCTTGTGTAGCAAATTTTTCTAATGTTTTAAGTTTGTAGGGTGTGGAAATCAATGGCAAAAGCCAAAAATTTGTTAGGGCTTTTGTTTGTGCGCCGAAATCTCCATACTTGTACTGCACCCCAAAATTCATTAATTTGTTTTGGATAACACTCGTATTTGTAATTTACACCCCAAAACTAACAACTTAGGGTTATGTCATTTGGGTTTGTTTTTGTTTGTGCTGATATTTTGTTTTGTATTCTTGTTGCAAAACTTTTAGGATACATTGTGTTTCACTATCCTTAGATTTTGTATAGATAAATCAGTTACATATTATTAGATTTAAAAAGATTGGGTTTCTGGAGACCCTTGAATTTGATTTATGATCAAGTAATAGTTTAGCAAATTTTGCTAAAGCCTGTAATTATTCTAGAAATTATTTGCAAGAGTCTAAAAATTCTGTAATTATTCTAGAAATTATTTGCAAAAGTCTAAAACTTAAGTAGTGTTTGCGACTGACCTGGTGCTAAATTTTTGCTTTGCAATTTTTATTGTCTTCATCTGAAAAGTTTTTCCCCATGCAATATAGGGTGAATCACAAAAGATCACGCTCAGTGACACTTCACTTAACTTCTAATTTCTACCAAGTTCACTTGGATGTAAAAACTAATATCATATGATATGGCAATTCTACACTTATTGTCTTCATCTGAAAAGGTTTTCCCCATGGAATTTATGGTGAATCACAAAAGATCGCGCTCAGTGACACTTCACTTAACTTCTAATTTCTACCATGTTCACTTGGATGTAAAAACTAATATCATATGATATGGCAATTCTACATACTCCCTCATAAAACATAATATTATTACACTCACATAAATGATTATTATATGGAAAGTTTATTAATACATCCAAAACTGATGATTATATTGGAAGTTGATTGTGTGCCCCTAAAATATTGCCAATGCCTTAAGTTTATAGTTGGATAGAAACTAATTGCAAAGATTAAAGATAAAATTAGTTTTACTTTTCTACGCAGCTGACCTTGTATTTGGGTGCTACAAATTTGGTTTTCAATTTGAATGTCTTGATTTTAAACTAATAGATGTCTCTTTTAAGATATAATGTGCATCTTTAACTCATAACTTTCACATTTAATTGAATTCATTGTATCGCAAGTTTGTCGGAACTAATTTATGAATGAATCCATGTATGAATAGTCCTTTTATAATTCAAGTATTTGGCTGGATTTCATTTAATTTGGTACTATTTATTTTTCTGTTGCAGAACTACCGTGTTTAGCCACTCGCAGACCGTCGTTGTTTGTGGTAACTGCCAGACTGTGCTTTGCCAGCCCACTGGAGGCAAGGCTAGGCTCACCGAGGGCTGTTCTTTCAGAAAGAAAGGAGATTAAGGGTGGTGATGCTTTATCATAGTTTCCTCTTTTCTTATAATTTATTGAAGTTGTTTCAAATGGATATTAGAGCTTAAGGTCTTTAGTCTTTAGCATGTTCCTATTTTTGGGTCTGTAACTTTAGCTTTTGCGATATTTGATTTGTGTTTTTTATTTCCAACATTTTTGAGAATTTGCTGTTTTCTGGAACACTTGTCATATGATGCCATTGATGGTACTTAACTAGGTTTCGTGTTGTTTTAAATTGGAATTTCAACATGGCTACCATAAAGATTTGTCATTTGGAAATTTAGGATAGCTTGGTCATTTGATGCTCTTATAAAAGTTATCTTTCTGTTTGTAGCTAGCAATTTGTATTGTTATTGTTTGTCAACAATTATACCTTCATTATGGATATAGAAGCTTATCATATCGTCCCTGCATCATGTAATATGCCTCAAAACTTTGTGATGTTATCTCCAACCTTTAAGAAACTACTGATCCTCTTAGATAACTATTTCCAATTTAGAATTTTGAAACCTATCTTGTGACCCTCGCACACAAGTATATTTCAAAATCAAATCTTCTCTTTTTATACAGGTGGATTTTATTATAGAACATCTTCCTTTTGTTGATTTACTATCCTCATGGGCAAGGACAATGTTCAAGTATCTACTTGTTTTAAATTGATTATAACTGAAAATTTCATGTAGCGCTGGTCAACCAGCCATCCCATCTCTAAATTTAAATTGGAAAGTGTATGGCTCGTCTTATGCTGTGATGGTATTGTGAAGCAGTATGTGTTATCAATTTTCATATATATGAATTGTGTCTCAAACTTAGTGACCAATCTTTTTTTTGACTTGTAAGTAGGGGTGCCGAACCGTATCCGTATCTGAGGAAATATCTGTAACCGTATCTGTTAGGATACGAATATGGTTACTCAAATCTATAACCGATAGGATATGATTACGGATATGGTGTTGTAGTGAAATATCCGTATTCGAAAATATCCGAATACATATTGGTCATACTCTTACGATAGTTTCGAGTCTTAGATTATGGATTTGTGATTAATTTTGATGATCAAGATGTTTAATCTTAGCTTTTCAATCATAATGAACATATTAACGAATTTTTTTTGTATCACATGATTATATATTTCTGAATACTATCTAGTTTTCTAATATCCTTTTTGTATCCGCATGCATATCCGTTTATATATCAGCATCTATATCCGTAACCATATTCGATTTTGGCGGATATGTATATGAATTTTTCTTACCGACGTATATTCGTATCCATATCCGTATTCGAGATGTGTAAGCGGATATGGATATGGTAAGTGTCATATCCGAGCCGTATCCGCTCTGTTAACACCCTTACTTGTAAGTCAGTGGCAAGTAAGCATCTTTGTTTGCTTTACTTGTAGTTTGTATGCAGTTATTGATATTTATTTGGATTGGAAATGTAATTGCTATTTATTTGGATTAAAATATAGAAAAATTGCTTTAAGGCCCCAATAAAAACTTGATGTGCTCCAGCCCCATGTATTATTTCGAATGTGTATTAGCCCTATTACACTTCCCAAAATGTGTTCCAGCCCTGTTTACATTTCCCAAGACAAAAAAACCCAAAAAACCCAAACTACCCCTATTCTTCTTCTCCTTCTCTGCCAGTCCTTTTTTTCCATGGAGACCACAACCCAATCCTTACTCTTCTCCGCATCACCTCCCGGCCCATCATCTTCATCTCCGACCGCTCCCTCGCATACCCCGCCACCATCCGCCCCATCTCTGCCGACGGCCGCGTGAACATCTTCGATCGTTCGATCCCGGCGTCTCGCTGCATGGAGCAGCACCCCCTCCACCTCATCTATCGCTCCGACTCCCTCTTCCTCGGCCGTAAAGTCCCCGCCCTCTCCGCTTCGGACAGGCTCTTGCCGGGCCACTCCTACTTCCTCATCCACTCCCACTTATTCCACTCTGTCCTCTCCTTCGTCACCCTCGTCTCCTCCTCCTCTTTCGTCAGAAGCTTTGACATCAAGAAGACAGAGAAGGGGATGGTGAGGGTAAGGGTGATGGCGATGTGAGCGGGAGGAAGCACTTCAGCGCGAGAGGAGGAATGTTGGATGATGAGGAGAGGAGGGGGTTGAGGGTTTGTGATAGCGAGGAGCTGGAGAAGGAGTGCAGGCTTATTGGGATGAGGAGTTGGAGGGGAGGAATGCTGGAGCTGGAGAAGGAGGTCCCGCGAAGGTGGAGATTTTTGGGGCCTTGAAGGAATAATAGAGAGAGCTTGGCGAGGATGAATGAGTCGGAGTTTGATTCGTTGCATGTGGCTGCACAAGAGGGGCATCAAGGTATTCATGAAAGAAAGAACTTTGATTAATTGATTGATTGTATGCTATTGATTTGCTAAAATGTTTTGGAAATAAATTATGTGGTTGAGTTCATGTCGAGATATTTGATATTGTTGTTGGATGTGAGAAGGTAAGGGAGGTTTTTGATACCTAGTCTCATCTTCATTCTAAAACGCAGCGACGACGTTGTACGAGACAAAGACCAGTCCAATTTCAAGCTAACTAATTATTTTGTATATATGTGAACTATAACCAGAATGTGATATAAAAATGATGTACAAATAAGCAAGAGCAATATTTATCATACTAACTAATTAATTTTCAACGGTGCCACTTAAGGGGGGGTTAGTCACCTAGAACTTTTTAAGTAGAACTGGGATAATTGGTAAAGTGTGATAATTTTTTGACACTGGGATAATTTAGTGGAACAATGATGGGTAATTCTTAAAGTAGGATAATTTGGTAGGATAATTTGGTGGGATAATGATGGATAATATTATGAAGTTGCATAATTTGGTAGGATAATTTGGTGGAGGTAATGGTGGGTATAAATTACTATTGTTAATAATTGTATATTAAAAATAATATAATATTGATAAGCAAAATCTAGTGATAACTATAAAATATAATGCAATAAAGCATCACTATTCATCTCAAATAATAAAATAATTTATAAATAAATAAAAATCTAAATCCCTAGAGTGACTCGACTTCCATCATCCCACATGGCTTCTATCATCCCACATGGTATCTGCCATAGAATTTCTCCAAACTCCTATAGCTGTTCGTTGAGTCTGTAACTCGTCTTCTTTATCGGAGTCATCGTCTGCATCAGCAACATTTCGTGGAGCTTCTAGTGGAGGATCATAAATGTCGACGTTCAGATCTCATAACATCATAAAGAAAGAAAAATAAACATTTTTCAGCCATTAACCATTTGGACCAATCTCATCATGATCGCTGAAACCAAATCAGTAAATAAATGAAATGTACACAGGAATCATCCGTGGCCTCTAAACATAATTTAACGTCAAAAAGCTATCAATAAAGTAATACATCTTGAAGATAATAATAAAAGATCTAATCATCACAAAAACAAAGTAAAGACAGAAAAATGAACGGATGATTGACTTCATGGCAGAGAAATTTTCTAGGCGGAGAAACTAACCAAGAGGGAGGGAGGCGGCGTTTCACTTTTTTTTTCCCAATTTTATTCTTTCCAATGTGTGGGATAATTTGAGAGAGGAGAACTTATGGTTATATATATAGGTAGTATAATTTGTGGGATAATTATGACCAATTATCCCAATTCTAATTCTAGTAGAATTCTACTTGACTAACGCACCAAAAAAATAATACAGTTCTAGTTCTACAAAAGTTCTACTTGACTAACACTATAAAAAAATATCTCATTTCCTAGTTCTATGTGACTAACACCTTAAAAATTTATCCCACAAATTATCCCAATTCTAGTTTTAAGTTCTAGATGACTAACCCCCCCTAAGGGAATATGTAACATGTTATCCATAGCACGTAACATGTTAACGATAATAGTAAACATGTTAACTATTAAAGTTAATATGTTAACCGTTGTAGTTAACATGTTAATTGTTATCGTTAACATGTTAACTATTATTGTTAAGATGTTAACGATAATAGTTAACATGTTAACTATTATATATAAACTGATAACTATCACAACTTACATGTTAACTATAATATGAACGCATGTTAAATGTAAAAGCCAACACATTAACTATAATTTGTAACGTGTTATCCATAAGCTGTAACATATCAAGTTGAGGATTTTGAGTAAGAAGCTTACACAGAAAAATGATGACACGATCGTATACTGCTTGTTTGATGACATGTAGCATGTTAAATGAGAACTATATTAACATGTTATAGTTAAATATAATCCGTTAACACGTTAATATAGTTCTCATTTAACTATAACACGTTAATATTTATTAAGTTACGTATTATAGTTATCAATTTACATATTATAGTTCTCATTTAACGTGTTAACGGATTATGTTAACATGATGTGTATTATAGTTAACATATTAAATGAGAACTATATTAACGTGTATATCACCCGAAATAATAGGATAAGGATGTTAGTTAACTATAACATGTTAAATATAATATGAACTCATGTTAAATGTAAAAACTAACATGTTATCAGGATAAGGGTGTTAGTTAACAGATTATAAATAACAGTTAACATATAATGGATTATAGTTAACAATTTACTAAATATAGTTATCAATTTACCATCCAAAGTTAACATATTATCAGTATAACTTAACAAGCGAACTGCGTAAGTTAACATGTTATCAGTGTAACTTAACAAGCGAACTGCGAAAGTTAACATGTTAATTGTGTAACTTAACAAGCGAACTGTAAAAGTTAACATGTTATCAGTGTAACTTAACTAGCGAACTGTGTTAGTTAACATGTTATCGGTGTAACTTAACAAGCGAACAAAGAAAGTTAACTTGTTATCAGTGTAACTTAACAAGCGAACAAAGAAAGTTAACATGTTTCCGATGGCATAACAGATAACATATCTTCTTTATACACTTGTACAATGATGGCTGACCCAATCAGTACAAATACTAAACATACATTGAGCAAATCTATACTTTGCTCGTTCATAAACATTTCACATAGTCTAGAGGAGGAGAAACTAATAAACTCTTCACTCTCAATTTCTTAATTTCTTCTAATAAAACTTATTTATATATTAGTAATAAACACAATCTCCACCGACACGGCACCACGCTTCAACGCTCTCTCTGGTCAGCAATCGTGACCCCAACCTAAAATTAACCTTCGTCGACCGCTAAGAACGACGACGGAGTCGTCGACAATGTCGTCAAGCAAAAAATCGAGTTTTTTGAGCCACACTACATGTCCAAAAGCTCATCAAAGAGTTTTTTGAGCAAACAAAGAGTTCAATAGCTCATCAGACTACATGTCCAAAAGCTCATCAAAGAGTTTTTTGAGCAAACAAAGAGTTCAATAGCTCATCAGACTCCAAAAGCTTAACACTACATAAAATTTTGAGCAAACAAAGAGTTCAATAGCTCATCAGACTCCAAAAGCTTAACACTACATAAAAACAAAGCCAAAGTACATGTCCAAACTCCATATTACAGCAAAAAGTCGAGTTTTTTGAGCCATTTCATCAAACATACAACCACCCATACTCATATTTACACAAGACAACTTCCCACCTTAACATAATTATCCAAAACACAAACTTTTTTCTCCACCGAAGCATTTCGTCAAGCACCAAGTTCGCCCTTTCACTTATTCACAGAAAACCAAAACAAAAAAATCATCAGCAAAAAAGGGGGAAATTCGCTCCTAAAATGCAAAAAATAGAGATAAAAATTGCATCTTTGTCGTATTGGAAATGAGAGTGAGAGTGAGAGAGATCTGAGAGAGGAGGAAGAGGGAGTCAGAGCGGCGTATGAGGTGGAGGGGGTGCTGCTCCATGCGGCGGGACGTCGGGAGCGGACAGTCGAAGAGGTTCACGCGGCCGTCGGCTGAGATGAGGCGGATGGTGGCTGGCGGGGTATGCGAGGGAGCGGTCGGAGATGAAGATGGTGGGCCGGGAGGTGATGCGGAGGAGAGTGAGGATTGGATTGTGGTCTCCATGGAAAAAAAGGACCGGCAGAGAAGGAGAAGAAGAAGAGGGGTAGTTTGGGTTTTTTGGGTTTTTTTGTCTTGGGAAATGTAAACAGGACTAGAACACATTTTGGAAAGTGTAATGTGGGTTAATACACATTAGAAATAATAAATGAGGATGGAACACATCACATTTTTATTTTTGGGGCCTTGAAGCAATATTTCCTTAAAATATTGCCTTTTCAGGTTGTTATCATATCCCATGTTTGATACGGTTGTTGAAAAAAGTAAACAGACAACTATATACTCTGTTGGATTTGCCGATAATTCTGTTTATGTTTGTTAGGGTTGATTTGCATGGGCATGATATCTTTGACATGTAATTGGTGTTTCAAATTTTCATTGTTGGCATGTGGATCTCTGATCATACATATTTGTATTATAATTTCCTACAGTTGACAATGTCAGATATATTCCCTAGAGAATGAATATGGAAACAAAGAGGGAGTACATAATTTACATACAGTATCTGTCATTAGTTCTGGTTTTTTGGTAAATCATCCTACTTTTGCCTCCGGAGATTGTACCCATTTTAACAGTTCATTACTCTCAAAATTTCTTTTTTTCGAGCAGGGAAAGATGGTTGCAAATAATGAGATTGATTTCTGATGCCTAAAACCTTATTAGGTTTCAAAAACACTTAAAACCATGGATACTTTATATCATTGTATTTATATTCGTTAACAATTTTATAGTGGTTAATGTGAAATGAAATTTTATTAGTTCAGAAGTTAAGAAAAACATTTGCAAGGAACTGCTGCATAGTTTTTTTTAGGAACCATTCATAAGTATTTAAGAACATTATTGAGAATTTACTTATGCTAATTTAAATTATATAAGTCTACAAGCTAATTATTAAATGAGAGTATAAATAATCAAGAGTCCTATCTTCCCTTTTTAAGCTGTAGGGTAAAATATCAAGTGAAAATCTATCAAATAAGTAAGTGTATGGACTTATTGAAACTTGATAACTTGAAAAAGTAATGATAAATGACAAAATTACTTTTTCCAATAAAAGCTTGTATATATATTTTTTTGAGCTTTCTTTTGCATAATTATTTTAAGTGATCTTAGAATCTTTTAACTACACACTTTAAATCGAGCAACGGATCCACTGATATTCTGAGCAACACTCTCTTCTAAGTGCTAAATAAACAGAATCTTGTAACATCATGGATCAACTGATATTCTGATCAACATTAATCTCTTCTAAGTGCTACATAAATAAGTCATAAATGTCCTCTTTCAAGTTTTGTATAAAGTAAAAAGCAGACTGATACAGGTTTTCTCCAATATCTCGTCTAAGCGAAGAAGCATGTAAAGTTCAACATCTCATCAAATTAAAGAAGCACACAGAGTCCCATAATCCACTTGTTCCCTATACAAGAGTACACATGTAATACGAATTATGTGATGTGGTCACGTAGTTGTGCATCTCAGCAGGCAATGCAAATGCCTGCTCTAAAGTTTCTTATATAAGTTGTACTGGTAATGATGTTGCACATTCCCTAGCTAAGTCGGTTGAGTGTTTGTACTTTTGTTTTTGGTCTGTTTCTGTCCCTTTGTTTTTAAGACAGAGTGTTATTGAGGACTTGGTTGATTAGATTATCCTACCTGTCTTTTCAAAAAAAAAGAAAAATTTATCGTAGCCTTGTAGAAGGCGTTAGACTTGAAAAGCACAAAAGTCCCATCATAAATTTAAATAATAATAAATAAATAAATAAAACGGGGACCAATCAAATTTGAATTCATATTGATAACTTCTGAAGTTTAACTCTACATTTTTGCACAATTCTGGTTGTTACCACAAAGAATGGCCTAGAGAAAGTCATCAACCTAAAAATCAATCATAAAATCCTTTGGTAAGGGAACACGTCTGTCTGATTAAGGCAAAATAGCCAGATTGATATATTTTTTAGAGGCTTGGTGACATGTTAGTATATATTTTTTAGTTTTGTCAGATTTGTATAAATTTTCGACTCCGGCGTCATATAGGCCTTAAATTTGGCCGGAGTTACTGTTCCGGCCGGGGTTGATGTTGATGATATAGAGAGTTTTTTTATCTTTTTCTTTTCCTTCACATTCTCAGAATATGAGGCAGGGGCTAAGATTGGGAAAAAGGACTTTTGGAGTGTGCAAGTTACTTAGGTAGGTTGGTAATTACTCATCCATAGTCGAACACGTACTACTTGACCATGACCATGATTAATAAATTGGATAGGTTTTGTGACGAAAGGACTAATTTCAAACATTTTAATTTTAGGAACCTAACAGCAAATTCAATGATTGGAGGGACTAAAGGAAAGATTTGAGGGTCTAATGACGGAATAACCCTTAATTCTCAACTTCCAAGTGACCCACATATTAGCAGCACTGCATCATCTTGCTCTTGAGGTTATCAAGAACTTGCTCATTCAAGACTTAATTTCTTCTAAGATCATTATTTATGTTTCCGTGTTACGAGGATGCGATTAGTTTAGATATGTATAATTGCAGTTAGGAGTCACTAAAGTTTCTGAATGCCTGCGTTCACAAAGCATTCTCATTAAACGAGTACCCAAATCGTACGGTCTTCTCCCCTAAACTATCTTAGGCTTTTGACGGTATTTGCTGGTTATGGATGTGGGGGGTGATTTGCGTAGCTCTTAACTTATCTTAGGATGAAATTAGTGAATCAAAGCTTTGTGTTATGAGGATCTCTCATCATATACATTTTTATTCATAATTTCCAACAGTTTATTATCAAATATTTATAATTCCTAGAGAATGGAAAGATGGACCACATTATTTGCATCTAGTTCCACAGTCATTGGTCTGATTTTTTTTTTTTTTTTTTTTTTTTTAATTC
>NC_033803.1:6957045-6963002 GCF_001876935.1 Asparagus officinalis | reverse complement strand
TGTTTTTTTTTTTTTTTTTTTTTTTTTGTTAAATCATCTAACTTTTGCTCCGGAGATTTGTCCCTATTCTAACGGTTAACCCAGCACTCTCAAAATCTCTGTACTTTTAGAGGAAAAGTGCATGAACTAAAGTAAGAGCTAAACCTCGAGTCCTAAGCTTCCTCATTTCAATCTTAGTGATTATATGCAGTGGCGTAGCCATGATTTTTTTTGCCCTGGGCGAAAAATAAAGGTGGTCTACGAATATGTCGTGAATCAAACTTCTCTACCATTTCTTCTGTGTCGAGGCCGGAAGTAATTTCTTTTTCAATAGAAAGTATCATGTTATTAGCAAGCAATTCATCTCCCATCTTGTTGTGCAATGATGTTTTTATGAGTTTCATTGCCGAAAATGCTCTTTCCGTGCTTGCAGTCGAAACATGAAGAGTCAACACGAGCCGAATCAAGTTCTTTTATAATGTACAGTGCCGGTTCTGAAATACTAATTAATTTCTTTTCATTTTGCTTAAGCAACTTAGCTCAGTTGCTCATAAGAGGTTAATAACCGTCGTCACAAGTGTTTACCTTTGAATGACCCCTCCACACAAGATGCAATTCTTGCCCTGGGCAGCTGCCCAGGGTGCGCAAGCCCCTTACTGGCTACGCCTCTGATTATATGTTCACAAGAACAACTTACAATACGTGGTTTTTTTTTTTTTGGATATTAGTTATATGGAAATCAATTTCTGATGATGGCACTGTAGCACAATCCAACACGTGGAAAACAAATATCAACTTTTAGTAGTTGATAAATTAAGAAAACTATGGACAGAATAGTTATACAGACTAATTGTGAATAAAGAAACTATTGGACGGAGATGAATTATGCGATTTAAGCATAAGTGTAATGCTTATTATAGTTAAAGAGTTATATATTAAATAAATTTTCTATTCTTGTAACAATATCTCTTTGCATGAACAAGTTAAGAGCTATCGTGGAAAGACATCTAATTGGGCAATCTAGGAAATTTGTTTCTCTTTGCGTTAGTATACCTTGTGTCACATGCGGCTTGATTACGAAAATGGATGGATTAAATCATGATCAGCATCAAATCATGACCCAATAGCAACAAAGAGAAGAGTAAACTTTTGCTAAACTTTTTTGCCAAATAATTTAGTAGTGGTTTACTATATAGTTACTATTTACTTTGAGTTGCTTAAGTTATGTAACTTTAGTGGTGATGAATATATATAGTCCCACTCTATTTGCACGGAAGTTGCTCAAATAAAGAATTTCTTGGAGATCAATGCGTTTTACTCCTCAATGAAAAGCTTATAATTTGATTCGAACAGCCTAATGAAGTTATGTCCTCCTACATTTTTCTCTAGATTTTCATAACTGTATGGAGTTAATAGTTGACAAAATGAAAAAAATCTTTACGTTTTCCTCGCTAGCTAGCTATTTTACACCTACAATCGAGCTCTTTCTTTATTTTATGACTACATATTAGAAATTGGGTTTCAGTTATCAGTTCTCTATTTCTCTATTTTGATTTTCTCCGGTATCTCAGTTAAAAATGAAAGGAACTTCTAGACTTTGATAATAACTCTATATTAATTAGTAGCTACTTGCTCCGTATTTAGAGTAAATACGTCCGCACAAATTATATGATGTGGTCACGTAGTTATCATCTAAGTAGGCAACACAAATGGTATGTATTAGATGCGCTCCAACTCATGCCCACAAAAATCAAATCGGATTTATACTAAAAAAATCAAATCGGAATTTATACTGTTATATGTTTGGTTCATGGATTGTATTTTAATGCAAGCTATGGGTTTAGAAAAATCCATATTTAAAATCTTGTTTGTTTGCCATGGATATTAAAATGTATTTGCATAAGCAATAAAATCCAACCAAATTTGTTTGGTTGCACATGCATTTTATTGAGAATATGTAACTAATATCACAAATTTGAACGAAATCAGCATAATTTTAAGGAATCGTATTTGATACACTTATGCTATGTGGCAACTCTAAATTCGTGGCATGAAAAATGATAAACAAACATTAAATTTTGATAAAAATCTTGTATTTTAGCCTTGTGGGTACCCTTTTTTAATGCACAACTCACTAATTACATGGAAACCAACGAGTCCTTATGTGTGCTATCTATACTACATATAAAAGATGATTGCCTCGTCAAAATTTTTGCTTTTCATTTTTACCCTTTTAAGTTCGATAATTCTCAAACATGTCATTAATTGTAATTAATCATTCACTAATTATATATGACCTCTTATTAATTATACATTTCCTCACTTTTTCAAAACATTTTAGTCACATTATTATTATATTATTTAATTATGTTATTTAACAGAAATTTTGAAATTTATCCCTAATTTATCTTCACATAATATTTAAAATTCTAGAAAAATTAAAAATAATTAAAGTTCATTAGGCTTATGCCTTACAACTTTGGGTTTCACCTCTTATGGAGGACTACCTCTTACCTTACATCTTATTAGCCTTTCAAAAGTATGATAATAGTATGAAAAATAATTTGCATTTATTGTAATTATAATAATGATGATTTTAATAGTATTTTTGAATTAATAAATCACACTGTAATTTAATAATTATACAATTTAGTAAATTATTTACTTACAGTGTAATAAACTAATTATTAAATTAAAATGTAGTTACTAATCGTATTATAAATATGCCAAGTATAATATTACTATATTTAAAGAGAAAAATCTATTTAATATATTATAATTATTTTAATAAATTATGAATAAAATTATAATATTTATCCAAACTATAATTGGTCATACAATTATTTATATATAGTTTTATTGTACAATTTATTCATTTAAATAAAATTGTAATTGTTCAGAATTTATATTGCTATACAAGTCATTTCATTTTTTTATAGCTAACAAAAAAATTAAAAAACATAAAATAAAGTAGGGATGCTCTCGTGCAAAGCACGCGCACTATACTAGTAAAGAAAAAAAAAGGCATAAACCTTAACCTTAATCATATTCCTGTATTAATTTATAAGGCCTTCTGAGAAAAACGTTGTTTAAGACATAGATTGATTTTACTCCGCGAATGTGGACGTGCCGGAGTGGTTATCGGGCATGACTAGAAATCATGTGGGCTTTGCCCGCGCAGGTTCGAATCCTGCCGTCCACGTTTATTGTTAATTTGTTTTCCTTTTTTTAATTTTCTTTTCCGTTTAAATGTTTAGCCCCGATTAGGAAGTTGCCCTGTAATTCAATGTTTCATTCATCAAACTCGAAGAAAGAGAATGAAGAACGAGAATGGTGGAGTTCCATCCTGCCCATGATTTTTTTTACGCAAGTGATGTGTCTTTATTTTCGACACCAAATCAATTATTTTTTTTTAGCCCAATAGCAATGTAAGTATCATTGAAGCAAATAGTATAGCAATGGTCAGGACTGAGATGAAATAAAACAGGTATCCATGGCGACGACATCTTCATGCAAGGAGGTTTGCATTACCTCGTGTTTCAGTAGACTCTACCGGCCTTTGTTATATCAGACACGTCTCTGAAATGATCAATGTATACATAAGAAATCGAGACACAAAAGATCAGTAACAATCCGTCCATCTAGCTATAGGAGTTGTTTCTCCATGAAAAGTTGCGAGTTGCGCGCAACTGCAGTTGCAATTTGCAGTCCATGCTCTGAGCACGCAGTGATCTCCCAGATACTTTGCGCTGAAAAAAGGGAGAAGTTAGGATTGCGAGCTTATTCTCAGCTGCTGAGGTGATGCACAATTCAGTATTTTTCCAAAAATCAAACTGGGTTTGTGATATCAAATGAATACGGGATTTGTGCCGTTGAAAATAAAGTGAAGCTTGTCGTATTTCGCTGGCGAGTTGTTCGCTGACTTAAAAGAACCTGTAAAGTTGCAGAGCTTGCTGCAGTGGTGTCATAAGTTCATCGATAGGTAAAATCTAGTGCATCCAGGTTCTACCTTACATGAGAAGGTGACTACCAAGTACCAACTCCTAAACAACTATGTTTGTAGACGGGATGAACCGTTAATCTCACCATACATCCCCTAAAACATTGATGTGCAGAGAAGTCGGTATGAGTTATATCACCAAGCAAAGAAAATTCGCAAGATGTTTAAGAATTTTGCCGCATCTTGTATAGATCAGAACAACCTGTTGATAGGCACAGAAAGTCACAGATTAGGCATTTGAGACCCACTGATTGAGTAGTCTTATTCTGTTGTAATTTGGGAACAGTTCATTTTCCAACCACTAAACAAGTGGATAAAAAAAAAATATCTAGAACGTGTGAACCTATTTTTGCTGGTATGTTTACGTTTTAGGAGATACAGATTACGATGAACAATTTGGACAGTCCAAAAGATTGGTTAAGCAGTTATTTGCATACTTTACTATTAAGAAAAAAACCATTTATATGTAGCAAACACAAAATAAGTCCACCACCGAGAAATTGGATTTTCAAACAAGACCAGGTCCAGTTGTTTTTGGAACCTAAATCCAGAAAGTAAATTTTGTTCTGTCATGATCATATGATTCATAGCCATTAAAAACTTTAGATTACAATTAATTAAATAATTTATAAATATCACCATGAGAAAGAAGTCATAAGTTGTGATCTTACCATCCATGACATCTTAAATTTGGAATCTAAGCTCTACTGGAGTCAGGGACATTATATTTTGACTTACGCAGCTAAAATGACAGCTTAATTAGCCGATGAATATGATCTACGCCAGGTTTACAAAGGTCTAATGAAATAAGTACTATACCTAAAGACTGACACTGCTGTATAATTTCAGATGCAAATTCACAGGAGTCCAATATACTGGAAATTTGGCTTGTCGAGCAAAAAGGCTAAGCTTGGTTAACCTCTCTGGATCAAGAAACTGCTAAAATTTACCAGTGATTAAATAATAAGGTTTAGCAGCAGATTAGTCTCAGGAGTCAGGTGCCTGTTCACAGATTCCAAGCTAGTAATAGAGGGATAGTGAGTGAGCGTGTCACGGACATTGAATAGTCAATTGAGCATTAGATGACCAAGCCTCCTGAGCAAATGATTTATAGTTCCGCACAAAGGCACGGCTGCAAATTAATGCAATGAAAAAAACAGCTCATGTTATGATTTTGTAAAAAAAAAAGAAAGAAAGAACTGGCATATATGGTGAAAATTAATAAGGATAGCTCTTAACAGCACAGAATAAAAGAATATGATTCATGTAGTTAAACCCTGAAAATTTGGATGAAAGCTTAGTTGTCGTTCACTTTTTTCTCTCTTTCTAAAACTTTTTTTAAAAGTTTGATATAAAAGGTGTAGTAATTGGTTGCGTGTTAGATTGGTTGTACTTTATGTTGATGTTTGCCTCAAATACTTAGGCTCGGTAACATGCTTCAATTTGAATATATGACAAGTTAATTTCATTGTTTAGAATTTTAATAGAATTCAAATCCTATTGGCTTGAGATATATTTGGAAAGTTTAATACATTAGGAATTCCAAGTGCATATTAGAATTCAATCATCAAAGTGGACTTCTATATTTACTAGAAGTTACTGTTTCGTGGTCCTCAAGTAATTGGTTCGTGGGCTTCAAGTAATTAGTGTTTGGGGGCTGTATAAATATGCATACAAGGGCAATCCGAAAGCTACGTCATCAATCTACGACACCAATCATATTAAATCATAAAATAGTACTCTCCTTTTGAAGCCTTTTAGATATTTTAGCTCTCGTTCTGTTCTTTTTTTAAGAGAGATTGTATTAGGCTTTAGAGCATCTCTAACAGCCTCCCTATCTTATGTTCTAGACTAAATATAGGGAGTAGGAGGGGAAAAAGTTGCTCCAACATGCTCCCTATATTGAAGACTAAATATAGGGAATATGATTTGGTATTCCAAATCAAGGATAACAAAGTGATTCCTTATATTTAGTCTT
>NC_033803.1:6896691-6956591 GCF_001876935.1 Asparagus officinalis | reverse complement strand
TTTTCCCCCTCCTACTCTCTATATTTAGTCTAGGACATGAGATAGGGAGCCATTTGGGGAGCATTGTTGGAGTACTTACTCATTATTTGACTCCTTATTTCCTAGGATGAGAGATTTGCTCCTCAAATATAGGAAAAACCTAAGATCACTCTTAGAGATGCTCTATGTACTAGGGATTGAGTGATTGAAAGATATCCATATTATATTCCTCACAAATTGTTAGTAAATCTATTCTCCTCCTTCGCCCATGGACGTAGGCTACAAGCTGAACCATGTATATCTCATGTGTTATTTGTGTTCTTAGTATTTTTTTTACACTTTTTGTGTGAATGATATTAGCTTATATTGAGGATTTGTCATAACAAATTGGTATCAGAACCCTCAGCTATCGATTGGACAAGAAGATAACGATAACCACTAGGAAGTGAGATATCAAAAAGTTTGATGACAATATCAGTTTTAACCTTTGGCAAGTTAGGATGATCACCCCGTTGACACAGAGTGGATTGAAGAATGCTTTGTTTAAGAAATCGAAGAAACTGGCTATCATGACGGAGGAAGATTGGAAGGAGTTGGATGATAAAGCTCTCACATTGATCCAGTTATGTTCGACAAACGAAGTCTTGCAAGAAGTTCTCACGGAGAAGACATCCGCTGATTTCTGGTCTAAGTTAGAGGATTTATATTTGATGAAGTCCCTCACTAATCACCTCCTCTTGAAGCAGCGTTTGTAAACACTTCGGATGAAGGTACACCTATCAAATCTCATATTGGTGAATTTAATTTTGTGGTTACAGATTTGAGCAAGATTGATGTTAAGATCGATGATGAAGATCAAGCTATATTATTATTGTATTCTCTGCCGCCTTCGTACAAGCCGTTCAAGGATACTATGATTTACGATTGAGATTCTGTTGGCATCAAGGATGTCAAAAAGAACTTATTGAATAAGGAGAAGATTGACAAAGAGTTAATCATAAGTGGAAATGATGATACAACTAATGATTTGTTTGTTTGAGGAAGATCAAAGGAAAGGGGCTTTGGTGGTAACATGTATAAGTCGAAGCACAAGAATCTTACCTGCAGATATTGCAAGAAGAAATGACACATCAAGGTTGATTGTTACAGATTGAAAAACAAAAAAGAGTATGAAGAAAAACTAAAGGAGGACTCTACTAAAGTTGATATTTGATGAAGATGCGATTTTATTAGTTACCGATGATAAAAACAAGAGCATGGATAATTATATTTTGGATTCAGGTTGTTCCCATCATATGTATCCTAATAGAGATTGGTTCACCACTTATGAAGTTATTAATGATGGAGTTCTCATAGGGAATAACACCTCATGCAAGACTAGTGGGATAGGGACAATTCGAATTAAGATGTATGGTAGAGTCATTTGGATTTTGACTAATGTTAGGCATATTCCAGGTTTAAGGAAGAATCTCATCCCTTTGAGCAGTCTTGATAGTCTTAGGTACAATTTTTCAAGTGAATGTGTAGTTCTTAAGGTTATAAAAGGCCCTCTTATGGTTATAAAAGGAAAGAAGATCGACAATTTTGTATGTTTTGTAGGATTCTAATGTTACCAGTTTGGATATAGTTGCATCATTGATATCAGGAGTAGATACTACTAGATTATGGCATATGAGACTTGGTCATATGCGTGACCGCGGATTGGCCGAGTTGAGCAAGAAAGTCTTTTATATAGATAGAGTACTGAAAAATTAGGATTCTGCGAGTATTGCATCTTTGGGGAGCAAAAAAGTGTCAACTTTAGTACGACACTGCATCAGACTAAAGGTACTTTGAATTCATCCATTCAGGTCTGTGGGGACCTTCTTAAGATGTCTCGAAGAGTGGTAGTTCAAGATATTTGTTGACCATGATTGATGACTACTCCACGAAGGTTTGAGTTACATTTTGAGACATAAAGATGAAGTGTTTGTGATTTTTAAGAAGTGAAAGTCTTTGATTGAGAAGCAGACTGAGAGGCTGATTAAGAGGCTTAGAACTAATAATGGCCTTGAGTTTTGTGAAGGAGAATTTAATGAGTTCTGCAAGAATGAGGGAATTGTTAGACATCACACAGTCCCTCATACCAAGCAACAGAATAGAGTGACAGAGCGTATGAATAGAACCCTTGTGGAGAAAGCTTGCAGTATGTTATTCAGTATAAGTTTAGGCAAGGAATACTGGACAGAAGCTATGAATACAATTTGTTACTTAGTGAATTGATCGCTATATACTACTATAGGTTGTAAAACTCCAGAGGTAATTTGGTCCGGTAAGCCTACATATTATTCTAATCTTAAAGTATTTGGTTGCCTTGCATATGCGCATTGTTAGTCAATGAAAATTTGAGCCTTGAGTAAAGAAATGCATATTTCTAGGTTATGCATCAGATGTTAAGGGTTTTAGGTTGTGGTGTTCTGATTCAAAGTCTCCTAAGATTATTATTAGCTGTGATGTCACTTTTGATGAGTTTGCTATGTTCCACAAAAAATAATCACCAGTTTCAGTTGATGTTAAGGTGCGCACTACACGACAGATGGTAAAGTTAGAAATTCGTGATTCGGCTCTTTAGCAATATAAGACTATGGAAGTTCAGCAGCCAGAATCATGTTCAAGTAGATGAAGCACCTCAGCAGCTGCAGGAAGAGCTAGAATACACTATTGCTAGAGGTCGGTCTAGAGGAGATATTCTACCACCATGAAGATATAAAGATACCGTAGCTTATGCATTGTTGGCGGATAATTTTGTGCCCTTCGGATATTTAGTAGCTACTTCAAGTGATGACTTCGCTAAGAGTTACGGTCGTGTACAGAAAATTCGGTCGATTTATTGAGGAGGCATCTTTCAGTTGGTAAGTTCAAGCGGTGCTTGAACTTGATCGATATGTGCCGCACTTAGATGTCCTGCAAAACTATTGGAGAAGGTGGAGTAAGTTAGCTAATTCGGAGTGAGGAATTTTCTACGTATTTGAGTCAAGGCGGAAATTTGTAGGTGTTTACCTCACATACTTAGGCTTGGTCACATGCTTCAATTTGAATAGATGACAAGTTAATTTCATTGGTTGGAATTCTAATAGGATTCAAATCCTATTAGTTTGGAGATATATTTGAAAAGTTTAATATATTAGGAATCCCATTTGCATTAGAATATAATCATCAAAGTGGACTTCTATATTTACTAGGAGTTACTGTTTTGCGAGCCTCAAGTAATTGGTTCGTGGGCTTCAAGTAATTTGTCTTTGGGGACTGTATAAATATGCATACAAGGGCAATCCGAAAGCTATGCCATCAATCTACAACACCAATCATATTAAATCAGAGAATAGTATTCTCCTTTTGAAGCCTTTAAGATATTTTAGCTTTCATTTTGTTCCTTTGTTTAGGAGAAATTGTGCTAGGCTTTTGGCGTATATTAGGGATTGAGTAATTGAGAGATATCCACATTGTATTCCTCACAAATTGTTAGTAAAATCATTCTCTTCCTTCACCCGTGGACGTAGGCTACAAGCCGATTCACGTATATTCGCGTGTTATTTGTGATGCTAATATTTTTCTGCACTTTTGTGAGATTGATATTAGTCTACTTTTGGGGATTTTGTCATAACATTTTTTTACCGATATAAAACATCAAAATGCTATTTAAAATTAGACATGTGGTAGTACGAGCTTTGACCGAAAACCCATGATTAGGGTGATATCAGATCTGTGATTTAAGTGACTTAATTAGCAATGAGCATGGAAAATTGGCAGCATTGATTTTTATATAAACGAACTTACTGATCCCATAACAAAGGTATAGAAGTGAACTCTCAATATCTCCATTTATGATCACCATGAAGGCAACCTCCAAAGCTCTGGCTATGCTTTCTTTGGTGCTTCTTCTTCACTTTCTGATGTGCCCTCCATCATCTTCTGCCTCAGAGAGGATTAATGGTGTCGGCGAAAGCATTCAAACAAGAAAAATGCTTCAAATTTCGGTTTCAAAATCCTTCAATAGTCTGAAGAATATTCACGCCGCGGCCAAGGAGACAGAGAAAGCAGTCGATAAAAGCTTAAAGAATCTTCCAGGGAGCAAATCGAATCCCACACAGAATTAGCTGCAAGAGATTTCTTTCAAAGTTTTTTCTTTGTTGCGGTAACATTTCCCTTTTTTTTTTTTTGTTGTTGTTGTGGCTGAATTACATTAGATGAAATATTGGCTTTTAGGTTCTAGATTCGGAATTTTTTTTAGATTTCATGAAAGATTTTGTTAGAGCAAAACTCTGGAGGTTTAGCTTGCAACATTTAAGGATGGCAATTCTGATCCAAACCCAATAACCCACCCACATCCATCCAATATGAGCAGAGCCGGCCTAGGGATAGGGCCACCAGGGCTACAGCCCAGGGCCTGTTAGATATAGGTGACCTGCAGGCAATAATTGTATATTGTAACAGGACCTATATGAATATAACATCATTGTTCAAAATAATAGTATGCTATTTTGGTCAGATTTATCTGGTATTTTAATACAGATAAAGTCCTTAGAATTATACTAGACTATTAGACATTTCGGATATGATCGTAATGAAGAGATCTGATTTGTCGCTAACGTATATTCTAAAATGTTCCTAGTCGATGAAGTGTTGAAATGGGACATCATCACTTTAGTAAGACTAGTGTATACTCTATTTCTTCTTTGGAAGGATGATGATCCATCTCTTAGATCATTGATGTAAGACATTAAGATACAGTATACAGGTAACTCATTACTGAATGAGTTGACTGAACGACTCATCGAGAACATCTAGTTGGTAATTATACTTAACTGTCAAATAGAAGTTCTCAAGTGATATAGTACATAGTAGTCTCATGACCTGAGGCATGAGTGCAATATCTTACATGTCAGTATAGGTGTACTTAGACTTTTACCTAACCACAGTTCTCATCGAGTTGTGCATAACGGTTCTTGTTGGGTACATCCTGAGGCATAAGTAGATATTGAGATGCCAAGATGGGATTCGTCTCTCCCGGTATAGGGGGTTGATGTCATAAGATTATTTGATATAACTATAACCTGGAAATTCTTGGCTGAGGTAAATAAGATAAACTGATTGTCACTTTGATCTTATAGGTTATGAGTTTAATATCAACAAACACTAATTGAGCAATTAGGGTTTGACAGTTTTCCATACCCTAGGCTTAATAGTTTGACATGGTTTGACGAAGAGACCGGACTGTACGACATTATCACTGAGTGGTCCTGATAAAATTGTGTAAGCATCTTGCAGACATTTATCATAACTTATACCCGGGTAGTTTTTATGTGTAGCTAGCACCTCTGTTGTACTTGTGGATATGATCCACTGCCGAGTCTTAAAGTTGGGCCCTAGAGTCCCACCAAGCGCGTACTTGAATCCTATGAAATATAAATTTATAGAGTAATGTGTATGATTGATACACATACATGATTTTCACCTAATACACATAAACGGTTATATGTATCGGTAAAATCAGAATGCTATGTCTTAAGAAATGAATTCCAGTATTTTCCTCATAAAGTTAATTTTTAGTCAACTTGTTGACTTTTTGGTCAACAGTTGACTTTTGGTCAACTCGTTAACTTTTTGGTCATATGATGACTTATTAATTAATGATTGGAAAATTATGAAATACCGTATTGATGTGGTATTTTCATTTATGAAATACGAACTTTATTATACCTTGATTAATGAGTCATGAGATGAGTCATTAAGGTGGTATGGTTTGGGAACATGGTTTTAGCACATAGTTTTGATTCTTCATGATTCATTGCATGACTCATGAGATGAGTTATTGCATGAATTATGAAAGAATCATTGTTTTGATGACTCATGGTGTGACTCATAGGATGAGTCATTCATGTCATGACATATTCTTCCTCTATAAATATGAGCTCTCTTTCTTCTTTCATGGTTAATGGAAAAATAAAATAAATGGTTTGGAGATCCACTACGAGGAGATTTACTACTACAAGGAGCAAGAGTTAGGGGTTGTTCGATCTTCCATCGAATCACGCTTCAAAAGTATGACTTTATAACCCTTGTATGCTCTCTTTAATATAGGGATTATGTTTGATTTAATTAGGATGGTCCTATTATGTATTTCATGCTCTCTACATGCTTAGCATAATTATACATACAGTATTCCGCTGCGTAATTTGCATGTAATTAGCATGAATTTCCTTCAGGGCCCACAACTGAGGGGGGCACTAGGGGTGGGTGAGCAAACTATAGGGTGAACTAATAAACAAAAAAAAACCACAATTATAACTCATAGCAAGTTGTCACTGCCTCTTAGTCTTCTTCACCCCTACACCTAGGCCGGCTCTGCTAGTGCTAATTTCCCATCAACCCACCACCTCTTCTTCACCTCATCTCTTCCAGTCTTCCTTCACCAAATTCTCCTCTCTCTCTCTCTCTCTCTCTCTCCCCCTTCCCCTCTCTAAAATTATTCGACGGTTTGTATTGCGCCAAGGTCGCTCCTTGATACTGGATTTTCAGATTTCTTCATGCTTCTCCATTTGGGTATTTCACTATTTCTCAAAATTCTCTGAAATTCTTTATTTTTAGATTAATAGATTGAATTGGGGAAACTGTTTGAAGTTTTTGGAATCTCTCTGATTGATTTCTACGTGTGTTTGCAAGTAGAATTCCACGTGTCCAGTTTGCCGGTCGGACTTGAAGGATCCGCCTTGTGTGTTTGGGGCCTTGGTGACTGATGTGTTGTTGGATGCTCATGTTATCAGCACCGGAGGAGAAGGGTGAGTTTGGTAATTTTTTTCCTTAAAAAATATAAAATTGGTGAAATGTTTTGTGGTGGGCGTAATGAGATTTCTCTGATTGATAACCAATGCGTGATAAATCTGGTGGAAAAAAAAGTCATTATTCAGGTTCTTTGGATATTAATCCCCTAAACTTTCATACTTTCACATTAGTCCCCAATTAATCATTAGTCCTTCAAATATTTTATGTGTTTTGAACTTAGTTCCTTTGTACATTTTTCATCCAAATTGTTAATCGTGACTGGGTAAAGTCTAATATTGCAAATTTAGATGTATAAATTTAGATGTATAAATTTTGTAAATTGTAAATTTGTAATACATATCTTTTTAACTTTTTCTTATTTATTATTTGATTCAACAGAAACATTGGCTGAGATTCTTGATCTTTATAATTAGAAGTTTCAAGTGGAAGAACATATGCTCAAAATCCAGGTTTTATTGTTCTTTGTTAAGTGTTTATTATAAAAATAAAAAAATGTTTCCTAAGAAACAACTTTCCGGAAATCTCAAGAGACAAAAAAAGAAAAAAAATGATGAAATTGCTCAAAGTTTAAGAGGATCTTTGAATAAATATTTTGTTAAACAAACCAATGCTTCACTTGAAAATTTAGATGAAGATGATTTACCAAATGAATATGAACACCCAATATTGGAAGAATTAGTAGAAAATGAGAATGATGTGAATGAAAAAATTGGTGATCTAGATGAAAATGAAAATAGCGATGAACCTTTCCTTGATGAAAATGAAAATATTGATGAACCTTGCCATGAAAATGAATGTCCCGAAACAAGATTTGATTTGAACATTTATGATCCACGAGTTTGGGATAATCTTGATGCAAAAATGAGAGATTTACTTGTAGAAAAAGGTCCCCTAAGAGAAACTAATCTCAAATTCCCTATGGACGAACACAATAGACATTTTTCTTCAAATTATTATCTTCGTACGTTACCAAATGGGGAAACTAAGGATCGAAAATGGCTAGTGTACTCAAAGGAGTTGGATAAAGTGTTTTGTTTCTGTTGTAAGTTGTTTAAAACAATGAATTCTAGAAGTCAGTTAACTAGTGAAGGAATTAGAGATTGGAAACATCTTGGTGAGAAGCTTAGACAATGTTGTGAAATGTCTTGCTATACATAATTTGGCTTTTCGTGGAACAAATGAAAAAAATTATGAATATGGTAATGGTAACTTTTTAGGCCTGCTTGAAATGATTGCAGAGTTTGATCTAGTAATGCAACACCATTTTCGACTCATTCAAGATAAGAAGATTCATTATCATTATCTTAGCCATAAAATTCAAAATGAGTTGATAGCTATTTTAGCATCAAACGTTAAACATGCAATCATTGAAAAAATAAAAACAGCTAAATATTTTTGTGTCATTCTTGATTGTACTCCTGATGCAAGTCATAAGGAACAAATGACTTTAATATTGAGGTGTGTAGATGTTTCAAGTACTCCAATAAATATAGAAGAGTACTTTTTAGAGTTTCTGAATGTGGAAGATACATTTGGACTAGGACTTTTTAATGAATTGCAAAATGTAATTGAGTCCCTTACACTTAATATTGATGATGTGAGGGGACAAGGTTATGATAATGGCTCTAATATGAAAGGAAAAAATCTAGGTGTACAAAAAAGATTACTTGATATAAATCCTAGAGCATTTTACATGCCATGTGGTTCTCATTGTCTCAACTTAATAGTTTGTAATATGGCCAACTCATGTGTTAAAGCAAAATCTTTTTTTGGAGCATGTCAATGCATATATACGGTATTCTCTAATTCAACAAAGCGATGGAATGTGTTACTTGATTACATAGATGGTTTGACTTTGAAATCATTGTCAACTACACGTTGGGAAAGTCACATTGAAAGTGTCAAAGCAATAAAATCTCAAGCTTCCCAAATTAGGAGCTTTATTTAAATTAATAGAAATTAGTGAAGATGCCAAATTGAGTAGGGATGCTCAAAGTTTAGCATCAGGAGAGCTTTCAAGTTTTGAATTTATATTAAGTTTGGTTATTTGGCATGACATTTTGCATAAGATTAACTTAGTTAGTAAAAAGTTACAATCTGAAGACATGCGTTTTGATGCAGCTGTAAGATAATTAGAAGGACTTGTGTTATTTTTTGAAAACTATAGAATAAATGGGTTTGTTTCTGCCGTGATTGATGCTAAACAAATTTCCTTTGATATGGGAATTGAGCCTATATTTCCAAAAAAACGTCAAGTTTGTAGAAAAAGGCATTTTGATGAGGTTTCCAATAGTGATAGGGAACAACAATCAGCTGAAGAATCATTTAGAACTGATTATTTTCTTGTTATAGTGGATATTGCTCTTGGTGAATTGAAGAGTAGGTTTGAACAATTGCATTGTTTTGAATCTATTTTTGGGTTCTTATTTGATGCTGCAAAATTGACTTCGCTTGATGATAATGAATTAAAAAGTTTTTGTGTGAATCTTGAAAATGCTTTAAAACATGGTGATGTTTCCGATGTTGATGCAAGAGACTTATTTTTAGAATTACATGTGTTGCAAGTGATATTACCAAAAGAAGCATATGAAACAGATAAACCATGAACATCCATTAAAATTCTTGAGTTTGTAAAGAGTGTGGATATGTTTCCTAATGTAATGGTTGCTTATAGGATATTATTGACTATACATGTGACTGTGGCATCTGCTGAAAGAAGTTTTTCTAAATTAAAATTATTGAAATCTTACTTGCGGACCACCATGACTCAAGATAGGCTAAATGGATTAGCGATATTATGCATTGAAAAGGATATGTTAGAGAACATTAAATATGATATTATAATTGATGATTTTGCATCTAAAAGTGCAACAAGAAGACATTTTAAATGATGTTTTGTAGTTGAGATTTCATTGCTATTTTTATTTTGTAGGTACATGTGATGATTCTTTGCTTCGATTAATTGTGGAGGATGAAAAGAAGATTGATCAAATCAAGAAATGCTTATGGAGATTTGAGAGGAAGCATGTAGACTCAAATATGTAGTTTTCGTTTTTTAATGCAATGTTTACAATCCAGGGGAACTCTTTTTCCTTCTTTTAATGCAATGAAAAGAATATTGTCTTTTGTAAAATCTTATAATTTTAATAAAGTTAATTAATTGATAATTTATTTATTTGTTTGTTTAATCATACTCCCTTTAAAAGAGGGAGTTGTGAAAAAACTTTGTATGGACTATATTGCCCCTATTCTTTTTTGTTATTATATTCTAATCATAAATTAACTAAATTAATTATCATTATTAGTTAATCATATTACATGCCACTTCAATTTTGTCTAACTTGGCTCTAAAACTTCCAATGTTATTGTAAAACTCTCATATTAATTATTAATAATGCATAATACTATATTGATAGACAATTGCAAGTTAATAAATTATTTTGGAATGAGTACAAAATATAGAATTGTCCTAAAATTATATCGTGGCACTCACATAGGAAAATTATAAAGAGTATTCTTACGTACATAAGTACAAACATCTAATTTTAGAAAATATTAGAAGAACTAAGTGCACTAAGATATAAGTGGAGGTATATGCGTGTAACTTTCGTAAGTTGTAAGCTATTTATGTTTAATTAAGACTATAAAGATTTGAAGCCTTTGTTAAACACAAACAATAGTATGTGATTCTTTTGATAAATAATATACATCGTATAATATGAGGCCAGAGGTTTAGCTTATATTTATATTGTACAGAAGATGTGGAAAAATTTAAGCATCATATTTTGAATAAGTTTCAAGATTTTGAATTATAAATGAAATTATATACTTCACTTAGAATCATATCTACTCCCTTTAAAAGAGAAAGTTGTAGAAAAAACTTTCTATGGACTATATTACCCCTATTTTTTAAATATTATATTTTAATCCTAACTAAACTAAATTAATCATTATTGTTAATTAATCATATTATATGCCACTTCAAGTTTGTCTAACTTGGTCCCTAAAACTTCTAATGTGATTGTGAAACTCTCATATTAATTATTAGTAATACCTAATAATATATTAATAGACAATTGCATGTTAATAAATTATTAATGGAAAGAGTAGAAAATATAGAATTATCCTAAACTTATATCATTATATTCATATAGGAAAATTACAAATAGTATTCTTGCATATAAAGGTACATACATGCAATTTTAAAAACATTAGGATATTTAAGTGCAACAAGATACAAATGGATGTATGTAATTGAAACTTTTATAAACTGTAAGGTATGTAATTTAATTAAGCCAATAAAGATTTAAAGCCTTTGTTAACCACAAGCAATAGTATGTGATCCCTTTGATAAATAATATTCATCATATAATATGAGGCCAAAGGGTTAGCTTATATTTATATACTAGAGGAAATATGGGAAAATTAAAGCATAATATTTTGAATAATCTTAAGATTTTGAATTATTTCTGAATTTATATACTTTGCTTAGAAAACTTTAGAAGAGGCTTTCGGAGGACTACTATAAAGTGTTGGGCATCATATAAATGCTGGACAAATAAAATCCATGATATCAGGTTGCAATAATCGGGGTTATGTAAAAAATATCTGGGTGTCATATGAGATAATGCTCATACATAATACAATATTTTAATCTATAATCTCAGATATTGATGAATATTCAACATAAGAATTTGCGTTAATATATGTGCTTGAGATTTGGGAGAGCTGAAAGTAGAGAGATTAGGATATGAATTGCGACTTTTGTGACTTGTGCTTTAGTTTTGGTTTCCAAACACAACATAATACCAAGCTTACAATCAAATTAAAAATGACTCGATTTTGTTATACCAGCCAATATTTTCGATAATGATCGATATATGGGAAAAAATCCAAATAAAAGAAAATAATACAAAACCACAAATATTATTAAGATAAAGTATTTACCCTTTTATATCAGTCGATAGAGCGATATATCGGCCAATGTTTCATATACTGCCTATAAGAGCAATATTTAAAGGTAATTTAGATATCATTTCATTGATTTTAAATCTCTAACAATTCTACATTATTCCCTTAAAATTTTGAAATTGCTTATAATTTAGGTAATAATATAGAATTATAAAATATTTGAGCTAAATTTAAAAGAATAGTTAATTCTTTGAAAACTCTCTCAAGTATGTGGAATGTCTCAAAAAACCACTTAACTAATTTAATTTGACAAAGCCTCCTAACTATAGAGGTGTTGTAGATAAACATTCTCAACTTTGGTGCGATTTTAGAAAACACCCTTCGACTTAGCGTGCCTTATAAAAACTCTCCTGGTCTTTTACACATCTCTTAACAAATCCCCTTAATGTAAAAGACTTTAATAAGTGGTTTTGTCAAAATGCCTTATTAAAGAAATCCATTTTAGTTAAAAGAAACTCTCAACCGATAATAAAAGGATTACAACTAATTTATAATTCTTTTTACCTCTAAATCTTCACTTTTCTTTCATCTAGA
Organism: Asparagus officinalis; assembly: GCF_001876935.1. Classification (NCBI taxonomy): domain Eukaryota; kingdom Viridiplantae; phylum Streptophyta; class Magnoliopsida; order Asparagales; family Asparagaceae; genus Asparagus; species Asparagus officinalis. The sequence goes on along the minus strand of NC_033803.1, from coordinate 6,944,285 downwards.
AAAAAAAACCAAGCTAATTCTTTTATGGTTGACAGATATGTTGGTCTTTTCAACTCAAATACTTATCACATAATGAATTCCGCTCAATGTTATTAGTTTTGAGGGGTTAATTGAGAAAAGTTTATAAGGTTAAATCAAAATTTTGAAGTTGAGATAGATCAACTATAACACCCCAAATTTGATAAACAAACATTTACTCATTTCAAGTAGTTGAGGGGGGGGGGGGGGGGGATTTAACATTTCCCCATAGTTGAGGGGAAGTTTTCTAAAAATAACCCTTAAACAAAGCATAATTTAAGACACATGTGACATCAATCTTATAAGAGTGGATTTTATAGCAAGTCTATCAGTATATCTGAATTTTTTTTCTACAAAATTCACAGAGAGATATTTAATCTTTATTTGGGATGACTATGTCATCCTTATGGTTCTCCTTATCTTTTATAATTTGTAATAAACTATTTAACAAAATAAATTAAGTTATTTATTTTATATGTCTCATATTTATGAAGCATACAGTTTGGATATGAGTGTTATTAGATTCTTTTAACTCTTTAGCTTAAAATTTTGAATATTATTTAATATTGGATAGATCTATATTATTTTGTTAAAATACAATCCATGTGTACAAAATATGTTTAAATCATTCTCAAATTATATTTTATAGTTTTCTAAAATTAGAGAGTAATCTTTTTGACAAATTAATTAATTAGTTGAGAAGATGTAGGAAGGTTATAATATCATATTTTGGAATTGATCACATAATTTATATTTTCTTTCTTGATTGAATTTGCACATTCTAACTTTGAAAATTCTATAAAAAAGTTTTTGAATATCTATAATACTCGGTCACCAGATAATAGAAAGTGGAAGTTGACAATAGACGCAAGTAATTTCTTTATAATTAAACAAAATCCTCTATGACCAGATAAACCTATCATTTTACGTTGATGAATTCAAGATATATATATTTTTTAATAATTATAGTTTTTTAGATATTGGTGCTTACATCATTAATATTTTAAAATTAAAATTCGAAATCATTAAATTGCTCTTAGATCATTCATATTTTAAGACTTCAAACCTCACTAATTATGTGGAAGGTAAAATGTTAAAACCAACAAGATTTTATATATTGAAATATCTGAAACTTTTTAATATATTATGATAATAATAAACTTTTTACAACTATGTTATAGTAAATACATAAACTAAAAATCAACTATTATAATATTTGACCACGTGCATTGCACGCGCATAAAAACTAGTTTGTATAAATGGGGCACACAGAGAAAATTTACCCTGGGCCTTAGAAAACCCAGAACCGGCTCTGAATATGAGACACATCCAAACCAACCCATTTAGCTAAATGGGCGTAATAGGGTGGGTAACTATTTCTATAAAGATTAACTGAGTATTAGATGGGCGGGCCGCGGGTCTTGACCCACCCATAACCCACCCAAACTTACCCAGCTAAAAATCTCCTCTCCCCTCTCTCTGCGATTCTCTCTCTCCGAAACCCTAAAAATCTCGGTTTCGATCTTTTGATCTTGATCTAGCGATCTCGTCAGCTTCTCTCTTCAGTCCGATCTCATGCTCTTGATCCAGCGATCTCTTCGATCTCGTCAACTTCTCGCCAACATTGCTAAAGTTTCTACAGGCGTCATTAGTGGTATTTATAAAAAGGACATTTGATTTAGGACCATCAAAATATGTTGACGAGCTTGGTTTGCGATTAGATTCACTCTGGAGTCACTACAGTGATGGTCAATGATAGTTGTGCAAGTATGAACTTTTTTTCCAGAATGAAGTGAAAATAAAAGGTTGATTGCTCACCTAGCTCCAGTTCAATTCGAGTTTATGCACTTTCTTCGTGCTGGTTTGTATCTAGATGCATCAAAATTCAAAAAGCTAAATCCAATGAACCAAACAGAGGATATAAATTTGCAAGTTATGGGCTTACTATTTTCTATGGATTGGATGTAGAGACTACTTCTAAAGTACAACACGAGGCTCTTTAACTGATGTCCCTGAAATAATTCAAAATAGGGAGGCGCTACAGGCACACTCTTAGGCACACCATCAACCACACTCCTCCCTCTTGCTACAGTGCAGCGGCCCCACATGTGATTTTTTTAAAAAAACACATGTGGGGCCGCTGCACTATAGCAAGAGGGGGAGTGTGGTTGATGATGTGCCTAAGGGTGTGTCTCTATCATTTTCCTTCAAAATATTATTCCAAGTACAAGAAAAATGATAGGGACACACCCCCAACCATACCTCCAACCACACCCCCTCTCTCATTTGCTATAGTGCACCGGGTCTCACATGAGATTTTAAATTTTTAAAATCTCATGTGGGACCCGGTTTACTGTAGCAAATGAGAGAAGGAGTGTGATCGTGGGTGTGCCCCTAGGGCCACCCCAAGTACAAATCCGTAGACCGATCAAAAGAGCATCTTTTACAGAGACCTAATCAAACTTTACGTCTGGCTACTTGGAAACTTGAGCCATAGGCCCATAGCCATCCCTCCTGTTGGATAATAAACTAAACATAAAATTTAGTCGAAAGTACCTATTGTCAAAAATGGTTTCTTCAGATTATGCATTTTTAACTGCTAACCTATGCTTTTTTTTTAAATTTTTTTTTTGAGATGACCCAGCCCAGAATCGGACCCAACACCGCAACTTGAGCATCTTTTATTAACATAGAACATGCTTGAGTTTGAATTCCATCTTCATGTGAAACCCTCCACCTTGAATATATCCTCATTTATACCCCTCGCACTAGCTCACCGATCGACCGAGAATTGGTCATTTGGCTAGAGTTTCTATGTAATTTATATTAGTAAAGAAGCTTTGATTACGATTCTCTTCTCGCTAGGCTTAGCTATTTGAAACAGTTTAGATTGGCTTTATGAACAAAATATGAAACAAAGAGACAACCCCCACCCACCCCAAAAAAAAAAACCCACAAAGAAAAAGTAATAATAATCACTTGAAACAGAAGATATTTTTGTACTTAATAGTTGATCAATTCACCCCCTAAATGTAAATGATGTTCCATTCGTACCTCATATTCTTCCTCTTTTTTTAGTTATTTCATTTATAGTTATGCTTTAATTTTAGGGTAGATTACACTTAAATACCCTATTTTTACCCAATGTTGCATATAATACCCACGGCTATAAATGGCTGCACTTAAATACCTCAATATTTTTAAAATTTGAACTTTAGTCTTTGATTATGTGGTCATCATGAGAATTTCCTCACGCGACACTCATATGCTATACTTAATTGTCTATCCAAGCACAATTAAGTGTATCACATCCCTTCACTTTTCCACCCTCTCCATTGGGTTTACCTCAATCGCTCCCCTCCTCTCCACTCCTTTATATCCCACTGATTGTAGATTTATGAAAAATAGAACTATACAAGAACACGTAAGTAGGAAAATGACAAATATAGTAATAATAAAGTATAATTGCATCAATCTATAATATATATACTACTATATCAAAAATATATATAGTGAGGGTAGTAAAAGTTTGAAGGACACTGTAGAACTGTCCTTCATCTCATTAAAGATATGAGGACAATTTAGTCATTTCGCACAAATATTTTTCTTTTCGCCCTCTATTTATTTCTAGAACTTTCCAAAGCATATCATAGATCTTGCTAATTAAATATCTATTGTACTATATATTATAAAAATATATACATAAGAAAATATTATAAAGTTCTTTTTTATGTAAATAAATAAACACAATGAAAACAACAATTAGAGTTCCAAAATTCCAATATAAATATTATGAATAGTATATATCTAAGTAATCAGCTTCAAATAATGAAGTAAAAATAATCTGCCGATGGAATATGAAAATAAAACTCATCTTAGTGATATATTTAGGGAAATTACGTCATTACTCACATCCAAATACATGTCATAGCCAAAATTTCAAACAAAGTATAAGATAAAATATCACATATGTAGTGAACAAATCTTACAAAAAGATGTTGGAAATACGCATGATACCGGAAGGTATTAAAGTGGCGTTTTTATATAAAAAATTTAAAATAATTAAGTTTTAATACGGGTACGCACGTGCATTAATGCTATTAGATGTGAAAAGAATCGTGAAAGAAAGTATACAACACACGTGCCTCTGTGTCAATCGACGGTGACTGTTGAATATATAAAATCTTGTTGTAATCCTGATTAAAGACCAAGGGTACAATATTATTCAATATTATGAGGATGAGATCGCATTTATCTTTCTAAATAAGCGCCACGTAGCTTTTTGATGTGTTCGGTTGCATGTGTCATCTGAAAATGACATGTACATCTAGTGTACCATGACATGTTATCTTTTTTTTCTTTTTTTTTTGGTTGGCTTAGTCTTATTTATTTTAATTTTTATATTCAGATTTAAGATGATATCATAGTTGGGCGAAGTCTCATAAAGTGGCTACAAATTATACTCTTAGCAATCTTTTTCCTCCCTGTTCTTTGTCAAAACGGAGAAATTTTATTTTACCGTCAGAAAAATTTATTAGAAAAGGCAAATTTCAGAAAATTCTCAAACCTTGGGGGGCATTTGCCATAAAAATCCTATGACCTTTATATTTCTCACTATGCAATTCGAGGACTTTTTTTTATCTGCCTACTTACGTAATGTTCTTTCCTTATATTATCAGGAGCTTGTTTCCGCCTATTCTTCCTGCTTTTCGGAATGTTTTTGTGGGGAACGAAATTCATAAGGGTTTGGATAAAATTGTCAAAGTGTTGAGGGGCTTTCTGAAATTTACCGTACCGCCTTTGACTATCAAAACGCCTGTTTCATTTTCGAATCTCAGTGTGGTTACCGACTTTAAAAACGATGCACGACGGAGGGTCGTTTTCGTAATTTCCTCCCATCGTGCTCCGTACCCTGGGAAAAAGACAGCGTTAAAATACCGCGAGCTGTCTCAAGCTAATAACAAAAACCGAGGAGAGAGATAGAAGAGAGACTGAGAGAGAGAGAGAGAGAGAGAGAGATTAAAAGAGGAAAAAGGGGGGAGAGAGAGAGGAGAAGAAATCTCTCTCTCATCACGCTTCCTCTCTCTTCCTCTCTCTCCCGCGAGATCTAGGGTTTTCAAAACCCTAGGTTTCGTCGTCTCTCGCTGTTTCTGTCCCTGGCACCTAGGGTTTCTTTGATCTTGACGATTTCGCGGCGATCGAGGTGAGATCCGTTCTTATTCCCTCTCGATTCGATTCCAGTTTTAGCGAGTTTTAGTACTTGTTGAGGTCGATGATCTTGTTGCTTGTTGAGTTTGCTTCCGGTGTGCATGTTTTGGCTGAAGATTTTTAGGTTGAAAAAGGAGCTTCTTTTTTGTTGCGTGTTGAGATTTGCGCTACTCCGGATGTTGATACTGTTGCTTGTGGATGATTTAGTTCAAGTTTAAAGTGAATTTATTAGTTCGGGTCATTGGTGTTTTTAGGCAATTTATTTGCTGTGTGTTATAGTGAATTGTGATAATGTTTGCCTACTGGCTTAGAGCATGGGCAGCAAGCTCCCAGCTCCGCTCCCAGCTCCGACGTGGCCAAGCTCCCAGATCAAAGCCCGCGCTCAACAAATTTGTGGAGCGCTTGGGAGCTCCCAACTAGGGGAGGATTTACAAAAAATCCCCTCAACGGACAGAAATCGGAGATGAGGGCGTTCGCTGGCCTTCGCGGAGATGAGGTATGGCGTTCGGGGTGGGATCGGAGACTGTGCGGTGGCGTTCGAAGAATTGGGTATGTCGAAGATTGCGGTGGCGGTCGAAGAATTGGGTCTGTCGAAGATTGGGGTGACTGTGCGGTGGCGTTCGGAGACTGTGCGATGGCCAGCTGGGGTTGGGTCGGAGACGATGGTGGCGAAGGGAGAAGGTTTGGTCTGTCGAAGATTTGGGGATGAGGGTTTTTGGTCTGTCGAAGAATTGGGGTTGGGTTTGTCGAAGGAGAAGAAGGATTTTGTGATTTTTTTTTAAATGGATCGCGATCTTTGATTTTAACAGGATTGCGATTTTTTTGGTCTGTCGAAGAATTGGGGTTGGGGTTGGCTTTGATTTTTTTGGTCTGTCGAAGAATGGATTGCGATTTTTTTAATAGGATTTTGTCGAAGGAGAAGAAGGATCTGTGATTTTTTGTCGAAGGAGAAGAAAGATTTGAGTTGTGAATTTTTTTCTTGTTGATAATCGAACGTTGTGAAAATCAGGCTGTTGGAAATATTGACGTTGTGGAATCATACCGTTGGGAATATTAACGTTGGAAATATTGACGTTGTGTTCACTACACAACTCATTCCACACAACTCTCTCATAAAAAAAACTCAATATATCCCTATCAAATTACAAATCTCATGGATCCCTCACAAAACTATTATTTGCATCTCCTTACCGGTGCAGGATCGACCTTATACTCGCCGTTCTATACAGAAGTCGGAGAAGAAGGTCATCCTATCGAGTTCTCGCAATCCGCAACACAACAAGTGTCATCCTAAGAAACACCGACCACAAAAAAGAAGAAGGCTTACACGCGGTCCGAAAATTGGACTGTCCACGAGGATAAGCTGCTTGTGTCTGCTTGGCTGAACACGAGCCAAGACGCCATCCAAGGTACGGGGCAACACAAAGATAAGTTTTAGCACAGAGCTAACGACTACTTTATCCAATACTCCACCGATCCAACGAATCGCACACCAAACCAAATGATGCACCGTTGATCAACGATTTAACTATCTGTCAACAAGTTCTGCGGGTGCGTTGCTCAGATTGAAGGAAGACAAAGATCTGGTACGGGAATTATTGACCAGGTAAATATTTAACTTATATGTTTTTATGTAAATATTTAACTTATATGTTTGATTATTCTAAATTTAACTCTTGTGTAGACTGCAGAAGTAAAAGAATTATACCAATCCTTTTATAGTAAGCCATTCGTGTTTGACCATTATTGGGTTGAGTTGCGTCATCACCAAAAGTGGAGCCAACAAATGAAAAATTACAATAAGATTCGATCACAGCCGAGAAGAACCACGAACTCTGATTCCTCACCAAACAATTCCATGCTAGCGACCCCCATCGAGTTGAACATTGACTCGGATGATGTTATAGCAAGGCCTGAAGGGAGGAAAGCGGCAAAACTCAAGAGGAAACAAAATGTGGACAAATCTGAGTCCGCTAAGTCCATTATGGGAGAGGCTTTCGCGTGGATGAAGCAAACCAACAAAGAAAAAATGGAGCTAAAACAGAAGAAACAAGATGACGATATCATGAAGATCGATCTCTCAACACTCAATTCAGTTCAACGTCAATACTTTGAAATGCGTCAGGCAGAGATTTTGGAGAGGTGGATGTCCAAGGGTTCTTCCTAATTATCATATATTGTACTCGCATCGCATCCTCATTAGTTCTTCCTAATTATCAATTAGTATCTTATATTAGATTTATGATTGTACTTGAAGTTGAAAATTTTGGCATTGAATGAAAACAACTACTTTATTAAAAATGAAATTGGCGTAGTACAACAACTTGAACTCCTTTTCTGAAATTACATTAGACATAAAGAAACTTAATCCTCGGCGATGGATCCCTTAAGCTGCCACAGATGCTCGATCAAATCATTTTTTAGTGATTTGTGTGTTTGCGTGTTCCTGATCCGATGATGATTTTGGATGAACTCAGTTAGAGGCACCGTCTGCACGTGAGAAGGTTCAACGACTGGTACTGAATCAGTAAAGTCAAAGTTGTTGTCTAATTGACAATCTCGTTCATCTTCAACAATCATGTTATGCATTATGATACAAGCTGTCATGATATCTTTCAGCACACAAGGTTGCCAGAAACGTCCTGGTCCACGAACAATCGCAAATCGAGCTTGCAACACGCCAAAAGCTCGCTCAACATCTTTTCTTGCGCTTTCTTGTTGTTGAGCAAATTTCTTATGCTTGTTTCCTCGAGGTGCTGGAATAGTCTTCACTAATGTGGACCACTCTGGGTAAATCACGTTCATCTTCAACGATCATGTTATGCATTATGATACAAGCTGTCATGATATCTTTCAACACACAAGGTTGCCAGAAACGTCCTGGTCCACGAACAATCGCAAATCGAGCTTGCAACACGCCAAAAGCTCGCTCAACATCTTTTCTTGCGCTTTCTTGTTGTTGAGCAAAGTACTTATGCTTGTTTCCTCGAGGTGCTGGAATAGTCTTCACTAATGTGAACCACTCTGGGTAAATCCCGTCGGCGAGATAGTATCCCATATTATACTCGTGACCATTGACAGTATAGTTGCACGGTGAAGCTCTTCCCTCCGCAAGTTGTGCGAAAACCGGTGAACGATGTAGAACATTAAGGTCATTGTGAGACCCCGGCAGTCCAAAGAAGGCATGCCATATCCAAAGATCTTTGCTAGCTACGGCCTCCAAAATAATTGTGGGTTCATGAAAATATCCAGTATACATACCTTGCCAGACAGTTGGACAGTTCTTCCATGTCCAGTGCATGCAGTCGATGCTCCCAAGCATACCAGGAAAATCTCGTTGTGAGCCTTCCTCGAGCAGGCGTGCAACGTCTTCATTAGTCGGTGCACGAAGGTATTCCTCTCCAAAGATGTTGATAATCGATCGAACAATCCTCTTCACGCTCTCAAGCGACGTACTTTTACCGATCCGAACGTAGTCGTCAACGGAGTCAGCGGATGCTCCATATGCGAGCATCCGCATAGCTGCAGTAATCTTTTGAAGACTAGATAGTCCTAATTGTCCAGCACCATTCCTCTTTTGGATGAAATACTTGTCATGTTCGACGGCTGCGTCGTGGATTCGAAGGAATAACGAACGCCTCATTCTGAACCTTTGACGAAAATAATAAAGAGGATAGGTTGGTGCGTCAGCAAAATAATCTTGGAATAACCGATTGTGGCCTTCCAGTCGGTTTCGATGGAGCACGATACGTCGTTTGTGTTGAACTGAAGTTGAACATTTCTCTTGTTCTTCTTCCTCAACGACAACAGCTCCCATAAGAAAGAACTTCTTCATCATTTCATCATCGCTAGAGCTAGATGAGCTAGACATTTTATTCTGGGAGATGATGGGTTGAGGAGAGAAGCCGTCGAATTTTATAGGAATCAGTCGGTTGACGGTCAAAGTTTGCGATACCTCGAACTTCGTGCCCAATCTCGAAGACCGCGGGTTACCTCGAAGACCGTGTGCGTTACCTCGAAAGCCGCGGGTTACCTCGAAGACTGTGTGCGCTCCCTCGAAGACCGTGGGTTACCTCGAAGACCGTGTGCAACGGTTAGAAATAAAATACAAGAGGTTTAAATATAATTAAAAGTAATGGGTGAAATATTAAAATAGAAGAGGGTTTTTTTTTATATTGTTGGAGCTCCTAACTAGGAGCTTGTTGGAGCTCCATAAAAGAAGGAGTGACTCTCAAGGTATAATTTATTAGTTTTTTATTTTAAAAAGCTTGAGAGCTCTTGAGAGCATGCTGACTAGGACTCCCAACTGGGAGCTTGCTGCACTTGCTCTTATATTTGTACCTCTGAATTGAGAAATTTGAATACTTGGACCTTTTTGATCGACGAGCTTCATGTTGCTACATGAAAATGTGTTTTCTTTATTGCTCGTTATTAATCATAGTGATACCGTATTAGGGTTCTTCAAACCAAGCAATGATGCATATGATTGATGGTAGAAATAGAGGGTGAGGCATGCATGATGAACAATGACAACTCATGGACTGAATGAAGGGGGAGGGAGAGTGTAGCTATGCTCAAGGGCATAATGATAAATTAGCAATCTGATTGTACAGGTAGAGGGAGCAAGATCACATAAAAACAGTTGCACAGTTGCACTACATAGCAGAGGGACACATTCACTTTAACTAGAAAGAATTTTCTTTTCTTGTTTGCGCACTTCTTTCTTTGGGAAAGAGGGTTTCTATGCAGGAACCATTGTTGATTTGATACCAATTTGAATCTAAAAGTAGTGCAATAAAGGATATTTGAAAACTAAATGGCAGAGGGAGTATGTCTTATGTCACAGACTCACACTAGTTTACACTAGTTTATTTGTATGCCTAACTTAAGTTTATAGGCTCAAAAGTGGAAATTGCCTCTGTGCTTATGCATATATTTCCTGTAGTTCAAGTGAACCATCTGCTAGTTCTTTCGAAATTAAGGTTGGAAAACATAGCTCCGAAAGTCTGCAACGGACTAAATACAATCACTCCCACTATAGGAAAACATAGCTTCCAGTAGTTTGCAATGGACTGCACACAACCAGGTCCAGTGTGTAGTTTGTTATGTTACCTTTCTCATTACTGATCATACTGATTCAGAAGTTATATAGGGATTGTATAATTGCTGATATGCTAGTAGCTAGCTCGTTTTGGGTGGTTTGCTGCTGTAGAATTTAGGCCTCAGAACTGGTGGTAGGATTTTAGCTAGTTATCTAAGTTATGTGTAATCTCATCAAGAGCAAAAACTAATCCCATCCTCTTGTCTCCTGCTCTAAATCTCGATGGTTAATAATTTTGATTACCATTCTTACAGGGTTAGTAGCAGTACTCCTAAAAAAATGGAAAAAGGCTGTATTTAACTCCATATACCCCTTTCAAGTCATAACATCATTCTCTTTCCCTCCCCCGTCCCTCACCCGTCCCTCGTCCGCTGTCCCCTCCCCCTCCCTCCCCTCGTTGAATAGTGCAGAATTATTGATTGTTTGGAGGGAAGGGTTTTTGATGACCGTGCAACATGGCTACTCCTCTACACTGTGTGTCACATTAATGTCAATTTGATGAACCTTTCGGTTAAACTACTTCTGCTTTGTTCTGCTATAACTTATTCCATTTATTAAGCTTGAGGCTTCAACCTTGTTACCAGTTACTTCTCTGCCACAATGTCACTCATAACAAAGTGATTTATCTCTGCATGATTCAGATTGGTAAATTTTTCTGGTTCAGGAGATAACTAAGATGGATGACTGCGCACTTAGATTCTGCCCCCTTGGGCAAATACATACTGAAAACATGAGCGACACAAAGCCAAGATTTCTGCAAGTTGGCAGCACAGTTTCTAGGGCTGAAGTTGTATGCCCTCAACCTCGGCGTGCTACTAACGTTCCGTTTGTGTTGGACAGTCTCACTAGATTTGTTCCCAAGGCAAAGAGGTGAAGTAATTCTTTACATGAAAATTTTCGCTTTAAATTTTTTTTATTTACTAAACTGATGATACTAGTTTATATAATATCAGCATAAGTTTGCTTATAATGACAGACTGCTTTGTCTAGTTCTGCTGGTAAGAGCTTATGTTGCTAATGAACATTTCATCTTACAATGCATAAAGATTAACTGGTCGAAAAGTATTAGCACATATTGTTAGATTATGTAAAGATAAAGGATATGAAGGCAACAAAGGCTAGAGGCAGAATTTTAAACGGAGAGTTAGATTTTGTTCGTTGCAACTATTATTTGTAGTCAGACTGGTTCCTGAACTAGTTTCAGCACCAAATTTCATTATTAAAAGTCAAGTACATTGATAAGAATAATACTGCAAAACATTGCAGAAGGTCAATATTTTCCTGATTTGTACACCTATGTAGACACTGAGGGACTGTTCATTCAGTGTGAGTATGATTGCAATGTTAAGTCTCAGTTGGCATCAAACTGCTATTGGATGTAGGTTTAGTTGCAGTTGCTTGGTTCACTTGTATCTTCAGTTCTAGTTTGTTAGTTTTTGGATGTATCAGTGTCTTTTAACTTCTGTTCAGGGTTGATTGCAATTTGAGTTGCATTTTAAACTCCATTTGCATCTCAAAGAGATTGCAATTGCAATTTGCTCGAAATCTATTTAAGTTGACCACTGCAACTAGAGCATTTTGCAACTACCATTACAATATTTATACACTACAATGAAACAAATAGCTGCAACTAACTCAAATTGTCCAGTTGCATGCAAATGTAAGTGCAACCCCTGCATTTCCCAACCAAACAACCTCCTTATGCATGATAGAGTTAAGTTATGATATTTCACTTTTCACTAGATCCTATGTCAAATTATAGGATACATCACCTTGATATCTCACTCAAATCTCTATTTTGTTTCAGCACCTTGTCTGTGCGTAAGGAAGACCATGGCTTGAAATTATGGGATGTCATCCTCACAAAGGTACTTCTTAATGTACTTGAAGATCGATTTCTCTTCAATTTTGTCTATGGTTTATTTTCACTTAAATACCCCAAAGTTTAGTGCATTTTTAATACTGAAAAGTTTTTTTTTGGCCTGAAAACACCCCAAAGTTTAACTTATTTTTAACTTAGGTACACCGAAGTCTTTTCTTCCCCAAAATATACCTCAAAGTTCAACAACATTTAACTTTGATACCAAACCCTAACAAAAATATAAAAAAAAATATAGTTTTGGGGTATCAAAGCTTAAATGGTGTTGAATCTTTGGAGGGTTTTTTTGTCTGCACCCCTCCCCCACCCCCCCCGCCCCCCCCCCAAAAAAAAAAAATCCAATAAAAAAAAAGTCTTCCCTCCCGTCGCATCAGAAGCTAAATTTGAGGCGATCTTTGGGCTGCATTAAGCGCAAATAATCCTTTCGACTATATCTTACCTTAAAACTATATCTTGCTTTCTTTTTTTAGGATGAATTAGACTATGATTCGGATGCAGGCGCGCAAGTCGGCTTCTTATGTGGCTCTCCACCAGTACGAACCAATAACCCTGTAGTGCACGATGCAGAATTCACAAAGCTGACTCTTTTATCAGCATCTCCTCGAGGAGGCTGTCATGGTATGAAACCACAGAGACGCGATAAGGGATCTCCCTCTTACGGTTCACCCTTAGGAGCAAGCCCAAAGGTTAGGATCGAGGGTTTTGCTTGTGGGAGTCCAGAATCCAACTGGATTGTTCCGACTTTTGCCTGATCTGTAAGTAGTATTCGACCAACTGTAAATTCACCGCCACTGTAAATATTCACCTTGAGTACATAATCTAGTCTCTTCGGGAGTCCTTTGTACATACGTGCATGAACCTGAAGTCTGTAGGAGGGAGGTCGGAAATGGGAGTCGGACATTTTCTTTTGAGATATATATATATATATAAGTAGACGTGTGCATAATCAGCCTAGATCATGAAATTGTGACCTTGGGTTTTTATTCATGGTTAAATTTATAAAGAGACAGTATTCCGCTGTGTTCACCTGCCATTGTTATTGACCGCTTAATGCTGTGGTTTTCACCTTCTGCATGATATTATTCTCGAGGCCGACAGAGTTAGGTTAGAAATACAAAATATTAGATTTGTCCTCTGTGGGCTAGTTGAGATTTTTTTTTTGTTTTTTTAAATTTGTATTATTACTTCGCCTCCCGTGAAAAAGCTATACCTTCTGAATAAGATCACTTCTCAATTAAAACTATGTGATAGATGGTAAACCTAATCTGTTGACGATTGATATTTGAAAAGGAAAGGAAAAACAAGCAACTTTTAAAAAAAAGAATGTCATGAATAAATTTTTGAAAAAAATAAAAATAAAATAAAAGCTGAAAAGCTTTAAACTTTATTTATAGCTTGAAATGCATAGTATACTATTACAGATAGGTGCTTAAAATAGTGGATAAAGATGTTTGAGTATTTTCTAGCCTCCATCCAAACACATCATTAGGAACTAGATGAAGAGAAAATTATTAGAATGAGGAGGGAAAAAAATCATTTGGTTCTTTTGTTTAGTATAAAATAAAAAAGAATGGTTATGTGAGGACAAGCACACGAATGACGTGACTCATTCTTTATACTAGGTTGTCGTTGTTAATAAAATGTTTTATTTACGTGGATTAAATATTTGCAATCTAGTTGTAAATCGAGATAGAAAACAAGTTCTAAATTATTATTTAGTAACTAAATCAATAAAAATAAATCAATAAAAATAGACTGATAAATGAGTTATTTATTTTGAAATCATAGTTGGTGTAGGCGATTTAAAATAGCAAAAAGGGATATTGAAATGGAATTTCGTAACCCGTAGGCTATGCGGTAAATCAATTTAAGATAAATCATTGTTGTTTTTGCTTCAATGTTCTTTTGATTGGTTTAAAAAACGTAGTAAATAGTTTCGTATAAGTTGTAATTATTACTTTAGTTTCTTATTTAATTTATTTTTCTAGCTACCATTAGTAAATTACTAGTGCTGGTGATATAGTTATCTGGTCATTAAAATAGTTATCTGGTCATTAAAGTTGGACAATATATTACTTCAGTAATATTTCATGTTGAACTTTGTAGCTTTATCTTGTAGGACTTTTGTGCAAATGCTCTCTTCCTACATTGCTTTTAGGGTGGTTTTTTCTACTAGGAAACCCCCACAAAATATAGTGGTTTTTCGGAGAACCATCATATATTTTTTAGTTTTCATAGAACCCTTACAAAATATACTGATTTTTTGAAAGATCACCATAAAAAAATTATTTTTCATAGAACCATCACGGAACTATAAGTCTTTTACAAAATCCAATCAAGTCATAAATTTTTTTATTTATTAAAAGACATTCTTTTTTAACATAATATGTTTAAAAAAAATGAAAAGTCTAGGAGAAAAAAAAAAATACTTCTTTATACTCGCGTGATACATTCACTCAACCAAAAGTTAAATCTTCGCTTATAACAACACGTATGTCACGTGTATCACTCGTTCATTCATGAAGCTATTGCAATTTGCAAACCATCTTTATCGCCCCTACTCAGGTTACAAACTTGAGCTACCAAATTCAGCAATTTATTAAGTTAGATTTTGCAAATATTAATACTTTTTAATCTTTATTAATTTTGTTGGATGTGGGACTAATCCATTTAGAAGCACATTGCAGGTGAGAAAAAAATGGTTCAATATCTTAAAGAAATTGCTATAATTAATGTTAACGAGGAAAGAAAATTTGTTATTATTATTTTTTATATACTTCATGCTTTATATTTCATTCTTATACAATGACAATGTGCAACCGATAAGGTACGAAATGTTTGCTGTCATATTAAATTAATTAAATACTATGGTTAATTATATATTGAATACGTAAATAAATATATTTTGCATATTTAAGTATGCAACTTAATAGTAAAAAATTATTAGCTCATTGTTATTTTTTTCGTCTTTATATAAAAAAAAATTTTGATTAAACCCCATATGGAAATTACGTAATAATGTTCATTGACACTAACCATATAGTTTAATGATATCATAGTATAATAAAATTCTCCAAATCCAAGTATAAAAATCCCATATTGAAACTTTGAGAAAATGATAATTGAATGAATCGAAGATTTTAAATAAATACACACATATATATGTACATTGAATTAATATGTGTTAAGTACGGCCTTAGTTATAATTATTTGGCCCATTCAGTTCAAAAACTTTCCTAATCCAATGTACAAGGTGTCGGTTGAAACATAGGTTTTGAATGCTGCTTTAGGTGCCGAATTAAGGGTGTGTGTGTTCGATTTGCGTACAAGTGAAAAATAAAAATACGAAAGTGACTTTCTTCTAAGAGTTTAGATGTTTATTTGCATGCAAATGGTTATGAAAATGAAATATAAAAAAGTTATCACATAGGATTTAATGCAATTTTCACTTCTCTAAAAAACTGGTGAAGTTACAAGAAAGTGACAAAACTGGTAACCCAAATTAATTAAATAATTTTAAATATATTTGATCAAAACTGGGCTAGTCTGAAACAACTTCTTTCATATTAGAGGGTGAGCAAACGGTCGGTTCGTTCGGTTGTTGACTATTTTTTAACAAAACCAAACTGGATTCAAAATCAAACCAAACCGGATTGAATCGGTTCGGTGCAGTTTGATTCGATTTGTTCAGTTTTGGCCATAAATATGATTGGTTATAAAATTTTAGCTAAAATATTGCGCTCTTACTCCTTCAGAAACCTCTCACTCATCTTTATATCCCAAGTTAAAGTGCAAATTCATCAACTCAGCTACTTTACAAACTAATATTGAATCTTTATCAATTAAAATAAATAAAATTATTAGCATAAATTATCTTTCACCTAGAAAAAATGAAAGTTCTTAAACAATTGTGTTAAGATCAGTCACTTCGGTTATTTGGGTTTCAAATATTCCCAAGTTGAACTGAAGTTTTTCTAAAAACAAAGTGATTGTTAAAATTCAGTTGGCTCCTTTGATTTGCATCCATTAGCACTCACCCCCTAGTTCATTACGTTTTTGTTGTTGTTTTTTTTTCTGATTAAAAGAAACGATTAGCAATCTTTTATAAGAGAACGTATTTCAAATAGGAAAAGTTTTGAACAATGATATTGAGACGCAGCAGCTATACTTGAAGGATTAAAGATAAAATTAGAAGCATTTGCAATTTCTATACTATTTTATTGGCTAAAATATCATATTGGCATTTTAAATGGACTTTAAATGACAGTATTTTAAATAGCTCCGGATACAATAAGACCATAAAAGAAACAATAACATCCGTAATTTTCATCGGAAATTAGTTTTCCGGCCAAGTTACCTCACATGCTTGCTGTGTGATCATTCATGCTTGCTGTGTGATCATTGTGGACCGAGTTAGACAAAAGGAATGACATGGCATAGGGGTTAGAGGGAGAAATAACTATGCCTAAAATCTCATCAACCCCAAATTAGTGAAATTCACCATTTTTTCCAAAACTTAAACGAGAGAGGGAGCAGTTGGATGAGAGCTTTTGCAAGAATCTCTCTGATCTTGAATGTGACTTGAGAGGGAGCATCTTTGGTGAGGACGACGACTTGAGTATGGTGTCGACTAGGAACAAAGGTGAGACTCCCCTCAAACTTTTAAGAGATTTCTTTGTGGGTTTTTTTAGAAGAATGATTAATATGTTGTTTATCCTTAATTAATTGAATGGTAAACCCTAATTTGAGTGTTGATTGGTGGAATATTGCAAACTAGGGGCAAGTCCTTGCCACATCAGCAAGAGAATAAATGATTTTACAAATCCAATATAAGCACATGAGGGAACTTGACCGGAAAATTAATCTTTTATAAAAGTTATGAGCATCGTCGTTTCTTTTGAATAATTATAAGGTTTTATTGTAGTCGGAGGTATTTAAAGTACTCTATTATCATTTAGGGTCCATTCAAAATGCCAAACTAGTATTTTAGCCCTATTTTATTTGTACTTGTGATTCCTGGGTGTAAGAGGGAAAAAGTAGTCTTTTTTCACGTCATACCTCAACCAAATACAACTCCATCCCCAGATTTTCAGAAATCACGAGTAATCTTTTAAGAAAAGTTAATTTGTTTAAAAAAGAAAAAAAGTTTTGAACTTCGTTCGTCGCAATCAATTCCCCTTCTTAATAACCACAACTTTATAAATGGGTTATGGACGAGGTTGAATGTTGAAGACACAGACTCTTCTTTGTACATCTACATCATTTTGTAAATCAAACCAAACGTTTATATTGAGAACATTTACTATTTGTCCCAGGTATAATTTGCATCTTCTCTCTTATAATTGGCTTGTCCCATTCTAATTCCTCGTTTCTTCAGCAAGGGTCACATCTCCATGCCCCAGACGTTGAAACCGTTCTTTCTAATGAACTTAACAACCTTGTTTGGTAACCAAAGTGTTTCTTTTTATAGTGATTTTTTAAAAAACACCATACCATGACGTTTATTTTTCAAACGTGTTTTCAAAACACAATTTATAGTTATTATTTATATAGCGGCGGCGGGCTGGCGGCGGGAAGCGAGCGACGGCGCCGGCGTGCAAGGTGACGACCAGACAACAACGGCGGCGAGCATGGCAGACGAGGGGCGGTGCGTACGACAGGCGGCGGTCGCGCGGCGATGACTGGCGACGCGGTGGTGAGCGGCAGGCGGGGGCGCAGCGCGCAGGCGGCGGATGGACTAGCGGCCGTGTCCGACGATGCCTGCCGGTATACGGACTTCGTTGGCGCGGACGGACCACCACCGGAGCGGGTTGTGGGCGGTCCGGCGGCAGTCCGGCGGCTAGGGGGGGTTGGGCCCAACTGCGGGCGGCGGGGGTTGCCGCGCGAAGTGCCGATGGGCAACAGGTGTTTTGCGGGCAATGGACGGTGACGGCAGCGGCTTGGCTGGCGGCCGGGGGTAGCGTGGCGGCGGCGACGGGCGGCGGACGGCGCATGGGCAGCGACGGCGTGACTGGGCGGACGATGGATCGGACCGGCAGCGGAGCGCGCGGCGGCGAGCTAGCCGGTGACTGGGCGGTGCGTGCAGGCGACGGCAGGGTGCGGGCGCCGAGGAGCGCAGTGCGGGGGGAACGGCGGACGGCGGACGGATAACGCTTAGATGATAAAAACGAGCAGCGGCGGCGACGGGTCAGGCAGACCGGCCGAGCCTGGACAGCGGCGGACGACGACGGCCGGTAATGGGGCTAGATGGCGGGGAGGGCGGCGGTTAGGCCGGTGACAGCAACGGTGGTGGCGCGCGGGGCGGACGTCGACAGGCCAGTGGCGGTGGGCGAGAGCGGGCGGGCCTTAGGTGAAAAAAACAGAATCTAAAACACCTTTTTGGTGTTTTAAGAAAAGCGTTTATTTTTTGGATTTTGTAAAGGGTCAAGTCAAAAAATCGCCCCGATTGCCAAACACGTTTCATTGTTTTTTAAAAAAAATAAAAACAACAAAAACGCCATGGTTGCCAAACGCTCCCATGATGTCATCTTGATCTCCATTAAAACGAGAACTAGCTACGGTAACAGTTTCGGATATTAGGAAAACACAGTCTGAAATCAAGACCGCATAATAAACACCAACAATAACAAAAAAGAAAGAAATCGACAGACACAAACACAAGGATTTTACGTGGCCCAGCGCAAGTGTTGTGTCTACGTGCTGCGGCAGATGAATCCTGACTAATCAGATACAAGAGCTTAAAAACAACACACGTGAGATCAATGGTCTCCAGACTCCCTCACATATGACACAGAAATCTCTTTTATCTTATTTTCGAATGAGCGGTGCTAGGGGCACACCCCCAACCACACCCTCCACCACACCTCCTCTCCCTCTATAGTGCATTGGGTCCCACATCAAATTTTTAAAAAAAAATTGATGTGGAGCCCAACGCACTATAGAGGGAGAGGAGGTGTGGTTGAGATTGTGGTTGGGGGTATGCCCCTAACATTTCTATTTTCGAATACAAAGAAACCTGCAACCTATGTAGCACGGACACGGATCCGACACGGCTATCCGACACGCCGACACGAGGCATATCCTAAAAAATACATAGGTTACGTGTGTTCGACACGTGTGTCCGACACAGACACGATACGACACGGCTTCATATTATGCTGTGTTTGTGCTTCATAGCCTGCAACAAAGGTTTGGTATTTGAACTGAATGAAGATTCTGGAGGTACACGAGCACTCTGTTTTTGTTCTTCATGAAGAGAAAGGGATGGGTACTACAAAACTCGTCACCTACATTAATGCGCCACTAAACCATTTTCTCCCTTCACCGTCCGTGTGCAGCAATTTGCTTCCATGAATAAAATTAACCGATACAATAACTAAAACGAGCAATCATGACTAAAATCTCAAGGATTACTGAAATAAAAATAAGGAATAAATTACCCTGGAAAAAGGAAAAAAATAAAATAAAGATCCCAGAATGAGAAGCTCTCACTCAACTTCTTCAATGCTTGAAGTGTACCCTTGATCCCTCAACTCCCAACCGAGTACTTCCAGCATCGCATCCAACCGTCCATCACAGCCCTCGGCGGTCAAGAATCTCCTCACCCTCCCGCCTTCTGCCTCGACCCAACTCCACCCTGGCGGCTTCCTCATCCCCTGCCGCCTCATCGCTGCCCTCATCCTCGCCACCCCCTCCCACCTCCGATCTTTCGCATATATGTTCGACATCAACACATAATTCCCCGCATTCTCCGACTCCAACTCCAGCAACATCTCCGCTGCCTTCTCCCCCACCTCCACGTTCGAATGCGTTCGGCACGCGCTCAGCAGCGCTCCCCAAATCCCAGCGTGCCGCGTCAGCTCAAAAGGCATTTCCTCCGCGATCAATCTGTAAGCTTCGCCTATGCGTCCCGCGCGACCCATCAAATCCACGAGGCACATGTAGTGCTCAGCGGTCGCAGGAATTCTGTGTTCAGTCCCCATCGACTCGAAGTATCTCCTCCCTTCGTGAACCATGCCTGCGTGGCTACAGGCGGTCAGAACCGATACGAAGCAGATACTGTCTGGTTTCAGACCGGACTGTATCATTTCGTCGAATAGTCTGGTGGCTTCTCTGCCACGCCCGTGAATGCCTAATCCTGATATCATTGAACTGTAACAAATCAAGTCCTTGTCCCTCCAGCTATCGAATATATCCTTTGCTCGACGTAGATCTCCGCATTTCGAATGTAAGTCGATGAGGGCAGCCACCGTGTGGTTGTTCAGCAGCCTCGATCCGTGGTGATCCACGTAGTCCTGAATCATGTTTGCCAAACTGGGCGACCCGGTTTGGGTGCAGACAGATACAATAGTCGCGACGGTAGTCCTGTTAGGCTCAACATCAGAGCTTATCATCAATTTGAACAGATCGAGGCCCTCGTCGTACATATTAGCATTTGAATACACAGATATCATCGCGTTCCATGCCGCAACATCACGACGACCCATCTCATCAAAAACAGATCGTGCGGCCAGCAAATCGCCGATCTTGGCGTAACCAGTGATCATGGCGGTGCACACAACCGGATCGCCCGTGAGCACGGCGTTCGCATGGAACAACTTGCGAGCCTCATCAACTCGGCCGTGCTTCACATAACCAGTGATCATCTCGACCCAAGTGAACGTGTTGCGGTCCTGCATTCGCTCGAATATCGATCGAGCGGAGTCTATATCGCAATCTGCAATGTACCCAGCGATCATCGTGTTTGACAATTGCACATCTCCAGCACCATTCTCACCCATTTTGTCGAACAGTCGACGAGCTTCGATTAGCTTGCCGCACTTACAGTACAAGTCGACTAGTGCGGTTTGGACCCGCGAATCGAACCCGAACCCGAACTTGAACGCATGGGCGTGGACCTGAACCCCGTCACCTAAGCCTGCAGAATTCCCGCAAGATTTTAGCACTGAACATAAAGTGAAGCTCAAAGGCTTTACTCTTGAATCCCTCAGCATCTGTGCATATAAATCTAATGACTCTCTATGAGAAGAGCTATACCCTCGAATTAACGCGGTCCAAACGAACTCATTTGGTTCAGAGATTTCATCAAACACAGCACGAGCATGGTCCAAGCTACCAAACTGAGCAAAAGTCCTGATCAATTTGGCGGCGACGAAGTTATTCTGAGCTAACCCAGTTGAAATCGCACGTGCGTGCGCACGTTTGAGCTGGCTGACCCGCACGCTTCGGGATATTAGCTCGATCAGTCTCTCCTCTTGCACACGAGCCCAGCTGATGGGGTTCGATGGTCTCATCGGTTTCGCTCCTGTTCCAAGCGTCTCTCTCTGTTAGGCATTTCATCAAACAGCGGTCATTTACTTTTTTAAGTCATGGACTCTTGAGAGATTTGGTGCTAATTCTATTTGGATTGAATAGTGATCATAAATATAAATGAAAGATTACGATTTATACAAGGGTTTTTGTCTCTTATGCCAAAGTTTTACTCCAACTTATTTTTAAATCCATGGACTTATAAAATGCCTCTTAAACCCAAAAATACAAAGATGACTTATATTTAAACTCAAGTCTTCATAATACATATAAGTATACATTATATACATATTCAAAACTCAATATCCCCATATTACCCTCTCCATCATTCTCTCTTCTACTCTGCTCCTTTCCAAACAATCGACAACTTGCGTAATTGAGTCAAAAGACGGCACTTTTCGACCCTTGGTCAAACAAAGAGAGAGGCGGTAGTTACATCGAACCTCGCATTAACTGCTCTGGCAAAATCATCATTATTCTAGCTTCCATAGTCTTTATGACTCATCGGATCCAGTCAGCTTCTAGCACCTTTTGTCATTCCCTCATTAAATGATCAAATGATTCACCTTCCCCTACGGTCGACACCTGAAAGGTATCTGCAGACTCAAAAGCTTGACTGGACTCAACCGAAGTTACCTTCATACCCCCTTTGATCTGCTATAAAAGAGAACTACGTTGCATGAGGTAACTTTGTCACGCCCCCAAAATGCACAACTTATTTTGAGATGCATGACAATGGCAACACGTGCACAAAGCACATGCTAAGTTGGCGGTGCACTTCCATATTACAATAAACTTTATTATAAAAGAAACTTTATTGACAAATAGAGAAGTCTCGGAGCAAAGCTACATTATAACAAGTTCACTCTAATGAGTCAAAAGACTCTTATTACATATACATAGTAGCAAGACTCGTATAACTTTAACTTTCAACACCAAACACCCTAAAAGATCATTCTCATGTTCTAAAGCTCTGAGATACAGATAGAGCTATCTAATTTTCATCTGACAAAGATTGAAAAACAATGGGATGAGTTTTCACTCAGTGAGCAGAAAATTTATTATTAGCGGATCAGATAAGTTTAAGAATTTATCAATACTAAAATTTAAATAAGCTATCGTCAAAAAAGATGATTAAGAAACACATAATATTTCGAATAAGAGGAATTTTTGAGAATAGATGTGATGTTACATAAAAGAATATTCACAAATTATGAAATAATAAGAATGACACTATATACTTTAAAATCGTAATTATCCATCTAAATATACACATGCAAAACTTTCTCATTTGTCACACTAAGGCAACAAAAATTATAGCCCATTAGCATGAGAATGCATATCAAATAACTATAAGTCAACCCGGGGACAAAATGTAGCTAACACTACCATAGATTGCCCGAATACCACTTTACTTTTCCCAAAAAGCCACTTTAACACTGATCACTACATTCAATATCATATGATGGGCTTAAAGAAATCACTTCACTCCATAGCGGACTTCTGAGGATTTTTTTGACATTTAAAACACTTTTCTTTTCGCTCAAAGTATCACTCATAATTTTCACTAGTATGAAAAGCAATATAAATGCTTAAACAATTTTACAAAGTTTTCGTATACCAATTTCATGAAAGTAGAATATTCATGAATCTAAACGAATAGATAATTTATTTTTTGTTAAATAGAACTCTTTAATAAATGCATTTGAATAGTAAATTTGAAATGATATATTTTAAATAATATCATATACTAAAATAATATTTACCATGTAAAAGATAAATAACTATCACAATTTAAATTTGTTAACAATTACTAATAATGAACATAATAACATATCTAATCCACAACAAAAATAAATTATCATTTAAATAATATATTAATAGAAAACAACTAATGAGAAGAAATCTACTCACCTTAAAGAATTTGATCACACTTTGGAGAACTGTACTTAAGAACTCTACTCCTCGATTAAACCTATAAACGTACAATACATATAAATACTAAAGATATCTAAACATAAATTATTATGGGTATGAAAATAATATTCCTGGTTGCCATGAGGTTTGCTAAAAAAAATCATCTTTTCTTTTATAGAAAAATAAGGGTCTTAAATCAAACGTTTCTAGCTTACGGGCTTAATATAATTTTTCCTACAATATTGGTTCTTTTATTTAAGGGAAAAATGCTTCCAGTCCCCAAAAGCCAAGAAAACATGCTTCTCACCCCCAAGACTTTGTCAATGGGTGTTTTGCCCCCAAAAATAAAGAGTTTGTTCTCTGAGCCCCCAAATACAAAACCCAAGAGATTAAAATATGTGAAGACCATAATACCCTTCTCTCTCTCTCTTTGTCATGATGTACTGAGATGATAGTTAAAATAACTGACGGAGATTATTTTATTATTTTTATTTTTTATTATTTTCGTTGTTGATGAGGGGGAACTAACTGTTTGTATTGGGAGATTGTTAAAGTTAGGGGTTAATTGTTAATGTTACGATTTAATTATTAAGGTTACGGGTCAATTGTTAAGGTTATGGATCCCTTCTCTCTCTCTCTCTCTCTCTCTCTCTCTCTCTCTCTCTCTCTCTCTTTATCATGATGTTACTGTGATGATCTTGAAATGATTGAAGGAGATTGTTATTTTATTATTTTTATTTTTTATTATTTTCATTGTTGATGAGGAAACTAATTGTTTTTGTTTGTATTAGGAGATTGTTAAGGTTACGGGTTTAATTGTTAAGGTTACGGGTCAAATGTTAAGGTTACGGGTTTAATAATTGTTAAGGTTACGGGTCAATTGTTAAGGTTACGGGTTTAATTGTTAAGGTTACGAGTTAATTGTTAAGGTTACGGGTTTAATTGTTAAGGTTACGGGTTTAATTGTTAAGGTTATGGGTCAATTGTTAAGGTTATGAGTTTAATTGTTAAGGTTACGGGTTTAATTGTTAAGGTTACGGGTCAATTGTTAAGGTTACGGGTTAATTGTTAATGTTACGGGTTTAATTGTTAAGATTACGGGTTTAATTGTTAAGGTTAGAGAGAGAGAGAGTTCGAGAGAGAGAGAGAGAGAGAGGAGGATTCATAACCTTAATAATTGACCCGTAACCTTAACAATTAAACCCGTAACCTTAATAATTAACCTGTAATCTTAACAATTAAACTTATAACCTTAACAATTAAACCATAACCTTAATAATTGACTCGTAACCTTAACAATTAAACCCGTAACCTTAACAATTAAACCCGTAACCTTAACAATTGACCCGTAACCTTAACAATTAAACCCGTAACCTTAACAATTGACCCGTAACCTTAACAATTAAACCCATAACCTTAACAATTAAACTCGTAACCTTAACAATTGACCCGTAACCTTAACAATTAAACCCGTAACCTTAACAATTGACCCGCAACCTTAACAATTAAACCTGTAATCTTAACAATTGACCCGTAACCTTAACAATTAAACCTGTAACCTTAACAATTAAACCCGTAACCTTAATAATTAACCCGTAACCTTAACAATTAAACCCGTAACCTTAACAATTAAACTCATAACCTTAACAATTGACCCGTAACCTTAACAATTAAACTCGTAACCTTAAGAATTAAACTCGTAACCTTAACAATTAAACTCATAACCTTAACAATTGACCCGTAACCTTAACAATTGACCAGTAACCTTAACAATTGACCCGTAACCTTAACAGTTGACCTGTAACCTTAACAATTAAACCCGTAACCTTAACAATTAAACCTGTAACCTTAACAATCTCTCAATACAAATAAAAACAATTAATTTCCTCATCAACAAAGAAAATAATAAAAAACAAAAATAATAAAATAAGAATCCCCTTCAATCATTTCAAGATCATCACAGTAACATCATGATAAAGAGAGAGAGAGAGAGAGAGAGAGAGAGAGAGAGAGAGAGAGAGAGAGAGAGAAGGGATCCATAACCTTAACAATTGACCCGTAACATTAACAATTAAATCGTAATCTTAACAATTAACCCCTAACTTTAACAATCTCCCAATACAAATAGTTAGTTCCCCCTCATCAACAACGAAAATAATAAAAAACAAAAATAATAAAATAATCACCGTCAGTCATTTCAACTATCATATCAGTACATCATGATAGAGAGAGAGAGAGAGAAGGGTATTATGGTCTTCTCATATTTTAATCGCTTGGGTTTTGTGTTTTGGGGGCTCAGAGAACAAACTCTTTATTTTTGGGGGAAAAACACCCGTTGACAAAGTCTTGGGGGTGGGAAGCACGTTTTCTTAGCTTTTGGGGGCTGGAAGCATTTTTCCCTTTATTTAAAAAGAGATTGGACTTAAAAGGAAACTAATCTAGTTGTAAGGATCTATGCTAAAAAATCCTATTTCTTCCCCAGAACACCAGAACATTAGCTCATCCCTCTGTTTTCTCGATGCCCCAGAACCCATTTGATTTGGGTTGGGTTCGACGACCAGATTAGCCATTGTTGGTAAAACCCTAGCTCAAGGATGGTCGGAGATTGTCCAATGTTGTCGGAGATGGCTTCGGTGGCCAAAAAGGTGTGAGTTTTTTTTAAAGTTTCTATGAGTTTTGGATTTCTAAACTCCCATATTAATTGTAATTATAATAACCCAATTATAACTCTTTACTACCTTCAGTTATGAAACTCTTCATTAACTTAAAAAAATAGTACTTTACATCAACGGACCCGTGTGCCTGGGGCGTGACAAATGGTATCAGAGCCGTTGCCAGCCGGAAGTATGGAGCTAAGTGTTATACGAGACTAAGTGCTACACAACATGGATACGGTGGGAGCCACCTCTAGAGCTTGTAGGAGCCACCTCTAGAGTCCACATCGCCTGACAATGACACTGAGATGTGCCAATTGTTATGTCGTGACAATGAGGACGTCGTCTTTGTATGGTGAGGTGATTGTGACACCCCCACTTTAATCTCACATTGACTAGTATGAAGAAATGTTAGTGGTTTAAATAGAGAAAAAGCTCAATGCGCCCAAGAACAACCAGTGCTAGCATTTTGACAGTGGACTTTAGCCAACATCGAGTTGCTTTCGGTGGGTCCCACGGCTTGCATCCGCCAACGGGCCCGTGGGCCCGGAGCATGACAAACTTCTTCTGTTTTTTGACTACTTAGACTAACTAAATATACAACTTATCTTATTTCCACAATCAAGATCAAAATACTGACTTGATTGTCGGAGGAGAAGAACCCAACTCTGTCCTCTTACGAGTTTTTCATGCACAGGAAAGAACAGTGGGCTCCGAAACCAGTCATCTGAAGAAGTTTGAGGACCCTAAACACTCTCATAACCCTAACCTAAACCCGATGTTTGATTACAGTCATCAACAATATCATTTAATTTTTTCTCATTCTTTTGAAGAACTTTGTAATCTGGTGCAAATATGATTTTATCACCGACATCTAATAAATATCCGATAAGTAATGAAAAACCAAAAAGAAACTTTCATGTGGGCTTTGATCCTAAACTAGAATCACCAACATGCATGTTAAGTGTTTTAGAGCCTGAATTTAAGAACCAATAAATTTCATTACTAATATTGCATATCTAAAAAGAGTAGCGACCACTACACTATTCCACTTATTACGTTACTTTTACACTACAAGAGAGATAAGTATTATGTCGAACATAGTTAACTTTTTTCAAAATTGATAACTCATCAAAGAAGGAGCCCACACGTGTGAGTTGTAGAAAAATATAACGCAATTATTATTATTCATCTTGGAAGTTTTATTTTTGAGCTTACTTATAGCTTAGGATATGTGCATTTAGGAAGTACGCCTGTTTTGTGATGAGCAACAAATGCTTCATACTCTAACAACATGTAGTTCATCAGAGGTCCATGAGCGTCTCCTACAATCAAGGAAAACCTTGGTTCAGAAGCTAAGGGTCCGTTTGGTTGTATAATAGGCTTGGTGAAAGCCTGACAAAAGGACCTGTTTTACTGACAAAAAGAGCTTTTTTGTCAGCTTTCAGCTAAAAACGCCTTTTTGAGAGGCGTTTTAGGCTGAAAGCTGACAAAAACTTACCTTTTTGTCAGGCTTTCACCAAGGGGCTTTTACAACCAAACGCGCCCTAAATAAAGGAAGAGATCAATATTCTGATGTCAAGGAAAAAAAATATGTGCTCAACCCACTTCCTCTTAATCCATCAAATTTAGTCTATGGCTAAGTTAGTATTTCAAAAATCAAATTTGAAGGAAAATCATACCAAAGTCTGGTTACAAGCTTTATCAGATGCGCAATGCGCTCCAAAGACAATGATGATACATAGTGGGGTCTTTAAAATATACAAGAACCACAGAAAAAAAAAAGGTAAAATAAAGACAAAAGGCATAAGTTAGCTAAGCTTGGGACCTATTCCAGCCTCTAAAAACAAAACCATCACCAGCACTCCAAGTTTCACGCTCCTACCAAAACAAGGGCCACAAGAAAAGGACCTACAAGCATCCCAATATTTCAGAAATAAACAATAAGGGAAATTCATCTCATCATTCCATAAATTAAGGAATGCTAATGGAAAAAAAACACAAAGAGGCATTCATGAACTAAGAAATGAATAAAAGATTAAAAAAAAAGCAATTTTTCACATATGAACATATATGAATATTCTTGCTATGCAAATATGTTTGCACTTCTCCAAGCACACTTTGAAAACAAGAGACTAACAACAGCATAATAATAAGATGATTAATTATATCATGAAAGGGTGAAAAGAGTAAAAACAAGATATACCCTACAACAATAAAATGAGGTTCACATCAAGCAAATATTACCATATTATTACAAACTCAATCCCTCATGGGTCACTCAGAAAATAAGAGAACACCCAATCAACATTACAAATTACAAATGAAAATGCCATCCAAACACACTGACACAATACCCTTCACCTTACAACACAATCAAACAAACAATAAAACACTGATCCAACACAAGAATATGCGCATCAAAGCCGTCTCCCAAACTAAAAATGCTGGAAGCCTTTGAATTGCATATACGAAAACACCTTATAGGTAGGGGCATGCATGAATATGCTGTACATACATAACAAATGTACATATGTATGTATTCGAACTTAGCATCCTCGCGCCAACATCTCTTGATACTCTATCAGCGCAATACTTTTCTGAGCCCTCAGCTGTTCATAAAATCTCTTGATAAACTGCTCAGCCTCGTCATCAACCTCCTCGCGACTCATGCTCTCATCTCCATCTTCCTCGTCTGAGAAATTCGATATTCTTACAGAAAAAGGCGATGGCGATGGCGATGGCAATGGCAATGGCGATGGTGATGGCGATGGAGAGTATTCAATCCTTGGCACCGCACGTGCATGACTTGGGGTCTCAACAGAATCCTCAACAGCATTGGAATTGAGGCAAGGAAAATAATGGTGGTGATTATGTCGGCGCTTTGAGTGGAAAAAAACAGGGTTGGGGCTGTCGGAGCAAGAGAACTCATACTCTTGCAGGCTGAAGCCATAGCCACTTGATCGCCGATGATGATGATGATGATGTATGAGGTTTTTTCTAAGGTTTTTGCTCATTATTTTGCCTCTCTTCATAAAGAGGTTCATGTCCATTACAAGCTTTCGCTTGGAGATTAGGCCCTTCCTCATCATGAAGTAGGCGACTCGGAAGAAATTCCATAGTCTTTTAGCTGCTGCAGGAGAGTGGAGCTCCATGGGATGGAATTGAAATGGGATAGATTGATAGTTTTTTAAGGTAACTTGTTGGAGTATAGAAAGGGAGAAGGGTTTCTAAGCTCTCGAGAGGTTGGAACCTCCCAAGAGAGAAGAAAACCCTGTGATGAGCTGTTGGGATGAGGAAAGGTTATTTATAGAAAGAAAAAATTAAGGACAATTGGAAAGATAATATTAAGCATTAATTGCAGATATAACCTCTCTACTACAAGGGGGTCAGTCAAATGTTATCCTTCAACTCTTTTATTAGAAAATAGACATTCTAATGGTCAAATTGAGTTATCTCTCAGTTAGCAGTATTTGTCATGGGCATGTCACATTACATAGCATTAATTGCAAGTATTTCGGTACAGTATAGAATGACACATCTACTCTTATGTAAGTGTGGAATATACAACTCCTATTGTACAAATACGAACAACATAAATACAACTCTGTTTGGAAACTAGGAAGTTTAAGTGCTAATAAAAATGTATATGTTGTGCACTCACAATTTATTAATATGTAGGTTCTTGTGATTCATTTTAAATCTATCGTTCATCGTGTTCTCTATAAATTACAACTATTCTCCCTTTTCACTTAAGACGAATCGTAACCCTCTCCAAAATAATTGACCGTTGTGATTCAAAAAAAAAAAAAAGAAAAAAAAGAAAGAAAGAAAAAGAAAAAGAAAAGTACTATACACTGTATGACCATAAAAGAGAAGGTTTAGATCCATGGGAGAGTTGGGCAAATGTAGACTTGATCTTCAAAAAGAAAGGCTTCATGGACAAGAGAAAAGAAAAGGGAAAGGTTGAGGGGACCATGGGACCAACAGCTTTGCGTGAAAGGGACATTGCAACAGCCATTCTCCCTGGGTATCTGGACTAAACAGGGTTGTCAATGGTCTACGTAAATATTAAGTTTGGACTTGGATTTTGAATTATGAAAACAGCTAAGAAATGGTTAGTAGGTTTTTCATATTAAGGAGAAGAAAATTTAAACAGAGTTGTCATTAGTCTATGCAAATACTAAGAGAAACACCTTTATTTTCTAAAATTATTCGACCTACTATTGTTTTTCATATTAGTCGTTATTATTCGAAACGAACCTATAGTAGCTTGAACACAAATATCGATAGCGAAAATGGAAGTTTGTGAATTTGGAAGCAAATTTAATGTGTGAAGGGAGGAATGCCAGTTTCCTAGCTTTGAAGTTTAGGTTAGCAATGTAAAAAGGTAGGATACTAAAACAAAACATTCAAGATCTTCCCCTTCATATTTCCCTGGCCAAAACCAACCATCCAACTTGAAAAATACATCAGGGGATGATGCTCAAACAGAGATGAGTTAGTCGCTAAGTTTATTAACCAACCCCAAATATCAAATGCGCAGAATGATTACGTGAGAGACTAATTCCAGGAAACATGTGATTACAATTTTTAAGTAAAGATCCACTTAGCTTTGCATTTGGGTCCATATGTAATAGCTTGCCACCAATATCCACTAGAACTTAGGTGGAATCTCCCCTTTAAAGAAACCGGTAGAGAAAAACCTGCAAAGAGCCAAATAGAGAACTTATGTACTTCAACTTTCCCTATTATAAAATGCAAAAGGAGGAAAAAAAAGTAGTAGTTCATCAAATCAAATTACTGAAACATGTGTGGGGTACTTCTAACAAAAGGAGAGAGAGGTAGCATGTATAGTTTGTCATAGAAACTATAACTTCAATAAATTTAAATATAACACAAATTTAAATATATTTTGAGAAGGCCAATACAATTTGAGAAGATAAAGCTTTTAAAGCTACATAAATTTTCATTTATCTTTCCACAAAAGAGCAACCATAACTTTGTCCCAGAATAGAAATTTGAGCACGAACGGCCAATATGCGCTACAAAGAGATGGCTTTCAAATTGATAAAAGCACCATATTGGTAGCCAGTTGTAATAGTAGATTTTCAAACTAGGTGAAATGTATCTAGACTCCACTTTTGTGACGTCAGGGCAATCTCTGCAGGCTCTTACAAATATGACCCCTTAATTAAAAGGGTATAATATAACTAGATAGTAAAATCATGCAACTTAGCAAATTTAACTTTGGATCCTCTTCACTGCCACTTTAGAAGTGCCATTCTCAATTATAACTGCCTAATATTATCTAGCAATTACTTGTTTCTGAGACAAATCATAAGCATTATTTAATGTTAGATCACAGATTATGATTCAATAATCGATATCTATACTAACTACTCATGTTGGATAAGGATCCCATTCCCTGTCAACTTTCATGATCAAAGTTTATCATGAGCGATTTGATTTTTCCCAAATTGGACCATAAAGCCATTAACCACATTGGCTTTAAATTCATCGATACTTTCTTGTTTCATGCTGCAAGCTGGCCTTCCCAATTAAGCTAGCTTGGGTCTCATATGAGTGAGGTGAGGTCTCTTCTCACTTTAGTCACATAATTAAGAACAGTAGTACCTGAGTTAGGTCCCATTAGTAGTACTCTCAATCTTTTTTCTCTCCTTTTTTTATTGTAACTTTAGTTGATGTAAGTGGAAGCTAGCATCTCATATAAAGCTCTTCCACAAAATCTTGCTTTATTTGGGAGAGCGTAATACAAATTGTTCATGCGGGAAAATGGGCCAGAGACATGGGTTTTTGGTGGAAAACGTGATCATGAGGCTAAGCTAAGAGTTGCTTCTGTTTCGGTTAAATAGGCAAAAGAATATCAACGTGCATCATTCCTTGAGCAAAAATTTCCCCCTTTTGCTTCACTTTAAAGTTCCATTGTTTTGCTTCCTCGTTTCTCTTTTTCTTATGCTAATGGAGGAAGATTTGAGTGCTTTCTGTTACCCTGTTTAGCATGTTACTAAAAACTAGACGTTTGTTGTAATTATTTCTAAATTTTGTATTGATAAGGAACAAAAGGCAAAGTAGCATAATTTATAGCCACAGGACCATGATGGAGCAACTTCATCATATGCAAAGTTTTTCCATCTTTTATAATGGAAATAATAGAGGTTTGCTTCCACCACTTGAATCTATAACCTCTGAACCATGAGGAATACCTCTGAACCATAGTTACTAAGATGACCTAAACATGTTACAACCAGAAAACTATATATCAAACAGCATGGTTTTCAAGTTCTCCCCTTTCCAAAGAGGACTTGAAGATAATAATTATTACTATTATTATTATTTGTCTATCCTATTTTACTCCCTCATACACCTTCTGTCTTCTGAAACGACATGTTTTCTCATTAGTTTTGCTTAAATTTCCCCGGGGAAATCAAGTGATTACCAGACTTAAGTAGCTAGTAAAATAACACATAGGTGATGAGGGGGGCTTCACCTCCTTGGTACAGAGGGTGCATCTGCAAATGGACCTATAGTATTTTTTTTTTCATTATTTTGAGATATAACCCGAAAATGATTAATTGAAGGGGTCCAAGAGGAAAAAGAAATACAGCTACTAGTCCCATGGAAACAAGAGGTGTACAGGTAAGCGGCGGGTTTCACTACTCTACAAAGAGAGAACCCTTCAAGTTCAGGGGACCCCAAACTACCAACCACTGTAGAAAGCATAGAGCTGTAGAGTATGTAGAGACGATGACAACAAACTTCTAATTAATTAAGGGGTCTATTTCAAATTGTCAACAACATATTATCTGGTGTAGCATATATAAACCTGCATTCCATGCCTACCTCAGACTGACCAACCACAAAATTAATGGGCCAACTTTTATTGGCCCCTGCCCGAAAAGTTGACTGGTTAACAACACATCCCGTCTCATGTCTTAACGATAGCTAGTTTACCGGTTGATTGCTTCAGTTTATTCAGTCAAATACTAAAGATAAATTGAAGAAAGGAAATATATGTGTGTGTGTGTGTATATATATATATATATATATATATTATATAAGTTCACGACATACTTTCTCAATGACATAATGTGGGGTTCTTTATTGATCCTGTTTAGGAGTACTCGAGAAGTTGACTGTTTATAAATATTCTATAGGGCATAATACATAAGCTGTTATAAATAGTCGGTGATCCGAATAAGTTAAATATACTCGAATTTCAAGATATAATCAGCAGGCTTCTATTGATTGAGACATGTATATGAAGCTCAATAACACTGGCAGAAGCTGGTTGGTAACTGAAAGAATACAAGGTCTTTGAATCGATCAATCAACCTGCCCTAAAGCTTAGGATGATAAGCAGTCTATGACAAAAGCTAGATCGTGTCCTTATGCTGCAAAATCGATCTGTTGACATAACAAGCTTGACACATTCTTGTATAGCTTGATAAAAGCTCAAGCTCACATATATTTGCATAAAGCTAGCATCCTGCTAATTAATGGCTACACTCATGCTACTTACTGACTAATCTGTTTCATTGGAGCTTGATAAGTTAAATATAGAAACGACTGGAAAATATTTAATTGATAACTTTCAAAATATATGGTCAACTCTTACGTGCAGTGTTTGAACCGGCATGATGATTTTCATCAATAGGTAAAAACCATTCATACACAGCACAAAAATACTCAGCAGTACAAGCAAAAGGAAAACTAACATCATCTATGCAAGGATACCTGGAAAGGGATACCACTAAGAGCCTAACGCATCAAAAGAATATTACGCTTTTGTTACGTGGGCGTAATTAGTGCACAAAATAGCAATCTAGTACCATAATTAGCACCTATTCAGGACCATTAAGGTAGGCTATGGATCAATGGTTAAACAAACAGCCAAAGCATAACCAATGAATCAAACAGGATCACCGAGGATCAATTTGATCAGCCAAAGTATGGATATGAGATGCGCAACCTCTAAAGAGAAAGAAAACATTGGATACGGCAGGCAGCATAATTGTTTAGTAACAGAGCTTTACAGCAGTTGGCCATTTTCTTATGTGTCTCCTAGTTCAGATGAAACGCACCATGTGAGTTCTATGACTTCTTTTTTTTACTTTATAAGAAGCTAGACTTTTCTCACACCCTAAATCTCACAAGCTATGCCAATGCTTCATTCTTAATAAGAACACGAAAACTCTTCACTACAGATTCTTTCTGGTTATGGAAGAGCAACATATATCTATTGTAACATGTAACATGTAACGGAGGCTACCTGGAAGCTCTCAATGTTGCGGCGGGAGCTTAAAACCACACGAACAAGAACGAGATAAATCACAAATAATAAGCCAAACACAATATCACAGCAAGACAAATGAATTTTACGTGGTTCGGCAAGTTGCCTACGTCCACGGGGTAAGGAGGGGGAAGTTCTTACTATTAGAAATCAAGAGAATACAAATAGGGTAACAAATCTCTCAAATAAACCCTAAAACAAAGCCTCTAGATCACTCACAAATCTCCCACAATTGGATGCAACAATCCCCTCTCAAAGACTGCTCAAAACGTCATTGTTTAACCCTAATTAATTAGAATTAGACTTATGTATCAACTCAGAAACAAAACGGGTCAAAACCTGTAACCCAACTTAGAATCGCTAAGCGGTCGACCACACCCTCACGACAGAAAGAAAAAAACACCTACAGGGTCCTCACGGTCGCCTGCTGCGGTCGACCGAATCTCATCCCGAGACCAAAATCCATTACAGGATCCGTGCGGTCGATCGCGACGGTCGACCGCCTCACATCCAGAAATCCTCCTGAACCTCGTGCACGTTTCCGGTCGACCGACCAACTCCCTGGCAGTTTTCCTATTTGTTTCCTGAGCTGTTCTTCGTTATGTTCGCCAATCCTTCAAATCCCCACCTCGGTGAAGTTTCTTCCAAAACTGAGTCGACACCAAATCATCCAAATATCCCACTTGTTGCGTCCAGGACGAATGGAAAACAACCCACTTCAACGGACTCAATCCACAACAAGTCGGGAACCCAAACAAGAGCTCAAACAATCTCCCCCCCATCAAAATCAACAAATCCAACCAGCTACATCAAACAAGACTACCTACGTATCTTCTTGCCCAAGGAATCAACCCGAACGTAGTTCACCCAAATGGCCTCCAAAGACTCTCAACATGGAAGAATATTTAATAGCTTTAAACAATGACCAAATTTCACACCTGAAACAACTTTGGTCAACATATCTGCAGGGTTGTACTTTGTGTGAACATTTTCCAATATGACGTCTCCATCATCCAATACATCCGACATCAATGTGCTTCATGCGTGCATGATAAACCTGATTCTTTGTCAAATAGATAGCTAACATGCTATCATAATATACCCGAAGGGTCTCCTGTGCAATCCTCAAGTCCTCCAACAGTCCACGTAATCACAAACAGCTCCAGTCACCGTCATATACTCTGTTTCTGTAGTAGAGAGAGTCACTGTAGACTGAAGTGTACATCTCCAACATACCGGTGCTCCTGCTAATATAAACACATATCTTGAAGTAGACCGACACTTGTAAAGATCCCCCGCATAATCTGACTCCACACAACCAATACAATCTTGCTAATTCTTCTCACTTTCTAAAAAATCAGACCAACATTCACGGTGCCTTTAACATACCGTAGAATCCACTTCACGGTCTCCCAATGACCCTTCCCGGGGTCATGCATGTACCTCGATACTATACTCACGGCCTGTGACAAATCTGGCCTCGTACACACCATCACATACATCAAGCTACCCACTACACTGGCATATGGAACATTCGACTGTAGGCATATAAAATTGCTTATAGGTCCCTTAACACGGCTCAACACGAACTAATGAACCATCGGGCGACGTATCTAAGCACGATCGTTAGCCCGTCAACACCGAAGCCAAACAATGTGCGACGGAGCGGATTAACGAGGCTACGAAGCTGACGAACCGCACGCGAACGACGGAATGAATCCACTCGCGTACGGAATCAAACCAACGGTTCAGGGAGTCAACGAGTCATTCAACCATATAACGGATTCGAACTCAGACACCAAAGCCGATTTACTGCCTAATCGGGATCCAGACTTCCAAATCAAGAATCAGAATAAATCGGGGTTCAGAGCAACGCCACGGGCAAACTCGGATGAATCGCGATCAGTTTTGGAATCGAACTCAGAATCGGATTTATTGCCAAATCAGGAATCAAGTCAACGAATCGATTTCAGACCAATCAACCGCATAACCGAATCACGGACGAAGCGGATACAAGAACCAAAACAACCGAACGACGGACGCAAAACCCGGAGGGGCTCGGCCGAAACCGAGCCACCTCAAGGTGGCTCGGCATGAGCCGAGCCACCCTGAGGTGGCCGTCCAGATCTGTGCCAAATGCACAGATCTGGTTGCCTATAAATAGGCGGGGTCATTCATCATTTTGGAGGACTTTTGGTTGGAAAATTTGGAGAGAGGCGAAGCCCTGCTGGATTGGAGACTCAGATCTAAAAAAAATTTCAACTTTGGGACTTCGAGGACTTGCTCATTCAGATCTGGTACTCGGCGACCGTTAACGCCAAATAAGGCAGGTGTTCGAGAGGACCGGATCTCAGATCTACGCAGACGTACTCCGGATCTAAGCTTGGTCTTAGATCCCGAGACTTGGACGATTGTTTCCTTGGTGAATCAATCCTCCCCGGCTATTATTTCCTTCGTGGAATAATACCCGTCGTACTGCTTAGATCTGATCGGATCTAGATCTCGCGGTGGTCCACGGATAAACCCCGGCGCAGGCAAAGAACCCACACAAAGCAAGAGACCGCAAAACAGGATCTTGCGATTCGTTCGACAAATAAGGAGAAAGTTGTAATTTTCTTTATTTCTTGTGTTATTTGATTTTCGTTGTAACCGGATCTAAAAAAAGACCGGATCTTTGTAATCGATAAACTATTACAAGAATTTGCAATGGAATCAATGATGAAGAAAACAACGATTTTTCCCGCGAACAAGGATGAGACTATCTTTGACGATCCTCCTCGAGATAAAGACAACTCCGGAAGCGGTCCGACCAAATCATCCACTCAACCTCCACAGAT
The DNA here is from genome assembly GCF_001876935.1 of Asparagus officinalis. NCBI lineage: Eukaryota > Viridiplantae > Streptophyta > Magnoliopsida > Asparagales > Asparagaceae > Asparagus > Asparagus officinalis. The sequence continues at coordinate 6,907,048 of NC_033803.1, read as the reverse complement.
CTACTTGAAGAAAAGTGAGGAAGAGGATAAGAAGATGCATGATCTCGAGAGCAAAGTCAACGCTCTGATGACGGCACAGGAAGTGAAGAAAACGGGCATTCCATACCCGTACCCGAGGGAGTGGGACCTGATTCCTTATCCCTAGAAATTTAATTTGATTAACTTTACTCCTTTTGATGGCAGGGGTTCACCAACTCAGCACTTGATCTATTTCAAGTCGCATCTCGGCGCAATATCCGGGAACGAAGCCCTGATGGTCCGGTCATTCGTAGGAACCCTTCGCGGGCCTGCCTTCGATTGGTACCGACGCCTTAAACCTGGGAGTATCACTAGCTGGGAAGACATGGAAGAATTATTCCTCACCAATTTCTTTGACGACGACACGGAGGTCTCAATTGGCACGTTGTTGGATGAGAAGCAGAAGGATGGGGAATCGGTTGATGTCTTTGTCAAACGATTCCGGGACAAAGCGGTGAACTGCACCGATGAATGGCAGTTCCTCCAAGCCGCCAACGAGCGAATGGGTCCGGGTCAAACGGAATCGTTCGACGCTTGAGGAGCGCATTCGCAAGCGCTGTGCAATGTCAGCGCAGGCACGAGCTCAAGTCCAAGAGGTGGCCAAGAAGCCGCCATTAACCCGTAAAACTTGGAGACCGAAGTCTGAAGCGGCGATTCAGACTAAGGAGCAACAACTGCAGCCTCCGAAAGTTCAACCTCCGGCGAATCAATCCAGACCGCCGATGATTCCCACAACTGCTCCGGGAGATCCCGCAGGACCATCCCAGAAAAGGAAGTCAGTCTTGGAACGCCTCGGTCCACTTCCCGAGGAGCGAAGCAAAACTCCAATCCAAGGACGTTTGGGCCCACGAAGAAATCCCCAAACGACGCAACATGCTGGGGGTCGCCGCAACCCTCAACATGACAAAGAAATCATGGCACCCAAGCGCACTATGCTGCGCATTGAAGTTCAGGAGCCCGCTGAGAATTCACGCCCAAAAAGGCAGGTCTCAAGGCGCGTGACTCTTGAAAGTCTAAAGAAGGCAGTTCTCCCTCAGAAGGAAACATTGTCGTCTGATGATGATTACGTTATACCTGAGAAATCGTGCCAACACACGATAGGTTGCTCTGACTTTCAAACAGACGAGCTGTACTATCGTGCTGGGGATACGAGCAAAGCCAGAAAGAGAAGTCCTCGAAGACTAGAAACTCAGTGCCCTTGTTCAAAGCTCATTCGGACAGTACTGTCTGAGTGCAACTGCAACAAGGTAGTCCCCTTCAGTGTTCGAAAGGCTTAGTACCAAAATGCCAAAACCAAGGCGTAGGCGTTTTCGACAAAAAAGGACGGTGGTTGAAGATGAAGAATTCCCGAGGGTCACCGCTAATATGACAAGCAAAGAGACCTCATCACGGGATAATCTCGAGTCGATTCTGAAAGCATCCCGGCGTCTAACCCGTCTGCAGTCTGGAGCAATCGCACGAGGAACTTATGGTAGGGTTCGGACAAGAGTACCTTCAGAAGGTGAAGAGTCGGATACCTGCTCCGCAATCGTCCAGCGAAGGACAACCCCGCGAGTCATTTATGATAAGCGCGGAAGAAATGGCCAAGATGCTTGAAGACGCTTTGGCTAAACAGAAAGAAAGTTTCAAGTTTGAGATGTAGATGGCCATGCAGACTATGAGAGAGATGCATGAGCAACAAATTCAGGCACTGACGAACCAGCGAGGTGAACCAAGCCGCCGTAACTAGGTTGTTCAGGAAGAGGAGCACACGGATAGGGATGAAGCTCACAATGCCAATAACCCTCCCGTCAATGTAGGGGGTAGTAACGAGGATGCCAACGAAGATACAAGTGAAGACTTGAAGATCAAAAACCTCGAGAGCAAAATCAACACATTGATCTCCGCTCAAGAGGTGAAGAAGACGGGCATTCATTGTCCATACCCACGAGAATGGGAATCAATCCCCTATCCGGCGAAGTTCAATCTGATCAACTTCACGCCGTTTGATGGGAAGGGTTCGCCCACTCAGCATGTGATTTATTTCAAATCACACCTGGGGGTAATCTCCGGCAATGAGCCTCTGATGGTGCGGTCATTCGTCGGCACTCTTCGCGGAGCCGCCTTCGATTGGTATCGCCGCCTCAAGCCAGGAAGCGTAAATAGCTGGGACGACAGCTTGACGAGAAACAGAAAGACGGGGAATTGGTGGACACTTTCGTCAAAAGGTTTCGGAACAAAGCGATGAACTGTCGGGACCCGATCACCGAGGAATTCATCCTCCAGACTTGCCACAACAACCTCGCGCTGGACGTATTGGAAGCAATGGGGACAGCACCGTCTGACACTTGGAAGGATCTGAAGGTCCGAGGGGAGCAGGCTGAGCGATTCCTTAGAAGGAAGAAGGCCGAGAGAAACCAACCGATGGTTAATCCGATGGACTCAAACTTCGCCTCTCGTGGTAAGGGCAAGGCACCTGCAGCTGCTGGTGGTGCTAATCAAGCGTCACAACAGCAATCTCGAAGGCAGCAAAAGACTTCGGGTCCGAGACTCCAAAAAGAGTACTCTTTCAAGGACGAAGACGTTCCAGCCATCTTCGAATCCCTCCTTGAAGGTAACAAGATCAAGCTACCACCTATCACAAATCAGGAGGAAGCTGACAACACTACGGACCCAAAGTACTGTGCATACCACAGGAGGGTCGTTCATCCCACCAAGGATTGCTTTACTCTCAAGAATAGCATTCAGACCTTGGTTGAAGCCGGCGTCATAACGCTAAGGTAAGCCAATTGAGAACGGCAAAACTCCAAAGAGTATACGAGTATAAACTGTTTCTCAATCCTCCGACCGGTATAAGAGGTTAAACTACTCCCTGATACTCCAATAGGTATATGAGTCTAAACTGTTTCCCCACTTTTGACGGGAAGTTCCTGGAGAATATTAAGCTAATATTCTTAAGGATAACCCGGTTAGGTAACTGATAATAATGTCCGAACCAGTTCCGCAGAGGAAACTGGGGGTGGACGATTTATGTAACGGGAAGTTCCCAAAACCACAGCAATGTAATGAATAAGAACTCCCATTCAAATTCTCACCGTGTCTGTGCACTCAACACTCTCTCTGTTAGAGTCTGGACGTAAAGTTCCCAATTGGTCAAACCTTCTTACAGTTAGGACCACAGTCAAAATCCCCTCTCGATTCCCCCAATGAACGAGAGGTCCACAAATTGAGCGATCAAACCTTCCTACAGTTAGGATTGTCTCAAAACACCCACTTGGTCAAACCTTCTTACAGTTAGGACCACAGTCAAAATCCCCTCTCGATTCCCCCAATGAACGAGAGGTCCACAAATTGAGCGATCAAACCTTCCTACAGTTAGGATTGTCTCAAAACACCCACTTGGTCAAACCTTCTTACAGTTAGGACCACAGTCAAAATCCCCTCTCGATTCCCCCAATGAACGAGAGGTCCACAAATTGAGCGATCAAACCTTCCTACAGTTAGGATTGTCTCAAAACACCCACTTGGTCAAACCTTCTTACAGTTAGGACCACAGTCAAAATCCCCTCTCGATTCCTCCAATGAACGAGAGGTCCACTTTCAAATCGAGTGATCAAACCTTCCTACAGTTAGGGTCATCTCAAACTCCTGCTTGGTCAAACCTTCCTACAGTTAGGACCAAAACCGCAATTCACTCTCGATAAACGAGAAATTCATCTTTAGTTCGGTAATCAAACCTTCCGACAGTTAGGGTTATCCGAATCTTTTCGATTCTCGGAGTGGAGATCCCACTCTCAGTTTCACCTTTCCGGATTCTGGAGGTGGAGATCCCACCTCGAGTCTCCTTTCCAGTTGAAGATGGAATATAAAATTCTTCTTCTTCATTGTCGGGAGATAGAATATAAAAATTCTTCCCCCATTTCGGGTTCGTCTTTGCCCCAAGAGAAGACACCACCTTTTTCAAATCCCAAAATTTGTGCCTCACAGGTACTAGGAAGTTTATCCCGAATCCTAAGCAGGGATAAGTCTGCGCCTAACACGCGCTGCCGGTTTAGTCTTTTTCCGCACAAAAAGACACCAGAGTTCGATTCTGGGGTATTCTATCCTGAAACCTAAGCAAGGATAAGTCTGCGCCTAACCCCCGTTCACATATTCAACATTGTGGCAGGTTGTTATTAATAACACCAAAATCCATGCCTTACACGCATGGGGGATTTCATCCTGAATCCTAAGAAAGGATATGCCGACGCCTAACACGCGTCGCCGGTTTAGTCTTTCTCCGTGGAAAAAGACACCAGAGTTCGATTCTGGGGTATTTTATCCCGAAGCCTAAGTAGGGATAAGTCAACGTCTAATACACGTTGCTGGGTAGCCTATTCCCATGACAACGGCGAAGTCTATGTATTCAAAGTCATAGCAACAAGTCTTAGAGGATTCAGTCTCTAAGCACAACGTTACATGCGGAACGGATTTAGACAATTCGCATGCTAGCCCGACTCAAACGGTAGTCGGTAAAGGCTAATCAAATCCGTTAAAGGCTTGGGGTTAGCCAAAAATCCTAAAGTCAGCGCCTAACACGCGTCGCCGGGTAGTCTATTCCCGTGAGAAAGACGAAGTCTACGTATTCGAAGTCGTAGCATCAAGTCTAAGGGAGTTCATTCCTTTAGCACAACGTTACATGCGGAACGGACTTGAACAATCCGCATGCTAGCCCGACTCAAACGGTAGTCGGTAAAGGCTCATCAAACCCGTTGATGGCTGAGGGTTTGCCAAAAATCCTATAAATACGAGGGGCACTGACGCATCAGCTTCATTAGTTGGTCTCGTGACCGGAGCATCCAACGACATTCGAAACCCTAGGGTCAACGCCGGTCAACGCGTAACCCTAGGTCAAAAGTAAAATGTACGACGTTCGAAACCCTAGGTCAACGCCGGTCAACGCGTAACCCTAGGTCAACGCCAGTCAACGCGTTACGATCAAAAAGTCAACATACTACGTTCAGAACCCTAGGGTCAACGCCGGTCAACGCCGGTCAACGCGTAACCCTATGAAAGAATCATTACTCCGAAAAGTATACGAGTATAAACTGCTTCTTAATACTCCAAAAAGTATACGAGAATAAACTGCTTCTTAATACTCCGAAAAGTATACGAGTATAAACTGCTTCTTAATACTCCGAAAAGTATACTGAGTATAAACTATTCCTTATTTTTGGTTTGAGAAGTTCCTGGAGAATATTGTTTATAAATATTCTTAAGGATAACTCAACCACACTACGCCGGACAACGCGTTGTGCATAAAGACTCGACGCCACAATCAATGGTCAGCTCAAAGGAATCGACTTCAAGTTCAGAAAATTCCGACAAACGGTCAGACAATAAATGCAGCACCGGAACTCTTACAGACTTTCGACAAAGCACCGAAAAGCCTGGAGAATTGAAGGAGTCACGTCACAATGAAGATTCAAAGCAGTCAACCGATGGTCAATCCCGTCTTGAAATAACCAACTCGAGCTAAAAAAGCCAAGAAATCAAGAATCGACTTCAAATTCAAAATTCCTACAACGGTCAGACAATAAATGCAGCACCGGAACCCTCTCAAGCATTCGACAAAGCACCGAATAGCCTGGAGGATTGAAGGAATCGAGAACAGAAACCATTCCAAGATCCCGTCACACCGATTGAAGGTTGGGACAGTCATATCCAAAATATTTCAGACTCTTCTATAAAAGAACGAGGCTAGAAAACTTTGGAGGGGGTATCTGTAGGCATATAAAATTGCTTATAGGTCCCTTAACACGGCTCAACACGAACTAATGAACCATCGGGCGACGTATCTAAGCACGATCGTTAGCCCGTCAACACCGAAGCCAAACAATGTGCGACGGAGCGGATTAACGAGGCTACGAAGCTGACGAACCGCACGCGAACGACGGAATGAATCCACTCGCGTGCGGAATCAAACCAACGGTTCAGGGAGTCAACGAGTCATCCAACCATATAACGGATTCGAACTCAGACACCAAAGCCGATTTACTGCCTAATCGGGATCCAGACTTCCAAATCAGGAATCAAGTCAACGAATCGATTTCAGACCAATCAACCGCATAACCGAATCACGGACGAAGCGGATACAAGGACCGAAACAACCGAACGACGGACGCAAAGCCCGGGTCCAGATCTGTGCCAAATGCACAGATCTGGTTGCCTATAAATAGGCGGGGTCATTCATCATTTTGGAGGACTTTTGGTTGGAAAATTTGGAGAGAGGCGAAGCCCTGCTGGATTGGAGACTCAGATCTAAAAAAGATTTCAATTTTGGGAATTCGAGGACTTGCTCATTCAGATCTGGTGCTCGGCGACCGTCAACGCCAAATAAGGCAGGTGTTCGAGAGGACCGGATCTCAGATCTACGCAGACGTACTCCGGATCTAAGCTTGGTCTTAGATCCCGAGACTTGGACGATTGTTTCCTTGGTGAATCAATCCTCTCCGGCTATTATTTCCTTCGTGGAATAATACCCGTTGTACTGTTTAGATCTGATCGGATCTAGATCTCGCGGTGGTCCACGGATAAACCCCGGCGCAGGCAAAGAACCCACATCAAGCGAGCGACCGCAAAACAGGAGCTCGTGATTTGTTCAAAAGGAGAAAGTTATAATCTTTATTTATTTTTCTTTGATTTTCATTATAACCGGATCTTATAAAAAGACCGGATCTTTTGTAACCACAAAAAGTTGTTATTTTGAGATCACAATGACTTCAATGAAGAAAACGATTTTCCCCGCGAACATCGACATGTAATCTCTGTCCTCAACTGAAATAGATGACATATTAGCTAAAAGCTTGAAGTGAGGAGCCAATAGAGTGCTAACTGTTTTTGTATTGCCATCAAAGCTGAATTTCTTCAACATCTTCTGCAAATAACTCCTCTGTATAAACTTTAATCTCCCCTTCACCCCGTCTCTCTCGATCTTCATATCCAATATCTTTTTTGCTTCTCCAAGATCCTTCATCTCAAACCGGATGACAGCTCCTCTTTCAACTTTCGAATAACCGAAGAATTCCTGGAAGTAATAGGCATATCGTCAACATATAAAAACAAATATATGTGTTCATCATCCTGTAGCTTGTGCATGTAAACACATAGATCATATGGGCTCATCGTGTACCCATGGCCAATCATGAAGCTGTCGAATCTCTTGTACCACTGTCACGACGATTGCTTCAATCCATAAAAAGACTTCTTCAGCTTGCACACCAAATCTTTCTTTCTGCAGCTTTGAATCCCAATGGTTATGTCATGTAGATCTCCTCATCTAAATCTTCGCGTAAAAAGACTGTCTTAACATCCATCTGGACCAAATCCAAATCCAGTTGTGCCACCAATGCCAATAAAATCTGAATCAACGAATGCTTCACAACGGGTGAAAATACCTCGTTGTAATCAACACCCTCAAGCTGTGCATATCATTTGGCAACCAATCTAGCTGTGTACTTAATGTCCCCAATAGAAGATCCTTTCTTCTTCGCATATACCTGTTTTCGTTAGAAATCGTTTTTATTATGGAATCCATAAAACTTCAGTCGTTTACAATGAATTATACAAAAAGATAAAAAAAGTTACAATTTCTTTAGAAAATAACACAAAAATTGTTTATCAACTCCTGCTTTTGTGGGATCTTCGCCTGTGCCGGGGGTGCGTTTGCCCGTGGACCATCAAATCGTAGATTCTGGTTGAATTGTAAAGGTTTTGGGGATTTTTCCTTCGTTTAGAAGCAAGAACAGATTCAGTGAATATCTTATCGAAGTAAGATGAATACTCTTCTCAAGATCAAGTCAAATCTTAGATTTTAAGGAATCTCCTAATTGTTGGAAGGAGAAGAACTCTTGGAATTCGCTCAAGCCTCTCTGCTCTCTGTGCTCTATGCTCTATGCTCTGTAATTTGTCATCTCTATCAAAAATGATCCCAGTGGGTATTTATGGCCCCTGGAAAGGATAACTAAAATTAGTAGATCATGGAGGAATTGTGCTTTCAAGACAATCGTAGCTGTCTCGACGGCCGAGACAGTTATGACTGTCTCGGCTTCCAAGACAGTCATGACTTTCTTAGAAAGCCTAAACTACCCGACAGTTTTGTAACTGCTCTCCCATGTTTTAGATACTATTATTTAGGTAGTTATCAACGCGATTCTTGCCATCAACGTCTCTCACGTTCTTTAACAGTTAATGGCCACGTGTCATGCACATTCCTCAGCAGTTTCTGAACTCTTCAGAACTGTCTCGCATGCTGTTACTGACTGTGAAACGACAATGACATTCGTTTGAGGCCGAGAGACGGCTTAAAACGGCGATGCCGTTAATTTGAGACCGAGAGATGGTCTTGAAAACGACGATGCCGTAAATTTGAGACCAATAGATGGTCTTGAAACGGCGATGTCGTTAAAATAGAACCCGAAGGTTTAAAATAGAACCTGAAGGTTAGAATGAAACCCGAAGGTTTAAAATAGAACCCGAATGTTAGAATGAAATCCGAAGGTTTAAAATAGAACCCGAAGGTTAATGTAGAAACCCGAAGGTTAAAATGTAACCCCGAAGATTAAAATGGAACCCGATAGTTAAACGAGAACGCAGAATGCGTTAAGAGGTTTCAAAACAGCAATGCTAAGATTCGGTAAAAGAACGCAGAAGCGTTAAAAAAATTTTATTGGTAGGGAAATAATAACCCTTGCTTTGATACCATGTTAAAGTAAGAGAGAGAGAGTCTTGGGTAAATTTCACTTGAGTTGAATATTGAGTGTGTACATATATTTATACAAATAGAGGAGGTGATGTGTGTTCTCACAACCAATGTGGGACTAAAACCCACTACAATACACTATTATCAACAAACCAATTAGTTGTTAGGATCGGTAACTAGCAGGTCAAACATAATACACAACCCCCCATATTAACTATTAGAGGAATGTTCCAGTGCATGGTTCTATTGTTTTTTCCAAAGTATCTAAAGAGAAAACGTTGTGCAGCAAAGTATTTCTGAAACTTGCAAACTAGGAAACCTAGAAAAACCAAAAGAGACATCTAAGAAATAAAGCACAAGGAGAGCGAAAATCTCCTAAGACTAAAGTAACAAACGATTACAAATCTCCTAGTTCATTTACTTTAGAAGAAGCCAAATGATTCCTCCTCTCCTCTGAAATCCTAAAAAAGTTAACGCGTCGACCAAATATTTTATAAAGTGGGAGTACTAGCAGAGGTCAAGAGTGGACGGTATGCAATGCAAGAAAGCAGCATGTGATAGTAAGCTACCAGGAAGCCTACCATGAGATTATTATAAAGTGGAAGGGTTAAAGGCTGCAACCCTGTAGGCTGTAGGATTGCATTCATATCCTCTGAGGTCTATAACTCATCATTAAGCTAATAGTAGGTGAATTTTACTTGAGTAATTAGATTATGACAAAAGGAAACAGGGTGTGATGTCTATTATCAGAAGTTGGAGCTGGGATTAGTGGTGATACGGTCATGTTGGCATTTTTGATCTGCCTGATACTCAAAATTAACAAATAAGATTCTTGTTTCTGCCAGTACAGTGATATACTAAACTCCAACTTAGATTTTGTTTTTCCAGAGGTAATAAATTCAATGTGTTTAAGTTTTTTAATCTCAATGTCAGTCTTACGAAACATGAGTCTTGTAAAAGACCAGTTTTAAATTGAAATTCAATGATCCATAATAGTTAAATGGGTATTTTGATGGTTTTGATTATAATTAGGCTCGATAAGTACATAAATCCCTCGTAAATTTGACAAGCATGCAGGGTAACTTTAACAAAGTAATGGTTTCAATTAAACCATTTAGGTAACACATATACCTAGCAATTTGTGGAACGGAAGGGAAAAAATTAGAAGTTATATGTTTTTTTGGACGAATTGGGGGGGTAGAAGTTAGCAAATATCCCCATAAAAGAAGTTTACGTTCCAACTTGTCATTTCAAAAAATTTCCTTTCAAGCTAATGATACTGAATTAAATTCACATATTTAAAAAAAAATCCTGCCGTCAAATTACACTGAAATTATAAATAAACGAAAAAGAAAACAAACAATGATCTGGTTGGATACAAGATCCTAAAGCTAAAAATATCGCTAACATTTGCCGAAACAGATTTAAGGAAAAAGAAAGAAAAGGGGGAAAAGGATACAAGACAAGCATCAGGAATAACATATATATAATGTAAGTGGAAGAACTTAGGAATAACATATATATAATGTAAGTGGAAGAACTTACATAAACCTAATTTTTAATTCGAGAAACAATTAAGATAAGAGATTGTGGCTGAAACTAGAATTTCAGGATCATGAA
>NC_033803.1:6878008-6896681 GCF_001876935.1 Asparagus officinalis | reverse complement strand
GTGGGAAAATTCAAAATATAATGATGTGTCAGCCATCTTTCACTAGTTATCTTTCACTCCTAAACAACCACTTACTCAGATTTCATAACAGTGTGCATCACAACTGTCAACCAGCTCTGAGAATGAATCCAACTAAAACCAAACCAAAAAAAAAATCCAAGGCCTAAATTAAAGGACCAAATTGAACACCATAATGTACCAAAATGTCCTTGATACCTAATCAGATATCTTGGTCTTTCCTATTGCCACAGTTCCTTTTGCTTTTTCCCTGTAACAGCTTTCCCTCCCACTATTTCACCTTTCCTTAGTGCCCAAACCATGCAATGAATTGTTATGGGCACAAATGAAACCACCCTCTCTTCTCATCTATAAGTACCCTTCAAACTCCTCCTTTTAATCTCCATGCCAAAAATTACTTGTTCATCTGCTTATCTACTGAGAAATTCTCCACCCCATTAAACAAAAACATCCCTCTTTCTTCGGTACTCAGTTACTTCACTAGTCACCTACTACCAACTGATCAATTTCTCCCAAAGATGAAGAGCCTAAAGCAAGTAATGTCTCTTGTCATAGCAATAGCAAAAGCCAAGACGATGGCAATGAGGAGCAAAACCAACGCCATAAAGACCCGGCTAACGCTCTTGAAGCTTCTTCATGAGAAGAAGGTGCTAACGAGTGTTTTCTTGCAAAAAGTTCATGCGGTCAAGGTCGATGACAAGTCGAAGGACTACAAAAAGGCTGTTGTGCCGGCGTACAAATCCACACACACTGAACTGGTGAAGTACGCGGAAGAAGAAGAGGAGGAGGACTACCCCTATACTACCACAGACTCGATTCTGGAATCGGAGGAGGAAGATGGTGATCGGTTGGAGAGGGGCACAATATCAGTTACTGAATTTATTAGTTCTCCAGGGGATGGGTCAGACCTGAGCCTTAAGAACGAGATCGACAAAGCTGCTGATTTGTTCATAAGAAGGTTTCACAGGCAAATAAAAATTCAGAAACAGGAGTCCTTCAAGAGGTATCAAGAGATGCTGGAGAGAAGTACTTAGGCAAAAGGAGGTCGGACATCGATCAGACCGACCCGTTTGATAATTCTCCTCTTATATATTAGGAATCAAGATATATATAGCATCATGCGGGATGCCGGAGAAGTAGTCTCAGAGACTGTGGACACTCTTCTGAATTAAGTGGTTTATGCATCATATGGATCATTCATTGTTATTAATTATGTTTTTTGCTTAATGTAACAGCCACCTTTTTTTATGTATGTTAAACACAATAAGAATTGGTTTCTCTCAGAACACAAGATTGTCTTCTTTTCTTAATTAAGACATTTCTATGGGCTCATCTTTTCATCACAATGTCCATAGCAAGATATACCATAAATATATAAGTTTGTAATAGGAAAGAAATATTAAACAAATTGATGACGAAGCACTAGAGACAAGTATTGCATAAGCACGTAATAAAGAGGATTATATTGAGCTGACCTCATTCATGCACGCATTTGGACCTGTTTCTCCACCTGCAGTTAAACATTTGAAAAAATGTGTTAAAAATTAAAACAAAGCTGCCACAAAAGTGAGAGAACAGTGCTCCAGAGAGCACATGCAAAATAAATAAATAAATAAATAAATAACTAAAAATCACACACCCACACACACACACATATATAGAGAGAGAGAGGAGAGCATTTTCCAATAATTTCTTGGACAATGACGAGATACAATCACAAAGCTCGTAAGTGTATAAATAAATCATACACCACTTAAAAGTTTATTGAATTTAAATAATCTAAAAAATTACCACGTTAACAACTTGAACTGGGCTACAGAATTGGGTCTTCCGGCCCAAAATGGCATAATACAAAAGAAACAAAATTCACTACAAACCATGGTACATATCACAAGGATAGCCAATCACATCTTTAACAACCCAAAAACGAGGTGCGCATGCAGTCATCTCAAATAAACTTTAACTCGAATTTTGTCTTAAATCCTGAGATATTATCAATGCTAGATTATCAGGAAAGATATTAATCTACTGATGACGACTGAACTCAACAGGTACAGGTTTCTCTCGTTGAAGCAAAACAACAAGCACTTTGTTTACATTTCCATGAAAACATATTCATTTTCCACAAGGGACTAAATGACATTATCCAAGAGTAACAGCATTCACCACAAACAAATACGACGACCAAAAACACAACAAAGTGAGGTCGATATTCAGTCGTCTCAAATGAGTCCTACTTCAATGTTGTTTCATTTTCATATATATTAACAATTCGATTATTTTCATCACGGGATGAATCTACTTTTTTTTTTAACATTGAATTCAGCATAGACGAATTTCTGTAGTTGAAGCAAAACAACAAACGCATTGTGTGCGGCTCCAAAAGAACACATTCTTAACGCACAAAAACCAAATTTGCAACAACATAAAGTACAGCTTGGGATCAAACTCACAAACAGCCGAAGATTTTAAGAAATCCTTTGGATTTTTCCCCCGTGAATTTGGATTTGGATTTGGGAATTAGGTTTGTTATGTAGTAGCTAAGAGAGGGGATCCAGGGGAATTAAGTCGTTCGATTTCTGGCGGCAAATGTTTCTTGAAACGGAAAGGCTATTTTGTCCAATATACCCTCAAAATATATCCTCTTTGCAGATTTAGCTCCCAAATCTGCTTATTTGCTAATTTCTCCCTACATTCTCCCACAATGTATTTATAATCCTCTCAATGTATTTATAATCCTCTCATTTAACATGTTAAAAGTTCAAACGGCTAATTTAGAAAAATATGCAAATTTAGGAAATTAAATATGCAAATAGGAAGAAAAAAAAACTTAGGCTAAGTATCACAAAAGCCCCCTTAACTTTGGGCGAATGACGCCCCACAACTTTCAAGATATCAGGAAACCCCCTTAAGTTCAACAATTATCAGAAAACCTCCTTAAACTTTAACTTTTTATCAAAATACTCCTAACGTCGGTAGCCACAAATTTTTACATGTGTGGATACATACATATTATGCAGAGGTAAATTGTTTTTGGAAAATAGTGCTTCATGCTAGGGATGGTTTTTTTATATATAACCCTCAAACGTAAGGGAACCTTTCTGGTATTTTGAAAGTCATGGGGGTTTATCTAATAATCATCCAAAGTCACGGGGGGTTTATCTGATATTTTGAAAGTTAAGGGGTCAGTTTTTGCGGGAGGGTGGTTTGCGACACACGTAAGCCATGCAGAACCAGCAACTCACACATGGCCCACCACCCGTCCGGGTGACGTGTCAGCATCCTATTGGCCTGTTTGACTTGGCCCGCTTGCATCACTTGCAAAAAGAACCCAGTCGCAGGCGCCCTTTTTTCTCTCCCCCCCGCTCTTCTCATTAGCACACTCCTTTTTTCTGAGCAAGACTCGTTCAAAAATCTCTCAAGCTCATCTCAAGATTAGAACTAAAGCTAGGATTTCTGATCTCTAGTTTCCTCCTTTACTGCAGTAATGGAGAGGAGAAGGATCACGATGAAGCTCCTCCTATCCTTGATGGCGAGCTTCGCGCTCCGGCTGCAGGCCTCGAATCCGGTAGTTGACGTTAGAGTTCGATCCTCCTTAAAACTCTTTTTGATGCTTTACGAAATCTTTGGTTGTGTGTGATCTGTGATGAGTTTCACTGATCTCTAAAACTGCAGCGTTTCTACGAGCCGTTCGACGAGCCGTTCGAGGGGCGATGGATCGTGTCGAACAAGGACGCTTACAATGGTATTATGTATCATTAATTGTTGCTTTCGGATTCAGAGACCACGAAGATTTTAATCTGTTTGGCTCTTAGTTTAGATCATGTCATGAGTCGATCAATTGCTTTTAGTTAATTAACGTTTCATGTTAAATTAGTGTTTTTTTTCCCCTTTTAAGGTTAAATTACCGGATTAGCCTATAGAGTGACACCCATTTTCCAGTAAGGCATAAAAACCTGGATTTAATTAGTTTAAGATCTTGCAATCATGGATCAACCCTCCAAATTTATAATTTGAAGTACAAATTTCAAAAGATTTACTTGAAACGCAGTTTCGGATTAACTTGAAGAGTGAAAATGATCTAGGAGGTCTTTGTTACATCCTGATGTTGTAGTGTTTTTTAGTCCATATAATTGGTTTTATGTTTATTTGCCATGAGAATGACTAATATTTTAGAAGAAATAGAAACTCTAATTCATTATGAGATCTCTTGAGCTTTATATAGGCCCCTACACAACTTACAAATAAGTCCATACTAATACTAATATGTCAACACTCCTCCTCAAGATGGGCGAAAGATATCTACTAAGCCCATCTTGTCACATCCTCTAATCATATCTACTGAGCTAAGTCCTTTAGTCAGACAATCTGATGCTTGGTCCTTAGTCGAAACATGACTTAGCTCCAGTAGTCCACTATCCAACTTCTCTTTGATGAAGAACCTATCGATCTCGATGTGTTTGGTTCTATCATGCTGCACTGGGTTGTTGGCGATACCGATGGCTAACTTGTTGTCACACCACAACTTCATCTTAGCTCCTTGATCCAGCTTCAGCTCCACCAGCATACTCTTCAACCATAGTAACTCAGCAACTCCTAAGGCCATAGCTCTATATTCTGCATCAGCTGTCGATCTCGCCACCACCGACTGCTTCTTGCTCTTCCACGAGACTAAGTTGCCTCCTATAAAGATGCAGTATCCTGAGGTGGACCTCCTGTCATCAGCACAGCTAGCCCAATCAGAGTCACAATAGCCCTCAATGCTCATGTGTTCATTCTTCCTGAAGATTAGCCCTTTTCCGGGGGCATTCTTCAGATACCTTAGAATCTGGTACACTGCGTCCATATGATCCTTCCTTGGATCATGCATGTAGCGACTCACCACGCTCACTGCAAAAGAAATATCGGGACGTGTGTGACACAGATAGATCAACCTGCCCACCAGCCTTTGGTATCTGTCACGATCAACTGGTTCTCCAGCTTCAGCACCCAGCTTAAACTTCTGGTCGATCGGTGTAGTTGCAGGTTTGCATCCTAACATTCATGTTTCTTTGAAAAGATCCAGTGCATACTTTCTCTGGGATAGGACGATCCCCTCCGCTCCTCGAGCTATCTCTATTCTAAGAAAGTATCGAAGCAAGCCAAGATCTTTCACCTCGAATTCCTTACCCAGTCTCACTTTGAGTTGGGCAATCTCCTTCTCATCATCCCCTGTAATAATCATATCATCCACATATACTGCAAGCAAGGTGATGTGACCTCCACTTCTTCGAAAGAACACGGTATGGTCGGCGCTGATCTGCTGGTACCCCATACCAATCATAGCCCTCCTGAATCTATCAAACCAAGCACGAGGAGACTGCTTTAATCCATAGAGAGACTTCTTCAATCTGCAGACCTTCCCCACTGTCTGATCTGTACCGAATCCTGGTGGTATCTCCATGTATACCTCCTCCACTAGATCTCCATGAAGAAATGCATTCTTCACATCTAGTTTGTGTAGCTTCCATCCACCATTTACTGCTAGAGAGATTAAGTTCCGAACAGTGCTCATCTTCGCCACCGGTGCAAAGGTCTCGTCATAATCGATGTCATATGTCTGACTATTCCATTTTGCCACCAGACGAGCCTTGTAGCGCTCAACTTGCCCATCTGGATTCTGCTTCACAGTGAAGACCCACTTGCATCCAACTGCTCTCTTCCCTTCTGGTAGTTTTACTAGCTCCCAAGTACGGTTCTTTTCTAGAGCTCCTAGCTCCTCGTGCATAGCCGCTTTCCACTTTGGGTCATTCTTAGCAACCTGCCAATTGTTAGGTACAGTAACAGAGTCCAATGATGCAATGAATGCCTCATGTGCAGGGTGGATGTTAGAATATGATACAAATTGGGCAAGATCCCAACCATATCTATCGGGAGGATTTCCCGCATTACTACGAGTAGTCCTCCGTACTGATATTGGTGTGGGAGGAGTAGGGAGAGGAATGTTATCAGTAGGAATGTTATCACCTTGGGATGAAACTGGTGGTGGTGTAGGTGTTTCAGGAGTCGGGGTAGGCGTTGGCAAGAGACTTGGCAGCACTAGTGGCACTGTAGGTACTGTTCTTACAATTTGCTTGCCCTTCCTACTATAAGTTAGTAGCTCCCCCTGAACAGTGGGCCTAACACCTCTTGTCTCATTTTCCTTTTCTTCGTCATTCTCCTGCTCCTCCTCAACCAATTCTCCCTTCCAAGGAATCGATACAGAAATGGATTTCTCCACATTGTTCACCGTTCTCTCACCATTCTCCTCCTCTCGCCTCATACTTCTAGTATTGGGCGAGTTACCAGCGGATGAAGTTACCTTCTGGGTGTAATATGGCTCGAGTTCTCGAAAGTGCACATCCATGCTCACAAACAACCTTTTCTCCACCGGGCTCCAGCAAACATATCCCTTCTGAGTAGCAGAATATCCCACAAAGATGCACTTCACAGCTCTAGGGGCAAGCTTCCCGACAGATGGTCTGTTGTCCTTCACAAAGTACACACAGCCAAACACTTTGAGTGGAAGGATCTCACCATTATCTCCCTTCAATATCTCACACGGAGACTTCCAATCCAACACTCTCGAGGGTATTCTGTTGATCAATGCTGTTGCGGTCAATATTGCTTGCCCCCATAATGTTTCTGGGACATTCATAGAGATCATCATGCTTCTAGCAACCTCTAAAAGATGTCTGTTCTTCCTTTCCGCTACCCCATTCTGAGCTGGTGTGTATGGACAGGTTGTCTGGTGATGTATTCCTTGAGCTGACAAATATTCTTCAAGGGCTCTGTTGGTATACTCTGTCCCATTATCTGACCTCAATACTTTCACCACTGCTCCGTATTGAGTCTGAACAGTCCTATGAAAATTTTGGAAGCACCCAAACACATCACTCTTATTCTTCATCAGGTATAACCAAGTAACACGAGAGAAGCAATCAATAAATGTAACAAAATACTTGTATCCATTCATAGAACTTGTGGAACAAGGCCCCCAAACATCTGAATGTACCAAGTCAAATGCATGAGAACTTCTATGACTAGAACTAACATAAGAGCTTCTAGTAAGCTTTCCAAACTCACATGCATCACACACAAGTTTCTGTTTATTTGCTTTCTCAAATAAAGAAGGATACAATCTACCTAAAACACTAAAGGATGAGTGTCCCAAACGCTGGTGATGAAGCATTAACCCATTTTCAGTACTCATTTTATATCATACTCCTGCTTCCTCTATGACTGACACCAATGCTGAATCCAGCCCTTCACGATCCAGATACCACAGTCCACTACGCCATGTGCCAGTCCCAAGTCTCCGTCCTGTCCCCTTCTCCTGGAAAATCATCTTGGGAATATCAAAAGAAACAATGCATTTTAGTTGGAAGATGATAGAACTAATGGATAAAAGATTGACTGGAAAGGAATGAGCATGCAAAACATTGGACAAAGTTACAGAACCAGTACAATCGACTGTACCCTTACCAACCACCGGCTGAAATGTACCATCAGCTGTTTGAATACTATCAGGCGATGCTAAGTGAGTATATGATGAGAACTCACTAGCATTACCTGTCACATGACGAGACACATCGGAGTCCATGTATGTCATTAGTACCTTTGGTCGGATGAGCATAGGTAGCAGTGTTGCCTCTGGCGAAGAACGAAGCTCCGCAGTCCCACTCCTCAAATCTCCATCCCCTGCTATTTTGTTGTTTTTTCCTGAGTATCGTGAGGAGAGCACGATCCTCCTCTGTAAAGACCACCTCTGTAAAGACCACCTCAGCTTCTTCTTCTTCTGCTACCGTCAGATTCGCCCGATTTTCTGCTCCTCTTCCACCTCGTCGACCCCCACGGCCACGACCACGACCTCCGAACTGTCCACGTCCACCCGAATCTTCTTCCTTGGATGGCTTGGTGCAAGCATGTCTTAGATGACCCACCGCACCGCAGTTGTAACACTGTCGGGTCTCTCCCCTAGATCCAGTGTTGCTAGAGGCTGCCAGTGCTGACTTCACCACAGGAAGTCCACCTGTCCCCGCCTGCAGCAGAATACGAGTCTCCTCCTGGATCATAGCAGAGACAGTCTCCTCAAGCGTGGGAATCTTCGGCTGAGCTAGCAGCAATGCGATTCGCTGAGCAAACTCTGATGTCAATCCTTTAAGAAACACCATAGTCCTCTCTTGTAGAAAGGCCTCCCGCTCTTTACATCCCGGGTCCTTGCAGCTAGCCCGGGGGGAAAATGATCATAATCCAGCCACAGACGTTCCAACTCTGTAGCATATTCATGTACAGTCCTCTCTCCCTGGACTGTGGCGTCGATCTCACCTTTAATTTGGAATACCCTCAGGTTATTCCCCACACCATCATATGTCCTCCTCAACTTCTCCCAGACGTCCTTCACCTTCTCAATGCCATCCACCGTGGCGGCGATCGTCGGGACCAACGAGTTGAGAAGCCAGATGTACACCAACATATGAGTGGACTTCCACTCATCTCTTCCCTCTGAGTCCTCCTCCGGCTCTGTCACCCCTCCTGTCAGATAACCCTCCAGATTCCTCCCTGCAAGGGTATATCTCACCCGCCGTGACCAGCTCAGGTACGTACTAGGTCCATCCAGCTTCAGATCGATGGTCGGAAGCTCCAACTTCTTCGATGGTTTTGTCGCACTCTCACCAGCCGACAACTTCATTAGCTTCATCAAAGTTGACACCTCCGCAGGGTTCAACTTCTTGATGATCTCCTCCATCGAATAGGCTTCAGACCCACCACCTGTTCACCTTCTCTTCCGACCCTTGTTGTGTGCAGTAAAAATTTTGGCAACACCTCTGCTGCACAACAAGAGTTGGATCTCAAACAAATTCTTGTTTCTCAGAGGAAACAAGAACCAAAAACAGTTATATATCTCATCGCTGTGAGATATATACTCTTCCTGTCATCAGTTCGAGGACTGAGTCGAGGGAATCCATGCCAAACTCGAGGTTCGACAGGATGCAACAGGGGGGGTTCGAGGTGGCAGCGGCTAGTAGGGGTCATGGGTTGTTTTAGGGTTCGAAGGGTGTTTGGAAGGGTACGGAACAGGGGGGGGGTTGGTGGGACAGAGTGTCGGGTCGGTCTCTGGTAGTGGGGTCGTGATGGGCTGGCGGAGATGGCGGGGCAGGGGCGGTCGGCGGATCTGGCAGGGGCGCTGGTCTGGGGGATCTGCAGGGGCCTGGTCGGGGATGGGGGGTCTGCAGGGAGGCTGGACTGCAGAGGGTCGCCGCAGTAGGATCTGGGCAGGTGATTCGCGAGCGTCCGTGGGTTTGTTGTTCTTGTAGATTGTCCGAACATGAGAGGATAATGCGGGGGGGTGGGGGGCTGATCGGTGAACAGAGAGGAGGTTTAGTCAAAGGGGGGGGGGGGTCGGTGTGAGTAGTGTAGGGGAAAAGGAGGGGGTGGGGGGCGGCTAGGGTTAGGGTTTTTTGTGGAGTCTCTGATACCAAGAAGAAATAGAAACCCTAATTCATTATGAGATCTCTTGGGCTTTATATAGGCCCCTACACAACTTACAAATAAGTCCATACTAATACTAATATGTCAACAATTTTCAATAAGTTTGAATATCTACACTAGTTCCCATGTATCTAAACATCGTCATATCTCATCAGAAATTGGCGATTATCCCCTGGTAGGAGAGCTATTTAAACAGGAAATTAGGTCTCTGTTACATTCATATTTTTAAAGTTTTTCCTCTGTTTCTTTTTAACTCTTCACTTACTTTTCTTTCAATGACTTATTATACCAGGTATTTGGAAATACTCCGAGAGCGAGGGACATGATGATTATGGGCTCCTTGTGAGCGAAAAAGCCAGGAAATATGCGATAGTTAAAGAACTCGATGAGCCGATTAATCTCAAGGACGAAACCATTGTTCTACAGTTTGAGGCCCGTTTTCAGAATGGTCTCGAGTGCGGAGGTGCTTACCTCAAGTATCTCCGACCTCAAGATGCAGGTTGGACTTCGAAGGAGTTTGACAATGAGTCTCCCTACTCCATCATGTTCGGACCCGATAAATGTGGGTCTACAAACAAAGTCCATTTCATCTTCAAGCACAAGAACCCCCAAACCGGGGATTATATCGAGCATCATCTCAAATACCCACCAACTATTCCGTCCGACAAGCTCTCTCATGTCTACACAGCTGTCCTAAAACCCGATAACAACCTTCACGTCTTGATTGATGGCCAGGAAAAAAAGACGGCCAATTTTCTCACTGCCGATGATTTTGATCCGCCATTCGTGCCTCCTAAGACAATCCCTGATCCAGATGAGAAGAAACCTGAGGATTGGGATGAGAGAGCAAGAATTCCGGATCCTAACGCAGTAAAGCCTGATGACTGGGATGAGGATGCCCCGATGGAGATTGAAGATATGGAGGCTGTCAAGCCTGAAGATTGGCTTGATGACGAGCCAGAGGAAATCGATGATCCTAAAGCAACTAAGCCAGAAGATTGGGATGATGAAGAGGATGGAGAATGGGAGGCGCCGAAGATTGAGAATCCAAATTGTTCTCTAATATCAGGGTGCGGCGAGTGGAAGAGACCAATGAAGAGGAATCCAGCTTATAAGGGTAAATGGCATGCTCCTTTGATTGATAATCCAAGCTTCAAGGGTCTGTGGAAGCCGAGGGATATTCCCAATCCTGATTATTTTGAGCTTGACAAACCTGATTTTGAGCCTATTGCTGCTATCGGAATCGAAATCTGGACAATGCAGGAAGGGATCTTGTTTGATAACATATTGATAGCTGGTGATGAGAAGATTGCCGAGTCGTATAGAGAGAAGACATGGAGGCCGAAGCATGATGCTGAGAAAGAGAAGGAGAAGGCTGAAGAAGCAGCTGATGGTCTCTCTAAAGCACTTTCAACCTTCCAGGTGACTTTAACTGTTAGATTTGCTGTGTGTATTTATTTGATTTCCTCGGTTTTCGCATCAGCTTCTCCTAACGGAACTGTTGCCAATTGCAGAAGAAGGTGTTTGACACTTTATATGCAGTAGCGGATGTTCCTTTACTGGAGCCATACAGAACCAAGATCATTGTAAGTACTAAATTTGAAAGACTACTAGTTACATGCTGTTGCCTCTGATGCATTTTACAATGCATCCTTCCATAACATTGTTATAGAAATATCTTCCCTATATCAATACCTTTTGCATGAATAAACAAAACGTTATGTCTTTTTAAAGATATACTTTCTTATACTCAAAATTTATACTTCTACGTATATGTTACATCTCACGTAAAAAACTCCTGCACGTATGTGAACATGATCGTTAAGGTTACCAATCCAGATAAGTCAATTTCTCATACGCCTTTACAAAATTATAATATTGACATATTTTACAAAACTAAGACAGGTCTTTTTTTTCCCTTATGTATTTCTATAAATGAAATTTGCATGCTGAGAGATAGATGTTACGACCTTTTTTTCCCTGCACCCCATCAATCTGATCGTACGATAATCAACAAACACTTTTAAAGAGATTCGACGAAGATGTTGATGGAATCTTTGAATAATTTTTCTTAGGTATGCTGCCCTACCTTTAAGAGAGCGGCACAAAATTCTTCTTGAGCCAACTAAATGTTATATTAAATATGTTTCTAATCAAATCAAATTTCCTCTGACACAGGAAATGATTCAGAAGGGTGAGGAGCAACCAAACCTAAGAATTGGAATCCTTGTGTCGATTGTGATAGTTATGTTTACAGTCATCTTCAACATTCTTTTTGGGGGAAATAAGAAACGTGCAGTAAGTTCTCTTCTTGCCTTCGACATTAACATAAACTTCTTGCCTTTGTGTATTCTCACACTAGTGTTTCCTTACATGCAGGCTCCAGTTACAGCAAAAGGCAAAAGTTCCAAAGTCATGGAAGAAAAACCACGAAATAGTAACGAAAAGGAAGAGGACATGAAAAAAGAAGATACTGCAGGAGCGCGTCCTAGGACTAGGAGGAATACGTAGGAGTTCAGCAGAACTTTACACAGATAGATAGAACCTGATAACTTTTTTGTTCAGCCTAATGTGGTCCTTTACATTTTTTATTTTTATATTTTATTTTTGCTTTGCTAGGAAATTTCGAAGTTTTTCTTAGATAAAAGGGAACTCTAGAGTTTGATTTTTCTTTGGATTAATTTTCCTCGGTTTGACTACTTTGGTCTTGGTCCGTTGTCGACTAAGAGAAATTGTTTTGTGGAAGACTGCTACAATTTTAGGCATTCATTATTAGTTAATAACTTTTTGAATCAGATAAAGAGGCTTATTATGTTATTTCAGTGGTTGTGTTGATTATCCTGGACTCTCCTTCTCTTCTTGTCAGTGAAAAGCCTTATACAGGCAAAGTCTTAAACTAATGATTTGGAACAACAGAGACATTTCTTAAGGATTTGAGTTTAACTATCTCAAAGAAAATATACTCTTAATTTGTTTAATGAGATAGGTATGCTATTATAAAGTTGGTAGCAAATCAAGGGGAATTACTTCATTTTGCCCCCCACCGATAATTGGTAAACTGAATTATCTAACAGTTACAAAATCAAATGTATAAACAAAGAGACGATGACATGCCTCTATAAGTTGATTGAGATTAGTTAATTACTGTGTCCACAAGGTGCAAGTGACATTATAGAAAGTCAGCAACCAAACAAGGATTAACTACATACTATTTTTCAATCTTTAGGAAATTAATATCATTACCAAACATTGATCTATACAACTTCATGAATCATAAGAGAAGAGACGCTAGATTAAGAAGCCAGGGTTCCTGGTAAGAACTCTTGTGGGCCAATATTGAAAAGAAACAGCCCATCTACATGAGAAGAAGGGGGAAATAAAAATAAAAATAAAAAAGCTATGTATAGAAAGAAGAGGATGATACCTGACATATCACGAATCTTAATGCACATTCCATTAATATCTATCGGTCTGTCATTATAGTTTTATTTGTATTTGTGACTGATGATGATTGCACTAATAGACGGGTGACTTGACTGATATCGACTGCACTAATATCCCAAAGGTCACATCTCCTGCTTTATATGATATTCTGTAGAAGGCTCTCTATAGATTTCTTTTTTTTTTTCACCTCCTACATTAACAAGATCCATCCCATTACCATATATCTCTGCAAGAACAAACACCACCCTTGAAATGGTGAAATCTCTCAGGATCCTTCAAGATAATCTTCCTGCCAACAATTCTAGAGATCAACTTTGCTGAATCATGGCAATTCCTACAAACCCGAAGATTCTTCGTCACTCTCAAAACTCCACTCCTCTGCGAGATCAATCCTAAACCAATCGCCAACATCTCGCTATGTCCACAAGCAATACACTCCCTCTCCTCATCAACGTCGTGAAAACTATAGTCTTCTCTAGCAACATACCCCTCTTCTTCTCTCATTGTCTTCATCAATCTTTCTAATTCCCAATATATTGCCTCTGATCTAGGGTGAGACACATCTCCGGTACCAAATGCATGAACCTTGCTCCTAATCTCAATCCAGCTGTAGGCTTTCTTTGTCTTTAAACCCATGTCTTGAATTGTTTCCTTTATTTCCTTTGCCATTTCCAGCTTTTCATTTGCATGTAAGTTGGATAGCATAACATAGTTATCGGCATTTAAAGGTTCTAATTCAGTTAATTGCTCAATAATTCTCTTGCCCATCCTGATGTTTCTATGGATTCTACACCCATCAACCACTGCTTTAAGCACAGGTGAACAATTTGTGAGTTTGTGCTCTTCAATAAATGCACGTGCTTCGATGAAGTATCCTCCACGAGATAGAAGGCCGGCCATCAAAGCATAATGTTCAACCTGAGGTTTGCTTAAAAAAGTGAACAAACTTTTGCCCTCTTCAACCAAACAAGCACTATTTGCAGCATGAAGAGCTGCTGCAAATGCAGTCCTATCCACGAAAACCTCACCTTTCCTCTTCATTTCTTTGAACAACTCGACTCCAACCTCTCCTTCTCCGTGTAAGCTACACCCAAATATCATCACAGTCCAAGAAATCGCATCCTTAAAATCCATCCGCTTGAAGATTTTCTTCCCATATTCAATATTCCCTGATTTCACATACATATCCATCAATGCATTTTCTACAGCCGGTGCTTTATTATTCATCCCCAAACAAAGTCTCACGATCTTTGCATGAATTTCCTTCCCATTTTTATGTGCAGAAACCCTAGCACAAGCGGGTAACACACCTGTTACCAAAAACCCATCAATTCTTCCCTCTTTTCGACACATTTCTCTCAAAAGCTTCAGCCCTTCGTTAAACTCCCCGCTCCTCACAAACCCAACAATCATCGTCGTCCATGTAACCAAATCTTTCACCCTCATCCCCTCAAAAACCCTTGTCGCCTCCTCAACACCCCCGCACTCCAAGAACATCTTAACCATTGCGTTATGCACAACAACATCCGATAACCCACTAAGCCTAACAACCTTGTGGACCCGTTTAGCTTCACGGAGCGAACCCAATTGCCCGCAAGCCTTCATTAAGACAATGTAAGCTACGGAGTCGAGTTCGATGTTTAGCTGGAGCATTTTGTCGAACAGCTTGAGGGCGGAGCGGGGATTGGATTTGGAAAGAAGGAGAGTCCACGGGAGGGGGTTGCGGGGGTCGGGGGACTGGGAGAGGAGGGTGGGGCCCTTGGTGGGGCCGTAGGAGAGGGCGAGGGAGGAGAGGAGGTGGGGGTTTGAGAGGAGGTTGAGCTTGAGAGCGAGGGAGTGGATTTGTGAGCGGAAGGGAGGGGAGGAGAGGGGTGAGGTTGAGGAGAGGATGAGGGGGAGTGCGCGGGGGTCGGGGTGTTCGCCGGAGAGGAGGGTTTGAAGGGGGTTGGAGGGGAGGAGGGAGCTCCATTTGAAGGTTCTGGTTGGGGTTTTAATGGGGGTTTGCTGGGGTTTGAGGTTTTTGGGTTGCTTGCGTTTGGGGGCTCCAGGGGTCTGGGGTTGGAGGGAAGAGGATTGAAGAGGGAAGAGGGACATTTTTTTGATTTTTTTTAATTTCTTTGAAATCTTTGTTTAAAATAAAAAAATAAATAAAAAAAGATATGGATTTCTCAATCAACAAATGGCGTTCTCCATCGCTGACATTTTTGTGTGCAGTGTGTGTTTTTTTTTTAAATAAATATATTGGTCCCTTGAACATAATTGTTTGAAACTAGTAATGTCATTGAAATTGTTATCTAGCCCCTCAAATCTACCTATTTCATATTAGTCCTTCTATCAGCTTTTCATTAAAATTTCCAAATTAGTTGGGTTAGTTGTTAACCAGACATGTTGAGATTATTCTACCATCAGTCAATCTTTTCTCCCCTTAAAATCCTTTTTAAAAAACATAATAAAGAAATGAGTTGAACTAAACTGGTGTAGAAACTAAAATTTGGGATTAAACAGGTGTACATAGATGAATTTGGATTTGAGTAATTTAACTAAGAAGTTTGAATTCTCTTTAATTAGGTGGTAAGTAGAGATAGTCCAATTACCCCAGTATTTATTCTCAAATATTGTCTTGAAAATCACTTATTGCATTTTTAAGCCTGAAAACCGTTGTTATAATAGTGAAATTCCAACACTACTTCATCTCAGTCATGGAAGTTAAAATAGAGGGCGAGGATTAGGGTGTGTTTGGCAACCTTATAAAATTAGGGATTGAATCTGACCTAATTTTAAGTAGTTTCTTGTTTAACAAATGAGATGGCTAGAGCTGGCTCATTGTAGCCTATAATTAGCCACTAAACCAGCTTTCTTTTGGACCAATCACCGGGTCCAAAAGAAGGCTAGTTTAGCACAAAACTAGGTTAGGACTGGTCCTGACCCAGTTTTGTGTAGTTTGTAAAACACACTGTTAGTGTTAAGCCTCGTTTGTTATATGGGAATGAGCGGGAATAGAATGCAATTCTAACTTTTCATTCATGCTTACCAAACATGATGCGTTTTTGGATTCTAGAAACATCATTCCCATTTCTCCTCAATTCTCACTTAATGTGAAAATTGATATTCTCAATGAGTTATCAAAGAATTGATGCTCTTACTTAAGTGAGAATAAAAATAATAAAATAAATTCTAGATATTCTTAAAGATATTCTCACTTAATTCAATAATCGCACTCAAACATAACAATGAGAATGAGCATTCTATTTCCATATCAATTTCAGTTATGTTCCTACATTCATTCCATCCATTCTCACATACTAAACGATGCGTTATTAGAATAATTGAAGCCCCTTCAATTTAACGCTCTTAATTGCCATCTAATTGAAGAGGATCTCGATCACTTAAACACAGTGATACCTAGAAAATCCTTAAATGTAAAAGTTAAGTAAATGAAAGAATAATTTTTCAAAACAGACTCATTCGGATTTTTATTTTTCAAAATCGACCGTTTTTTCTTTTATTTATCAAAACAGACCGGATTTTGTGATTAGCAGGTTAATCACTATCCTAAATAGTCGGGGTTGCCAACCCCGACTATTTAGGATAGTGATTAACCTGCTAATCACGAAATCCGGTCGGTTTTGATAAATAAAAGAAAAAACGGTCGATTTTGAAAAATAAAAAACTAAATGGGTCGATTTTGAAAAATTGTTCTAAATGAAATATTCCTCCCAAAGCAAAGAACTTCCGAGATTCGAAGCAGTAAATAGCAATTTCAAAACATTAAGGGAATTGTCGTTTTAGTCCCCCAACTCTTTCATACTTTATAGTTAGTCCCCCAAATCGCCGTATTTGGCAGAAGGCAGAAACTTGCTCTCTATAAGTATTCCAGCGGCCGCTCTTCCTGTGTTTCAAAGTAGGCAAATGCGGCGCACGAAAGGAAAAAACAAAAAAAAGAGTTTGGATCGAAGTTCGATCCAAAAGATCGAGAAGAGAAAACTTTTTTGTTTTCAGGTAAAATGTTACTCTTCTGTCCTTAAATTTCCCTTTCAAAGCAAAACTAGGGTTTTCCTCTTATTTTTCTAGTAATTGTTATACTTTTTTGTATCTTTTTAGTACATCTAGGGCTTTCACGATGCGGATACTGAAAAACATTGAGCATGAATGAGAGGAGCTCAGGCACTGTTGCAAACTTAATAGTAAGGACTAAGGAGGAGGAAAAAATAACTAAGCTTAACTTATTTTTGTCATAAAGCTCTATTTTTTTCATGGGTCGGGATGTGTTTTTTTGGTTCACATTAAATTAGCGGCAAAATTACAACCGATGTGGAAAGTAATTGTACCTATGGAAGTTGAAATGTCGGTAAAATTCGTTAATGAAGGCCAAACTCAGAATGAGTTCAGTAGTAATGACATGTAAAAGAAATTGAGAGAAGAGTAATTGTCGTTCATTTTTCTTAGTCAATGCTTATGGAGAGGCTATGAAGATTAACGTTGCCGTCATTCACAGGTAAATGTCTCCTGTTGAGGATATTTCCTCTCCGCGTCCGCCCATACTGTAAACACCATCAAGGATGGACGGATTGACGTAGGGTGGTGGTTCGGGGGCACATGCCTCCATGGGCATTGTAAAATTATTACAATTTGCCTCCAATTTTAATAGGTACCCCCGTGCAATATTTGTTAGTGCTCCCTCAAACTATTCTAAATCACAATCTGTTACTTTTAACTTGGCAAATCAAACAACTCTCAACAAGTAGCCACATTACCTAAAATATAAAGTTATCAGGAGGTTACGTTGAGAATCTTGAGATCTTTGTGATGGTAATATGAATAAAAATTTTCTATTTATATAATTCATACTACATAAATTAGTAATATATATGTATAATTGTCTATGTCTATATGAAAAATATTCTGGATCCGTCCCTATCATCAAGTACGCATTCAGGATTTCATGTAAATAGAGAACCGATTCCTTCTGGTCCTATGTTCTTACCCACTACTTTGAAGCAATCCACCATCTTTGAATAAGAGGGTTCTTGGATGCTGGCACTGGAGGCAGCCAATACCTACTTAATTGATCTCATAACCTTTAGGACGCATGATTGACTAGGCTGTTTAGGTGATGATCCTCTTCTTTATTGTTATGTGTTAAAGGATATGTTTTTTTTAATTACAGTTTGCCGGTTGTTAGCTATGTCTCTGTTCTTGAATGAGTGAGTTCCTTATTGTGCTAGGGGAGTTGGGTTTCAAAACTTTCTTCTATTTCTGTAGTCCCGTCATTGACCCATGCTCCGCATGAGGTTTCAAGCTATTGAAGTGGACAAGAACCGTGAAACTACATATTTTTTATGAATCTTTTCAAATTTATCAAATATAATAGATTTGGTAAATTTTGTTTCCTTTCCATTGTATCAAGCTAGTCTTACTTAAAATCTGCACTTTATCAGGCAACATTGCCTCAATCAGGATCTTCGAGGCTACAATTACTTTCAACTTTCTATATCTTTATATCTTCATTGTTCTCTTTGGAAGCCTATCCTTTCCTTTCTCCATATTATATCGCTTTAGCTTGTCTCACAGTTTTGTGATTTGTACATGTCGTATTGCCTTCCTTATTCTTAAATTACATTCTTCTCCAAATTCCCTAGTGTTGTATTTAACTCCTCGTGTTGCTCTAGGTTGCACCTGAAGTTTCTGGTTTGAACAAAAT
>NC_033803.1:6847784-6877998 GCF_001876935.1 Asparagus officinalis | reverse complement strand
TTTATGATCCGATCTTGCTACTAGTAAAATGCAAGAGAATGATGGCTTTACGCTAGTGTGCGTTCGTATAAGGAGTGTTCTTGTGATTTTTCTAGGTCGAAATTGATTAACCACTTCTTTGAATCCTGTCTTGTGCTTTTCCTGCACGATTGGGTTTGATTCTGATTGGTGAAATTCTTGTCCATCTCTGTGTTTCTATTTCTGGTTTTAGGCAGTATTTTCAGAATGCATGACAGCCAACATGCTGTGACAACATCACAATTTTGTTACAAACTAGAGCATTATGGAAACACAAGATATTAATGGTAGATTTTTCCAATGAACATCTAGGACTATTGATGAATTATACACAATTATTTAGTTGATTACTCATTGTGCACGCAACTATTGTAGGCAAATTGAGGTAAGATAGTCACCTTCATGTGTCAATTTTATGGGATATCCCCCTGTTGGACACTTACAGGTATTCTGACACTTGGGACTGTTTTCTGGGTCCATTTGCCGTAGGTTTTTAGTCCCTTTATGTTGTGATCCTCATTATATGCGTCTCCTCTTTACATAATTTTTAATGATCATCTTCTTCTCTCCTATATTTAACTGCTTATGGAAAATTGACTTTACTTGAAATGTAGCAGAGTAGTTTGAGGAATAACTTAAGGGATCTAAGCTTATATCTTTATTTGTTAAAGGAAAAATGATTACTTTAATGCTATTATTTTCGTTCAGATGACTAGAAGTTGTAATATTCAGCTATCAGTATCTTAGAGTCCTGCGATTGCAGTACTTTGCATATAGCTGGACAAGAATTTATGTAGCCTCTGCTTCTTAGGATAATTTGGGAAATTGTCCATGCAGGGAGGAGTCACGGCTGTGAAAAAGAAAAAGGTCATGACTACTATAAATTCCATTATGGCATTAGATGTTCCATTAGAGTTCAACCCCTACTGTTTCCCATTAGCATAGACCCAAAATCTTCTTGCTCAACAGTGCTACTGGATTAGTTGTTCTCAAATGCATAGAAATACAAATCTCTCCTTTGTGAGGAAGGCCCTTTTTGAGAAACTCTACATCTCGAGACTAAAATTCTCGATTACACATTTATTTTCTTGTGTTTTCTAAGTATACATATCGCCAGTGGCATAGCTAGGATTTAAACATTGGGAGGGCCAAAAATATATATGTACAATGATGGAAAAAAATATTATAAAACTAATCATAAAAGCATATGTATAGAGTTTGATAAAAAAAATCTCAGTGAAAACATTAATTCTAAAATTGTGCACGACACTCTGTAACAAAAACAAAATCTTCAAGCAGTGAATCTAAATCAAAGGTCTTCATAGTATCTTTCTTAATAAAAATAAGCAAACTGTCGGTAAGAAATTCATTCTCCATCCTATTACGCAATCTAGTAGGCTTGGATATTTTAACCTACTATGTATAATGTATGTGTAAAATGACATGAGGTTGAGGGGGGCGGGCATGGCACTCCCCGCCCCCACAATGCTCTGCCCCTGCATATCGTGTCGAATGCTTCAAATAAAGGTTAAATATTTACTTCTTCCCTCTTGGTCTAACTTCCTTCATGGATGGAAATTTGGATGCACATAAGCCACTGAGTCTCATGGTGGCATATAAATGCCTTAGCTTGGGTTTTTTGCAGATCCATAACTCATATACGACGTGGAAGAAACTACCTTCGAAGTGACATAGTTTGGTTAATTGACTACAATTAGTAGTACATCTCCCTAAAAGATATTGTTGAATTTATTTGTGGTAGAGCGTTCTATTTCTTCTCTCAGCAACACCATTTTGTTGTAGATTATATTTGGATGATTCTTGTATTCTCATGCAATGCTTTAGTTTGATCGTGGATGCTCATGACCACAACCAATTCGCTGTACTTTCATGCACACCTATATTGAGTTAAGAGTGGCTCTGATATCACTTGTTGAGTTGAGAAGGGTGCCGGACACTAAGAAATATTTTATTATTATTTCTTTAGTAGCACAACCTTCTATATTCTCTCCAATACTAACACTCTCTCTACTACAAACTACTACACTCTTTTACAACACACTACTGTTTTTCTTACTTTCTCTCCCTCTCTTTATTTCTTTCTCTCCCTCTTTATTTCTCTCTTGTTTTTCTCTTTTTCTCGCTACTGGGATGGAATACACTAAATGCTTTAGGGGGTTACTATAGCCTTAATATTGTGGTTGGTAAACACTATGGGCGGGTAGGTGGTTACTCTTGGTTACTTTAGAAATGGTGGCTAGGGTAGGTGGGGATAGGTAGCTTGGTGATGATTTTCATACTCCCCCTCATCATTGACTTCTCTATTCATGAGTCCAAATGAAATTCTAAATTCTTCTTAAATGCGTGGATTGCTTCTTTCACAACTTGTCTCCGTTCTTCATTCCTAGATGGCTCCTTCACATCTTCTATTACATCAACATCAGCATACATGGGATTTGACTTCTTAGGTCTGATCGATCTTTGTTGAACCAATCCTATTTGTTCTTCATCAATATCTTCTATCTGACTCGGACGCTCCTTTTCTGATGTTATTTGATGAACACTAATCTTTCGTGGATTCTTTTTCTTCGGAGAACTTGGTTCTGTCTTCTTTGATTGTTGTAATTTTTCTTCTTGATTTAACTCCCCTAACTTCTCCTGTAACCGATACTCTAGATCATTGGAGTCTAGGAGCACAACTTCTTATGGAGTCTATCAAGACGAGGCTTCATCAAACACTATATTTCTTGATACGTAGCACCGGCCGATTGTGGGATTACCATATCTCCATCCTTTTCTTTTGTTGTCATAACCCACAAAAATACACGTTATGGCATTTTAGTCGAACTTGCCGCGCAAATGATCAGGCATAAGTATATAACACACACAGCCGTAAACTCTGAAGTGGCTTACAGTTGGTTTGATATTCCATAGTTTCTAAAAAGGTGACATGAAGTCTAGTTTCGGTTGTGGTAGCCGATTGATCACGTGCACTGTAGTCTTCATACACTTCATACAAAAATGTCATGGCACATTCTTGGCATGAAGCATGTTTCGGTACATCTCTGCAAGATGACGATTCTTTCTTTTCCTGTCTTGTTGCGGAGTATTTGGGCATATTAGTTGTCACTGAATCTTGTGCTACTTGAAGTAGTCATACGACTCCTTTGATATATACTCTCCCCCATTGTATGTGTGTAGGAAACAAATCTTTTTGGTGAGTTCTCCTTTGACTTCTTCTCGGAACTGCTTAAAATTGGAGAGTGCTTCAGACTTTTCCTTCATAAAGTAAACCCGGACATACTTCGAGTAGTCGTAGATGAAAGTGATCATATCACTACAAGAAATTACATCTTTAACGAAGGGATTTCCCTTCATTAAAGAGATAAAAACCTTCGTTATTGTATACTAACGACAGTAAAAAATCCCTTCGTCACCCGTCGTTAAAGTCTTCTTCGCTAAAGAGTCACGAAGGTTATAATACTCGTTGTTTTAGAGTCTATAACGACAGAACATATTACTGTCGTTCATATCTGCGATGGTAATTATCACCATCGTTACCATTAGTGACGGAGATATTTTCTCGTTGTTACCATCAGTGACGGGAATATATTCCCGTCGTTACCATTAGTTACGGGGATATTTTTCGTCGTTACCATTATTTACGGGGATATTTTCCCATCGTTACTTTAAATGATGGTTTCTCAGACACTTTAGAGTCTGGATTTAGTTGAGAAATATCTAAATAGAGTGATTTTACTTGTTTGAAGTACCGACTGATTGTTAGATCCTTCTGTTGTAAGGTCATCAACTAATTCTCAAGAAGTTGGAGTCGAGCATCGTTCTTCTTTGATAAGAGAGTGGCAAGCGTATCTCATGCCTTGTTCGGAGATTTGTCATCTCTCATATAGTCTACGAGATATTCTTCTACAGTGGCTTTGAGCACGTATATATGTTACACTTTCTTAGTGCTTCACCTTCTTCCCGAGGTGCTGTATTTTCGGCACTCCAGATGACCTACCAGAGGTCTTGTCCTTATAAATAGGACTTCATACAAATCTTTCAGTAGCTATAGTTATTGTCGTTAAGCTTCTTAAGTGTAGCAGTAGTACTTGTTAGATCCGCCATGCAAATATGATCCCTGACCAACCAACTTCACAGTCCCGGACTGAGCACGAACTTCGACCTTCAATAAAGCTGATACATCACCGTAGGAGAGAGTTGGTCCCTGACCGCCTGCTTTAACGCCAATTGTTAAGTTGAGAGTAACTCTGATACCAATTGTTAAGTTGAGAGTTGCTCTGATACCACTTGTTGAGTTGAGAAGTATGGTGGACACTAATAAAATATTTTATTATAATTTCTTTAGTAGTAAAAGCTTCTATGTTCTTTCCAATACTAACATTGTTAAGTTGAGAGTGGCTTTAATACTAGTTGAGTTGAGAAGGATGGTAGACACTAAGAAATATTTTATTATTACTTCCTTAGTAGTACAACCTTCTATATTCTCTCCAATACTATCATTGTTGAGTTGAGAATGACTCTGATACCACTTGTTGAGTTGAGAATGATAGTGGACACTAAGAAATATTTTATTATTATTATTTTAGTAGTTCAACCTTCTATATTCTCTCTAATACTAACACTCTCTACTACAAACTACTACACTCTTTTGCAACACACTACTATTTTTCTTACTCTCTCTCCCTCTCTTTATCTCTTTCTCTCCCTCTTTATTTCTCTCTTGTTTTTCTTTTTTTCTTGCTACTGGGATGGAATACACTGAATGCTTTGGGGGTTACTTGTAGCCATCATATTGTGATTGGTAAACACTATAGACGGGTAGGTGGTTACTGTAGAAATGGTGGCTGAGGTAGATGGGGGTAGGTAGCTCGCTGATGATTTTTACAACCTCAAACTAAATTTTAAACCTTATTAAAGTTGCAAAAAAAAACAATGCTTTAGACATGCAAGCTAGAGAACATATAAATCATAATGTGAAAATATTTATACGGTGATGAATTAAGGATTGTCGGTGATGATGATGCTTAAGAATGGATCAACTCTAATGGTTGAGATGTGCATCTAGAATTGTCAAAAGGTTTTATTGTAGCTTCCCTGGCTTGAAAACCGTCACAACTTTTGGTCGCAACTGGGTCGGAATAATTGATCTTATGAAAACGATTTTCACTTGAGGCTTTGCCTTTTTGGTTGGTTGCATTCAAACGGGTTCGGAAACTATTACTGACATGTATGGACTATGGAGCAATGCCGGTGTCGGTGTTGTTTCTTGATTTTGGTTTCGCCGGGAAGGTCAAAGCGGTGAGGGGATTTTTTGGGTTTTTACTAGTTATTGTAACACAACTCTTAAAAGGTGAAGAGAGAAGGAGAAAGAAAGTGGAGGCAAAGAGAGAGAAAACTAGATCCATCCTACTCTAGGCTGTGAGAGAGTAGAGAGGGTTTGGGAGATTGAATCCTTGTGGTTGTACTCTAACATGTCCATATGGTGAATCCATCACCTCACCTTCTAAAGGCGTAGCCAGGAGCTTCAATTAGGACCTAGCCTCGTACATCCTTGTCTTGTTTGATTGATTAGTTTTGTGTTTGTTCTTAGTTTTTCGGCGTATCGATCGACAAGATCTTGTGTGTTGGAATTAAGGTGTAGATCAAACCTCGATTCAGGCGAGGTTGAACGAAAGCAGACGAGCTCGAGATCCGGGCGAGATTTCATTAGGCGAGGTCGCTCGAGGCAGGTGAGATTTCTGTTAGGCGAGATCTTGTCTGGCGAGTTTTGGAGCATGCGGACTCCACCCAGACAAGCTCGAGGGCATGTGTTGCAGGCGAATTCGAGGCGAGCTCGAACCCTAGGATTTCCCTATAAAAGGGAAACCCAAAGCTCATCCCGACTGTAGAAGAGGCGATTTTTCAGCAGCGGCGAAAAATTCGAAACCCCCCGAGCCTCTTGCGATTTCCTGGCGGCGGAGCTTCTTCTTCTTCCAGTGATTTTTTTTTTCTCTGCTTCTTTTCTCCAGAGCTCATAGTATTTGAGGGGAGGAATTAAAAGGGAATCTAAGAAGAAGGGAATTTTATCACTGTAGCTACAGTGATAAATAATATTTATTGAGAGGTCTCAAGTTTGAGATCGGCTCTAGCTTTGTAATTTCTTGTTGATTAATAAGAAATAAACTGTGTGGCTCCCGAGGACGTAGGCAGTTGCCGAACCTCGTCAAAACTTGGTATACTTTTTCTATTCTGCGTTTCTGCTATCTTAGGGATTTCGACGATAAATTCTCAATAACTGGTATCAGAGCGTGAAACGATCTAGAGGAAGTCAGATTCAAATGGGAGCCATGGCCGCAGATGAAGGAAAAATGAGACTTGAGAAGTTTGATGGAACAGATTTCGGATTCTGAAAAATGCAGATAGAGGATTATCTGTATCAGAAAAATCTGTATCAACCACTATCGGGGAAGAAACCAGATTTTATGAAGACAGATGAGTGGAACCTTCTAGATAGACAAGCCCTCGGAGTTATCAGATTGACGTTGACGTTCAACATAGCGAAGGAGAAGACCACGGTGGGTCTTATGGCAGCACTCTCAAACATGTATGAGAAGCCATCAGCCGCGAACAAAGATCATTTGATGCGGCGGTTATTCAATCTGAGAATGGCGGAAGGCGCGTCAGTAGCACAACACCTCAATGAACTCAACACGGTCATAACCCAATTGAGTTCAGTTAAAATTGAGTTTGATGAGGAAGTTCGGGCATTGATACTTTTGTCTTCCCTACTAGAAAGCTGGAACGCTATAGTCACAGCTGTGAGTAGCTCGTCGGGAAGCACCAAGTTGAAGTTCGACGACGTTCGTGATCTGGTTCTCAGTAAGGAGATCCGACGGAGAAAGTCGGGTGAAGCTACAACCTCTTTAGTATTGCATACAGAGTCAAGAGGTAGAAATTCAACCAGAGGGAACGAACGAGGCAAATCAAACTACAGAGGTAGATCAAAGGACAGGAGGTTCAAATCAAGGAATCCAAGCAACAGCTCGAAGGCTATCGAGTGTTGGAATTATGGAAAGATCGAGCATTACAAGAATCAGTGCAAGAGTGCACAGAAAGAGAAGGAAGCAAAGGCAGAGGTGAATGTCACTTCCATCTCAGAAGGAGACGACGCATTGATATGCTCTTTGGAGAGCAAGGAGGAATCTTGGGTGTTAGATTCAGGAGCGTCGTTCCATGCCACTTCTCAGAAAGAATTCTTCGAAAAGTATATTCTCGGAACTCTTGGATACGTATATCTTGGTGATAATCAACCGTGTGCTATTGTGGGCAAATGTGTGGTAAAAATTAAGTTGAACGGGTCAGTATGGGAGCTGAAGGATGTCAGACATATTCCCGACCTGAGAAAGAACTTAATATCCGTAGGCTAGTTGGCTGGCGAAGGATACACCACGACCTTCTATGGAGATGATTGGAAGATCTCAAAGGGCGTAATGACGATTACCTGAGACAAGAAGACTGGTACCATGTATATGACAGCAGGTGCACGTTGTTTGATCTCAGTTGTAGCAGGCAATGAGACTTCAAAGCTGTGGCACCAGAGACTCGGTCATACGAGTGAGAAGAGGATGAAAATCATGCACACAAAGAGAAAACTCCCAGGACTGCAGTCAGTGGAGATGGACATGTGTGAAGAATGCATACTTGGAAAGCAGAAGCGAGTTAGCTTTCAGACAAGTGGCAGAACCCCAAGGAAAGAAGCTAGAGCTCGTTCACTCAGATGTTTGGGGACCAACCACCACCACGTCTATTGGTGATAAACATTACTTCGTGACTTTTATCGATGATCACTCTCGGAAAATGTGGGTCTACTTTCTGAAGTATAAGTCAGAAGTGTTTGAAGCTTTCAGGAGATGGAATGCTATGGTCGAGAATGAGACCGGTCTAAGAATAAAGAAGCTCAGGACTGATAATGACGGTGAGTATGAAGATACCAGATTCAAAAAGTTCTGCTATGAGCACGAGATCAGAATGGAGAGAACCGTGCCCGGCACGCCTCAGCAAAATGATGTAGCTGAGCGGATGAACCGAACGTTGACAGAGAGAGCTAGAAGCATTCGGGTACAGTCAGGCCTACCGAAGCAGTTCTGGGCAGAAATGATCAACACAGCAGCTTACTTGATCAACCGAGATCTATCGGTTCCATTGGAGCACAAAATACCAGAGGAGGTATGGTGCGGAAAGGAGGTAAAACTCTCACATCTAAAATTTTTTGGTTGTGTAGCTTACGTGCATATTAGTGATCAAGGCAGAAATAAGCTTGATCCCAAGTCAAAGAAATGCACTTTCATCGGCTATGGTGAAGATGAGTTCGGCTACCGTATTTGGGACAACGAAAATAAGAAAGTGATCAGGAGCAGAGATGTGATATTCAACGAGAAGGTGATGTACAAGGACATGCACAAGACAGATGACTCAGAGAGCGAGTCAATATTTATAGATGCAGATGATGTTCCGAGTAACCTCTCGGAAGAACCTAATGCAGAAGGTTCTCAGCCAGAAGAACCTGTTGGACAAGATGGTGCGCAAGAGCCCGACGCACCAGCTCCGATTTTGAGGAGATCTTCACGGCCTCCTGTGCCTAACAGGAGATACATGAACTATCTGTTGTTGACAGATAGAGGGGAGCCTGAAAGCTTATATGAAGCTTGTCAGGGTGGAGATGCGAGCAAGTAGGAGTTTACCATGAAAGATGAGATAAAGTCTCTCGGAAGTTTGATGTACGCAATGGTCTGTACAAGACCAGACATTGGCCATGCAGTGGGAGTGGTCAGCTGGTTTATGTCGAATCCAGGAAAAGCTCATTGGAAAGCTGTCAAGTGGATTCTGAGATATCTACGAGGCACCACACAGAAGTGTTTGCACTTTGGTAAGGGAGAGGTGGAAGTGCAAGGGTACGTAGATGCAGACTTCGGCGGTGAAGTTGATCACCGAAGAAGCACCACCGGCTATGTATTCACTGTCGGAACTACAGCTGTTAGTTGGATGTCACAGATACAGAAGATTGTCACTCTATCCACTACAGAAGCTGAGTATGTTGCAGTGACTGAAGTCAGTAAAGAGATGATATGGCTTCATGGTTTGTTAACAGAACTGGGATTCAAACAGGAGAAGAATGTTTTGCATAGCGATAGTCAGAGTGTGATTCACTTGGCTAAGAATTCCGCATTTCATTCTAGAACGAAGCATATTGCGCTTCGGTACCACTTCATCAGATCCCTGTTGGAAGATGACGTGTTGAAACTGGAGAAGATTCCAGGAAGTAAGAATCCAGCAGATATGTTAACAAAGACGGTGACCGTTCAGAAACTAGAGTTGTGCGTAACTTCAGTTGGCCTTCATGCATAAGTGATGAGGGCGGAGCCACACATGAGGACAGCTTGTTGAGGTAGCCTGTTGACGTCGGTTTGATCTCCAAGTGGGAGATTGTTGGAATTGAGGTGTAGATCAAACCTCGATTCAGGCGAGGTTGAACGAAAGCAGACGAGCTCGAGATCCGAGCGAGATTTCATTAGGCGAGGTCGCTCGAGGCAGGTGAGATTTCTGTCAAGCGAGATCTTGTCTGGCGAGTTTTGGAGCATGCGGACTCTACCCAGGCGAGCTCGAGGGCATGTGTTGCAAGCGAGTTCGAGGCGAGCTGGCGGGGTTCGAGTTGTGTGTGGGCTGGCGACAGCCTGTCGCCAACCAAACCCTAGCATTTCCCTATAAAAGGGAAACCCAAAGCTCATCCCGACTGTAGAAGAGGCGATTTTTCAGCAGTGGCGGAAAATTCGAAACCCCCGAGCCTCTTGCGATTTCCTGGCGGCGGAGCTTCTTCTTCTTCCAGCGATTTTTTTTTCTCTGCTTCTTTTCTCCAGAGCTCATAGTATTTGAGGGGAGTATTTTGAGGGGAGGAATTAAAAGGGAATCTAAGAAGAAGGGAATTTTATCACTGTAGCTACAGTGATAAATAACATTTATTGAGAGGTCTCAAGTTTGAGATCGGCTCTAGCTTTGTAATTTCTTGTTGATTAATAAGAAATAAACTGTGTGGCTCCCGAGAACGTAGGCAGTTACAGAACCTCGTTAAAACTTGGTGTACTTTTTCTATTCTGCGTTTCTGCTGTCTTAGGGATTTCGGCGATAAATTCCCAACAGTGTGGTTCTACTTGTCGAGATCGGCATGCGGCGGTAGATCGGAGTAGATTGACATCCGTTGTGATGGTTTTAATTACCAACAGTTAGTCCTCGTACAGTTGTCCTCATTAATGGAAAACACTTCAGACCTTTCAAGTTTCTTCGAATTTTATTTGGAGGGAAAATGAAGAAGTTTCCAGTTGATCACCATGATGTTCAATTCCAAGTAAGATTTTGGATCTGGAAGTGCTGGTTTCAGTGGGTTTCACTGAATCCAGAATTTAGTTTCAGTAAGTTCGAAAATGGTGCCAACATCCTCAATGTCCCTGGTTAAGATAGTATATGGGCGTACCTAAATTATTAGGCATGTTGCTCAGGCATTTTAAGCTCATGAAAGTGGGCCCCCCACAGGAACCCCAAACTAGAGGGAAATCAGCAAGATTTAACTGATATTTGGACTTTTGCCTCAATACCCAATAAATGAAAATTCTCAATTCAAGCATCTACCATTAGATAAGGTTATTGTAGTTTCTAGCATGTTAAGGTATTATACAAGGGTGTTTCTGATTCCCTTATCAATCTTTTTAATTAATTACTTTATTTATTTATTTCAGAGATCTCCTTGTAAATTTAATTGGACAACTATTTCTTAGTTATGCCTTTTTTTTTAAATTGCTTTTCATCTCCTATCTCTTAGATAAAGAAAGAAAATTGGATAGAATGAGACTGATCTCGGTCTTAACTTTACCAGGACAAACAAACATGACGTTCTTGATGATACAACTGCTTGAGGTCTATCCTTGAAGCATCAACACATGGCATGAAGTAGCACAGCGTCTTATTATACCTAATGACAGGAAGCCTTATATCATGTCAATGCAGGTCGATATAATTGTAATAATTCTATCAGAGGATAGCGAAGATTCAAAGAATGGGAGCTCTCATGAATGGTTCATTTGTGTCCCACAAATCTTGTGTAGGGTCAGACTGTGATTTGGGCAGTTGGGTCTGGGTTCATGGTCTACTCATGTGGGAAGTCCAGGTTGTTTCTTCCAAGTTACTGCTCCTACTTACAGTTTGAAGGACTAAATTACATTCACAATACCCTGAGGTATGGTGTTATTCCACGGGTGACCTTGGAGTTTGCGAATCTATATGAGTAATTCTGAGATAACTAATGTAGTTACATGGGTGACCAAGCAACTCTCATGGTTAACTGTGTTACTACAATAAGTAATCTCAAGGTTTCCCATGTAGGTTCACAAACTCAGGGGTCACCCGTGTAATTACACCATATTGGATTGTAATTAATCTTAGTTTGGAAGTCCTTTTTCTTTTTCTTTTTTTTTACCGAGTTTATTTTTGCTGGAAGTGAGCTTTGCTTACTTCTATTTGCATGTATGTCTGTCACTGTTATCTCCAGTTCAGCTCCTTAGTGTTTGGGATTATAAGCTAGTAACTAGGAATGCAGAGGAGAATCAAGGACAGGGAATAAATTATGGTTTAAGAACTTTATACCGTATGTGCTCTGACATAGAGTTAAGGTGCCGCAATTAGTATCAAAGCCCTTCCAATCTTGTAACTTCATCGAGTGGCTCATCAAGTGGATATAATTAAGGAGATAATAATTGCTGTGTGTAATAAATTAAGACCAATTGATGCAATTATCATATGCCATTGTAGATCTATGTCCCTGGTTATGATAATATAGCAGCAGTTTCTAGAGTGTGATGGATTTATTTAGTTATTAGGTGACATATTTAACTACTTGGTGCATAGATTGATGAATGGAGGTTGATTCTTAGAGCTGCTAAGAGAGTATTGTCCCTCTCTAAGAGGATAGATTAAGAACTTCCTTATATCATAGATAACTGTGACTTGTTATTAACAGTGCTGCAGTTAATATTACATCCTGGTGTCTTTATCGAATGACTCGTCAAGTTGATGTAAATAAGTATTAAGGAATGAGAACTGTTATATCTAATAAATTTAGATATAACAGATTTAACTAATTGCTGCAGTAATCATATGCCACTTTAGATATAAATTTAGATATTGATGCAGTAATCATATGCCACTTTAGATCTATGTGCCTCTTATGGGAATATAACAGTAGTTTCTTGGATGTGTTGTATTTATTTCGATATTTGGTAACAGATTTAACTAATTGCTGCATAGATCGATGAAGGGAACATTGATTTCTGAGAGTTGCAAAGGGAATATTGCCCCTTTTAGTCATAAGAAAGCATAATGTAGTAGGCATGCATCTCAATTCTTTTTGCAAGGTTATTGCACTTGATGCACGAGAGAGGAGATGACTCTTGCAGCTGTATTTTAGATATTTGCTGCCGCCAGGCAAATGATGTATCTTAGAGCCTGGTGTTGGTTGAACTTAATGATTTAATAACGTTAATCATATCTAATTACAATTGTTTATGATTGATTGCTTGAAATATGATCGACTGCTTGAAATCACTAGATGCCATGTGAAAGTATATTAGTAGAGAATAGTAGAGGTTTGTTAGAGAAACAATTAAGGCCTGCACTAGGTTTCACCTGAAAACATCACATGGGGGGATATTTTCAGCTTAGTGGATGGATATAATTGTGCAAATTATGCATACTATTTTCTGTAAACATGTTATTGTGAATGTTCAACCATTTGGTTAATCGATGTTGTTCTCGTTGTTGATGTATTTTCAGACCGCAATATTGTGATCGTTTTTCATGAGGAATCAACTTTCTTATGGGATTTTGCCTTCAGCACAATGATTCAGGTATTTATCTGTATCATAGAATTCAGACTACGAGCTAATGCCTACATTAGTTCCTCAAATTTACACATCGAAGGGACAATAACTACCGCGTTCTTCATAAAAACTGCAAAGTGTATCGATCGTGGCACACGCCAACCGATAAATCTATGGTTTTCTCCCGGAAGAGATTCTTGCAGTTCCTTCATTGAACACAATCCAATTCAATCAGGGCTTCATCATCCAGTTTTGTCGAATCCTTCTCATACCTGTCAACTAGTTTATTCTCCTTTCTGAATAAGATATTTTTCAGTCTGCTGAGTCAGACATCAGGAATCAGCCTGACTCAGGCTACAACTGATAGTGCCACTATTTTCTTTTTCTTTTTCTTTTTTTTTCATATTGCACTTGGGGTCATTAAAATCTTGATGCCTAATCAGTGATCCGAAGCTCTAATATCAATTTGCTACGGTAATTGCTGAAACAAACAACTTGATCAAATTACAAATTAACACAAAAAATTGAAAAGGGAAGATGAAGAAATCAATAAGATTTATGTCCCGCTGCCAACTGACTAGTGCCCGCGAGCAGAGAATCAAGGAAAACAATAAAATCTCTCTCAAAATACTAAATCAAATATACTGAAATCTGTTAACTCAAAAGGTGGTTGTCTTGGTCCACATAATATAACTTTGCACCGAATATATAAACAAAATATGTGTAAAAGTTTCACAGTGACATATTTATTGACCCAAGCCTTTCAACCTATCATATATCTCCGGAAAATTTTGTCCTTACTATCAGCCTTCTGCCATGATTATTTGGCTTGGATCATCAAATGCATTGTGATCATAGAATCACAAGACTCATAAAAACACAGAGACAAAGTAAAATATCACCTAAGTTGGATTTTAGAGCTCACTAGACTTCGATATCTAGATGAACAATTATTTTTTCTGTACACCTTCAGCCTCTACATAATTTTGTGCACACGGCCCCCAGCCATCAATAGAAAGTGAATTAACTTGTAGGAGGGTTTATAACTCGGGGAATTTTTAAAAAAAGACCGATTTTGCTAAATAATTAGCAAAATCGACTTCTTTTTGGCCAACAGGCCAAAAAGAGGTCGATTTTAAAAAACGTCCAGCTCAGAACATACGAGACTACTAGTCCCGTATGTTTTGGGTGAACTAATCCCCAATTAGTTCACCTAGAAAACATACGGGACAACTAGTCCCGTATGTTTTGGCCACTCATTTCTTGTGCCAGCAAACCTACGGGACTAGTAGTCCCGTGGATTTGCGGGCACAATAAATAAGTGCCTGACAAATCTACGGAACTAGTAGTCCCGTAGATTTGTCGGGCTATATAAAGCCCAGCTATGCCCTAAATTAGGGCACAACTCTCTCACTCACTCGCTCTCTCCCGATCTCGCTCTCTCCCGAACTCCCTCCCGATCTCTTTCTCTCCCGATCTCCCTTTGTCCCAAACCTGAACTCAACCTCTCCCAAACTCATCTCCCTCCCAAACTTGATCTCCATCTCTCCCAAACCTGACCCCTCCATCTTTTCCAAACCCGATCTCTCTCTCCCTCAAATCCAACTCACCCAAACTCTCTCTCCCCCAAACCCAACTCACCTCTTCCTCCCTCAAATCCGACGCCGACGCCGTCGATTCTCTCTGACGCTGTCTATTCACTTCGACGCCGACGAGATCCGAAAGTTCATCAAGGTATAAATTTCTTTTTTTTTTCATAAATTTCTCGATATTGTTTAGTTAATATTGTATATCTAGAGGAAATATTTTAATTATGATTATCAATATGGAAAAGAAATCTAATTTGTATATGATGAATTTTAATTCTTCGGTTAAAATGGCAAATGGAATACCGATTATTTGCTTATTCAATGGAAAACTGAGTGTTAGAATGAATAATATGCCTATATATGATGGAGGCTCTAGAAAAATGTTTATGTTATCTAGATATTGTAATTTCGATAGAATGATGGAGCAAGTATACAGAGTTACTAGAATTAATCATGCCGAAAATGCATTAAGATCTTCTGTAATTGTCCAATAAATGAAAATAGAACAATTGCTGTAGAGATCACCAATGATGAAGAATTGAATGACATGATCGGACTTGTGGAAAAACAAATCTCAATCGAGTTGTTCATTAAAAATATTCCAATGTCTGGGGTTGCCAAAGTTTCATATGCTCACGGAGAGTTCTCCTGCATGCTTGAAAACCAAATCTCGTTATCTCAAATTGCCTTGCACTTAAAAAATAACTCGGGTGCAATGTCAAGTGACATGTTTCACAACGTGTCGGATCATGTTTCAATTAATTTACCAGTTGGTTCTATAATAGAAGAGGATGAGGACGTAGATGCCGATGATGATAATGAAGTTGTTAAAGAGGAGGAACGTCTTGATAGTATGCAGTGTGCAATTGGAGAGACCAATGATGACGTAAGTTGGATGGATGAATATTGCGAAAATTATCATAGAGTTTTCAATCTCTTGTTAGCTTTTGGTTTCTTATATGTATTGATATTTTGCAAACAATTGTAGATAGACGCTATGGACGAGATAGAGGAGATTGCAAATGAGGGCATTGCTACCGCCACAGGAGATTCAGTATATGTATCATTCTTGCATCAGATAGTGGTGAGGGTTCGTAGAACTTTTCGACAAACTCATGAGGATCGGCATGAAGGTCACGAGCAGGTGCCGCATGAAGATACTTTATATGTACGCCGACGAAGACGTGGTAGATCTTG
The DNA here is from genome assembly GCF_001876935.1 of Asparagus officinalis. NCBI lineage: Eukaryota > Viridiplantae > Streptophyta > Magnoliopsida > Asparagales > Asparagaceae > Asparagus > Asparagus officinalis. The sequence goes on along the minus strand of NC_033803.1, from coordinate 6,862,268 downwards.
CTTGCACGATGATGAAGCTGATCCGTCATAGCAAGCGGGACCGTCACAGCCCCACACACAACCAGAGAGCGAGCATATACAAGCTCAAGACGAAGGGGGGCGCTGACGATCTAAGCGGGTGCGAAGAAGGAGACAACGGAGAAGGGGCGGACTTTTAGGTTGTAAGCTTTTCCACTAAGATTATATATTATCGTATGGAATTATTGATACATTTGGATTTGTTTAGCTTAGACTACATATTATCTTATGGGTAGACTTGATACATTTGGAATTGTTTAGAATTTTATCATATTGGTATGCATATGACATATATATTGTGATGTGATATTCTGAATTGATTAAACTTGTTATTATCCGGTGTTTATTTTATCAGATTTATGTTGTGATGTTGTGTATTTTTTAGATTTGTGTTGTGAAAATTTTGTGAAAATTAATGTGGATTTGTGTATTTTTTAGATTTGTGTTGTGAAAATTTTGTGAAAATTAATGTGGATTTGTGTATTTTTTAGATTTGTGTTATGAAAATCAATGTATACAATGTGGATAATATTTTTTGTGAAAATTTTGGTCAAATAATATTGTATATGAAGTTAGAGGCATGTGCATGTTTTTGTGCATGTTTTGCCTCTGCCCAACAAACCCACGGGACTAGTAGTCCCGTGGGTTTGCTGTGCAGAGGCAAAAAAACCTCTGCGTAACGTACGGGACTACTAGTCTCGTACATAAAGCAGAGACTTATTTGCCTCTGCCCAGCAAACCTACAGGACTAGTAGTCCCGTGGATTTGTTGGGCAGAGGCAAATAAGTCTCTACTTTATGTACGGGACTACTAGTCTCGTACGTTAAGCAGAGAGTAGTTCCCGTACGTATGGAACTAGTAGTCTCGTACATAAACCAGAGACTTATTTGTCTCTGTCCAGCAAACACACGGGACTACTAGTCCCGTAGGTTTGCTGGGCACAAGAAATGAGTGACCAAAACATATGGGATTAATAGTCCTGTATGTTTTCTGGGTGAACTAATCCGGTGATTAGACACCCAAAACATACGGGACTAGTAGTCATGTATGTTCTGAGCTGGGCGTTTTTCAAAATCGACCTCTTTTTGGCCTGTTGGTCAAAAGGAGGTCGATTTTGCTAAATAATTAGCAAAATGATCGATTTTGCTAATTATTTAGCAAAATCGGTCTTTTTTAAAAAAAAATTCTCTTTATAACTCTTGTGTAGAAGCCGTGCATACTAAGCAAGCCCAACTAGTTGACCTGTATTGACCCAACAATAAAAGGACATGCACAAAATTCCTTAATTTTTCTGAAACGCCCTTCACCTCCTTTACCCAAATTAACTTGATGGGATACCTTTGTCCAAAGCTAGCTATGTATTTTAATACACGGATACCTTTGCCCAAAGCTAGCTATGTATTTTTAATACACACCCATCATGTGAAAGTGTGGATTTGATAGGGGGCAAGCTAAGAATAAACTCCTTAAGAATCGTAGGGTTTTGACGCCGACTCCGGCATCAACGCAAAAAATAGAGTACGAATGATAATTTTCTTGTTGATTTGTTGAGACACACGTAGCCCCATGTGGCACGTGCACCATCCTTCCCTTGGCTTTATGTATCTCTTTTAAATTTAGTACAGTCCATCCTCACCGGTCACCATCTTTAGCTTAAAGATGAGGAAATTAGCACCCCACTGGAATGCATTGCTCATCTTAATTTTAGGGGTTAATTGCACATAGACCCCGCGTACTATCGCCCACTTGCAGATAGAACGCCTATTGTTGCAGGTAGACCACACGTGCTATCGCCCAACCGCGAATAGACCCTAATATGAAATTTTTTTTTAACTCTTTTATCCTCAACGGGTCTACTCGTCAAAAAAAAAAAACAATTTTCTCTTCCCTCAAGGATAAAGGACCATTTAAAAAGATGATTCAGGGGTTTTAACCGCAACAACAGAACCACAGGGGGTCTATCCGCAATCAACCCTAGTATTAATTAGCCCATTTTTTATGCTTGGACAAAACTTCAAAACCGCCCTATTTGCAAACTTAATCCCAAAACCGACCTGTTTCTCCTTTATTTGCAAAAACCGACCTAGTTTCAGAAAAAGTTCACAAACTTCACGGGAGTTGAAGTCCCGTGAAGTTTTTTTCATAACAAAACTTCACGGGAGCCTCAGGGCTAAAACCAGGTCGTTTTTTACAAATAAATCCGAAACAGGTTGGTTTTTGGGATTAAGTTTGCAAATAGGGCTGTTTTGAAGTTTTGTCCCCCAGTTGTTACCAGCTACTAGTCTTTGATTTGCATCATATCATGCGTGTTCACGTGTCGGTGCCCATGAGGACACGGCCACTGGTGAAGGTAGCAGACAGGAAAGATGGGTGATTTCAGCTTCTTAATTTTTTATGAATTTGCTGTCTCCTAGCTATCCTCAACACTAGCTCCCAAATTCATCCAATCCCATAGCAATATATTCAGAAATTATATTTCAGAGGACCCACAGAAAAATTAAGAAAACAAGAAACCAACCAGGACATTGCCCATTTTCCCACCTCCCTTGTGCATTTTAAACTAAATAATGTTGCCTATATAAACCCCACGTACGTACCCATCCTCTCAACTCCCACAATCAAACCTGATCCCCTCTCCATGGCCTCTCCTTCCTCCTACTCCTCCTCCGTTTTGTGTTTCTTGGCGTACTGTTTCTTGGAGCTTTTCGCGGTGAGCACCCTGGCCGCGGCGCCGAGGAGGCCCGTTAACGTCCCGTTCCAGAAGAATTACGTCCCTACTTGGGCTTACGATCACATCAAGTCCTTCAACGGTGGCAACGAGATCCAGCTCCACCTCGATAAATACACGGGTAACGCACATGATAAACCTGAAGGAGCACGAGTGTTCAAGGCTCGGCTAACGTACTTATTTTTTTTGAAAACGCCCGTGTGCAGGAACTGGGTTTCAGTCCAGAGGCTCCTACTTGTTCGGGCACTTCAGCATGCAGATAAAGATGGTACCCAGGGATTCCGCAGGGACCGTCACCGCCTTCTATGCAAGTTTAATCCCATGCTCATATTTTTTTTCCCGCTTGTTTTAGTTAGGGAATGAAGCTATATATAGCTAATTGATGGGGGGTGGTGGTTAATTTGGTGTTTGAATTTGGTGTTCTTCAGCTGTCTTCTCAGAACTCGGAGCACGACGAGATAGATTTTGAGTTCTTGGGGAACAGGACCGGGGAGCCTTACATACTGCAGACCAACGTGTTTACCGGCGGGAAGGGGGACCGGGAGCAGAGGATCTACCTCTGGTTTGATCCAACCAAGGCTTACCACTCCTACTCTGTTCTCTGGAACATGTACCAGATTGTGTGAGTTCCGCTGTGCTCTCATGCCCTGCCCTTCATTTAATTTATCCCTGAATAAAAGTGGTTTAAGTACTTGTGCATGGTTCTAAAAAAATAACACCCAAATATATGGTTTTGAAGTATATCAAATCATTTTATATTTTCGGTTAGGTTAGGGGGTGTTTGGTTCGATTTCTATAAATTATAGGAAAAGGAAAATACCCAAAATATATAGATTTCCTCGTATTTCTATAAAATTTGTAGAGAAATTTTATAGGACTCAAAGAGTATCGTATTTCTTGTTTTTTTGCTATTCCTTTGTTTGGTTCAAAGTATGAAAAAGTTCATAGCTTTATAAAAAATGTGTTTGTTTTCTTTTTCTTTTTTTTGGTTGGATATCACTTTATAGAAAATAGCTTACTAACAATGCCCATGAGAAATCACATGGGAACGGTACCGGTGTACTTAATTGTTTTTTTAAAATATGCGTCGGATTTCCTGATGTTTTTCACCCAGTTTTAGTGGAAAACAATTTCTGCAAAATTGTACAGATTTCTGTGTTACTTTACCGAAATCTTTTCTGTAAATTCAATGTTGAACCAAACACAGTTTGTGAAAATCTACGGAAACCTATTATTTACGATAACTCCATTCTCATGTGTTTTCTCAAAACTTTTTCATAAAATAGGTGAACTACCAAACACCCCCCTGTACTGTTTCTTCTTACTCTACTAACGTAGGATCCGTCAGATCTCTAGTAAGGTATAATGGATAAATCCCTCTTGTTTCTCGAAAGAGTAGTGGTCCACTTTAATTAATTACTTAATCTATTTATTTATTTATTTTGAATTACATCTTAGAGAGTTATAAGCAGTAACTTCTGTTTGTGATTCCCTGACCAATATTAAGCAGGCAATGGGGAAAAGAACTCTGCCGATTTTATGACTTTATGCCTTTACTTCTTTGCAAAAGATGAGAAAATAACAGGTAAAGGTCCGTGTGGGCACTGGGGTTTTTAATTAAGCATGTCACATGTTGGAAGGGCATCATCACCCAGAATGTGGTGGGTCCCGATTTGGAAACCTTGGACTCGATTCTCTCCATTTAAGGCTTTCTCCTTTTGACTATAGATTCCTAGAAGCAAGCATCAATGCATGAAAAATTGCAAAATTTGTGGTGATTGTAGGCACTTTTTGACGACCTGGCTCCACGCACACACGACTTTTGTGTTTCATGTACAACAAATTAACTGATGCACATGTAAGAAAGATTTGGGAGACGTTTGTCTTCCAACAAAGTGAAAAAAAGAAAATGTTAAGGGTCCAGTGCACTCAGGTGCATGGCGTGCACTCAAACGATGACAATCGTTGGAGTACTAGGTCTCGAGATTCGTACCGTTTAGGTGCACATGTAATGATATGAGCCGCTCCCACCGGATGCTTTCTCAAAGTCAAGAGTTTTCATCTGCTTAGATCTTTTGTAAAAACATTCTTTAGACCTTTTGTTGGTCAGTGACTTTTCAATTATTTGATCAAGCTAATTAGTGTGCATGTCCAATTAATTTCTGTTGAAAATCTAACAAAACGAGCATTAAAGTATCATCTTCTAGCTCTCGGGATCATCTTCTTGTTCCTTATATCATCTTTCTTTGTGTATTCCTGCAAGCGACATACATTCACACAACTACAATCCAGATCATCAACGTACTCAAATCACATCAGCGGCGCATGCACTACCAAACACCATAGATGATTGGATGGACACACTACTCTTACAACCCTAAACCAATAATTTCTTGACTGATAAATTTTTTTCTCCCCTCCATGCTCCAGTTTTTTCGTAGACGACATCCCCATCAGGGTATTCAAGAACAGCAAGGACTTGGGAGTCAGGTACCCCTTCAACCAGCCGATGAAGCTCTACTCCAGCCTTTGGAACGCCGACGACTGGGCCACGAGAGGCGGGCTCGAGAAAACCAACTGGGCCAACGCGCCCTTCATCGCATCCTACCGGGGGTTCCACATCGATGGCTGCGAGGCCTCGGCGGAAGCCAAGTTCTGCGCCACCCAGGGCCGCCGGTGGTGGGACCAGAAGGAGTTCAGGGATATCGACTCTTACCAATACCGTAGGCTCAGTTGGGTCCGGAGGAGGTGGACGATATACAACTACTGTCAGGATAGGTCAAGGTACCCTACAATGCCTCCTGAGTGCAGAAGAGACAGAGACCTGTGAAAGAATCATGAAGAGGTCTGGATATGAGCTGTGACCTCTCATGATCTATTCCTGTATTAATAATGAAAAAAAAAAAAAGGAACCGCAGGTTTTGAATATTTTGGTGGTGTTTTGTTTGTGTTTTCTTGTTCTCCGTGTTTGTTCCTGATGAATGTGGGGGTTTATGATATTCCTGGTGAATGTTTGGAGGTGTATGAGGGGTATATATATAGTGTGTAATGTTTTTCATGTTCCTCAAAATGTTATAAGGTTTCATCGAAAACCAAGACTCGTAGTAGATTCAAGCCTCACGTATTAATTGGTGCCGTTCTATTGGGCTTTATTTACTTGAAAAAGGATGTGTATGTTTTCGGATGTTTTCATCAGAATGTTCTCAGGTTTCATTATATTTGTTGTTTGTTTCAAACCTAATATTTACTCATTTGGGCTATAAAAACTTTGTTGTTGTGTGGTAACCATTAATTTCAAAGCCTCTGATTTTCGGGAGTCTAAAGTTTCTATATATTTTACTAATTGGATCCTTTTAAGCATGTGATAAGTTTTTTTTTTTTTACAGCATTTATGGTACGTAACTTGACTACAGTAAGTACTGCAATTTTATGTAGCAAAACATAATGTCGTGTAAATCAAGTTGACGGCACACAAATTAGAAATTATTTGACAAGTCCAAATATACAAACAATTCTCTTGCAACGACAATGAAGTCCTTGCTTTTAAAGCTAACCAAACGCTATTTATCCACTTGGAAATTCATTTTTCTACCTCACAATGTAGATATCCAAATTGTTGATGCTGGTGCTGAAATGGCTTGATTTCACTTCAGTTTAACATTTGAGCTCTAAGCGTCAACCATTTGTGACCCGCACGAAACATATCAAATTTCTCCACCAAAGGAAATGCACAAGGCATCGTAGCCACAAAAGTATAGAACAAAGATTCAGTTAGCATCCAGAGGATTTATTAAGGATACACACAGGCTAGTAATCGGAGAAACAACTCATTCCAGTCCTAGTTAGATAAAAACAACAGGCCCAGGCAAAAGAAAATCAAGAATTCGAAATTTAAAATTTCCGATATTTCTCTATACTGCGTAAACAAAAAATTACAGCAAATTGCCAATAAGCAACACTACCCTTTTCTTCTGAATTAAATCTTTTATGAAGCAAATGCCAACTGGTTTCAGTAAAACAACGGAAATGCCAAGAGGATGCCAGGAAGCAGCTGAGAGCAGAACTCAGCTGCATAACCTTCTCAGACCACTCCTGCTCCTACTGTTCGTCCTCCTTCGCGCAATGCAAATCTTTGCCCTGAAAAAAAAGAGTGAAAATTGCAGGTGTCAAGATGTTGTCTGCAAATTGTGTAGAAAACAGTAGAAAATTTGCAGAATTTAGAAAACAGTAAGCATATAAATTATGCAAATATTTCACACAAAAAAGAGAGAACAAAAACTCACATTAAGAAGAAGGCAAATCTTTTCAAATTATTCAAAATGAAGGCGACAAGGTTCGTTACTCCCTCTCTTTTGATAATAAGATCATTAAGGGCCCTGTTTGGCTTTGAAAATTCACTCAACTGTAGTTCCTTTTAAGTCATCATTAAAGGTTATAAACTGTAGTCCGCAAATTTACATCTGTAATTTTCTAAACAGCAGTTCACTAATTCCATGTTGTGTTTGGGTGCAAGATGAAGTGTCTCCCAATTTTTTATTTTTATTCTTATATTTTATTTAATTTTATTTTTTTATATTTTTTGCATTTTCTTTTCTGTTTCTTGGTGTTTAAGAAGAACCAAATATGATTGGAGTTTCTAATCACAACTAAGTTAAACTTTCAGGCCACGTTTGTTTTTCGTCCTAGGTGTAGGGGTACTGTAGCTCCTGGGCGATAGTCCTCGAACTGTGTAATTCACGGACTATTTTAGCCTTGTTCCATGTTTTGTTTTCACAGGTTAACATCCAAACTAACTTAAAATAGTCCGAGCTAGAATTTGTTATTAGGCAGATTATAAACATTCAGACTAATATCATAAACATACTGACAGGTTTGCTCTCAAGTTCACCATCCAGGCATATAACCTTAGCCTAAAAAAATAGACATACCACCTTTCTACCCCAAAAAAAAAACAATTAACCATATTGGACAACGCCAAGAACAACTCCGGATCCGTTTTCACAAATATATCCTCTCCGTGAAGAAACTCTGGTTATTAACATCGATAGGCAGTTGAATCAACATGGAATGCTGCAACCACAAGTCCAGAATCACACCTTATATCCTCACCAAAAGCATAGACTCTATCCTCGTGAAATATGGTATAAACGAAGCCAATGCAAATCATGTCGCAGATAGTTCAACCTCCATCCCTAAGCTTGAAAGAACCAAAATTTGACAGGGCCAGCAAAGAGAATTATGGTGATGCAATTGTCATCAAAAGGATTAATGGGAATTATAGAGACTGAAATTGGAGGGAGAGGAGAGATGATTATGTCCAGGTGAAGGGATTGAAGAGAGAAAGAGAGGGATTGCTGGAATCGAGGAAAGCGACCCAAACCCAAGGAGGAACAGCTGATGATGGGTTTGTTTAGGGTTTGGGTGAAATTGATGTAGGAGGTCTTTTGAAGAGAGAGGTCGAAGGAGAGGGTTAAAGAAACTCATGTGTGATGGTTCAACTTAGTCCCCTTCTTGGGGATTATATAATCGCTTAAAAATGGTCCAGACTGACGAGAAAAAAAACAAACATGGACTCAGAAAATTTGATCCGGATTATTTTAAAATAGTACCCTCGCTATTAAAAACACAAACATGAACTCAGAAAAATAATTTATTCCATACATATCAAAGAAGCACTTGAGCCCTACACTATCAACTTGTAAAACCCAAAATAAGTTCGTCTGTTATCAGAATTAATACACCTAAAAACTCTCAGGTATGTCTGATAGAAAAGAGCAACAATATTTTGATAGTCATTTTGTCAAATATTTGGATCACACTCTATGTGGCCTAGAGATGGCATTACAAGGATTAGAGTTTCCACAGTAATTATCCTTATTACACAATTTAAAGAATAACAGAGAACTGGAATAAATAAATTTTCCGAGAACATAAAAGGTATAATAAAAGTTTTCAAACCAAGACAAGGTATACTAAAAAAAATAAATTTCCAAAATTGCAGTTCTAGATCATAAAAATTGATAATTTGTGACAACATTACCTGTTTCGAGCGGGACTTCAGATATAAGTTCAAAAATAGCAGTGACATTATCTCCTGGCATCACCATCTTCACATTCTCAGGCAATTCTACCTTGCCAGTAACATCTGCAGTCCTTAAGTAGAACTGAGGCCTATAATTTGAGAAGAAAGCAGTGTGGCGACCACCTTCATCTTTTGTAAGTACGTAAATCTCAGCCTCAAATTTTTTATATGTCTTCAGACTCCCAGGCTTGCAAACAACCTACTTTCATTAACATATATTTCAAAAAGGTGAACAGGATATGTCACTATAAAAGTCCCATCTCCTAGAAAGAAAAGTTTAAATGCATTTTTTGACATAAACATGTGAACAGAACAAACTACATCTTGTGGTGTTTGGAACCATGCATTTATTCTTAAAGCGAAGACAGCAGATATGATCAACCATTGATGATTTTTTTTATTTTTTTATTTTTTTATTTTCTTGAAGATGAGTTCACATGCTGAAGTTACTAGGAGAAAATGTCTTTACTAGCAATGTTGACGAGAAGAAACAAGTGACAATTCAAGTAAACATACGACTAAAAGTATTCCTTTAATATTATGTACCTGTCCTCTTTGCACCTCTCCACGTTTTAAACCTCGTAGAAGAAGACCAACATTATCACCAGCCTATAAAGAAACATATCAATCAAATGCTAGAAAATAAAAACACAAGCACAGAATGCACCAAACAGCAGTTATACTTCGCCATGATCCAGGATCTTCTTGAACATCTCCACACCAGTAACAGTTGTCTTCAATGGACCACCCTGACAAGTAAAAAAAGGGATGTAGGAAGAGTATAGGATTCACACACTATACATTTGTTTATCCATATCACTAAGAAATTCTCAAAAACTATTAATGTGTTTGCATTTTATGAATTCATCTCTGTTCAGCTTTTATCTTAAATGAAGTAGCTGAATATACTAAGTTGACATTTCGTCAATGCTACAAGACATTGACATTGACACAAAATCACTGGTAGAAATCAAGTCTATGAACAGAATAAGACGGCAGCTGAAGACAATTTGTGCATATACTAAAAACTTGGTGTGAAAGAAAATGTTAATTGAAACTTGTCTTCAGATACATGCTTAATAGTTAGATGCACATATTATCAAACAAAGATTTTAGTGTGTTTGAGAGGAACCAAAGACTCTAATATAGTGTCATATCCTTAACATGACAGAGCAATGTGAAAAAACATTAGAATCTTAGCAGATACTGTGCAACAATTATCCTAGCGCTTGGTTGATTTTGTAAATAGCAAATGCCTAAGACTGGATATTGTGATGAGAATTTATATTAGCCGAATTAAACAACATGAAGCGCTTGAGAATCTTATAATACACTGCAGGTTATCGTGTGCATACTGTACTTGTTCAAACTCATGGATATTAACCAACCATGTGACTTCCATACTAGAAGAATTTATAAATTATGATTATGATATTCCCTTCGAATGCTCCTTTGACCTGACCTTTCAGCTCTCGCATACAACAGTAAGTTTCCCGTCGGTTTCAGTGTACAGTTTACTCTCAGAAACATTACTTGCTCCCCATAAATAATATGACTTCAATTGCTACAAGGAGTTAATACATGACAAATGAGCATTCTTAGGTATTGACGCGACTTTAGCTCACAACTGTAATACATAAATATGTGGCATGCAATTTAAGTGCCATTGTACCACAGGGAAAAAGCCTATTGAGATTGCTGGGGTTTGGAGTTCAAATCTCGATCAAGCTAGGTTAATGGCAAGACCGAAAGTAACTTTCTGGTTGATGAAATACAAAGCACAATAAGGCCTCATTAATGCTATATACTGGCTTCAAATAGCATTCACTTAGTTAACAAGCAAACCAGTTCAAGTGTCCAGATTATGTGGCGCCAATTCGTGTAAGAGTTAATTGGAAAATCCCTAGACTACATTAAAAGGCCATTATTAACATACCGAACTAACAAAATCGAAGAGGGATCACATAATATGCAAAATAATTAAGTACTATATCTGTTACTTGCAAATACAAAATAGCATCAACTAGTGAGGTGCTCTTTTGATCTTGTAGTGGAGTGCATGATTTATATTGCAAGTAAACCACAGTCATATTTTACCTGCATTAAACCTAAAATCTCAACATCTTCTCCAGTTTTAATCGTTCCTTGCTCCACTCGTCCAGTTACAACGGTTCCACGTCCCTGTAAATACAAACCACATCAGAAAGAAAACATTATGAAGATTTTACTTAAAAAAAACTTGTGTCGCTGATTCTCTCCGCACTCCGCCAGCTACCATGTATCTTATATACTGAGATGTATATCAGAACTGTATGGTTATTCAAAATATTAACTTACTTCAGTTGGACAGTGAGGCTGTTTATATGGAAACACCAATATAAGAAATGATATATCTGGCAATGTACCTAGCACACCTAATCTTTGTAACAGCTCATTTGTGTACACCCGCCTGTACATGTGCATGCCTTGCATGTACAGATGACATACTACTAATTATATTATATATCCGATAACTTGTTCAACAGGGAACACCTATTATTAGCTCAATAGGTAGAAGTACAAAATCTAAATGACTGCAGTGAAGTTTGATCACCTGAATAGAAAAAACATCCTCAATTGGCATGAGGAATGGCTTGTCTAGCTGGCGCACAGGGTCCGGTATGTACTCATCAACAGAATCCATCAACTTCAGAATAGCCTTCCTTCCAATTTCATCATTTGTGCCCTGTAAGGCTGAGAGAGCTGAACCCCGGATAATTGGAATCTCATCACCAGGGAACTTGTAGAAGCTAAGCAGCTCTGTCAAGCAAAATATTGTGCACAATCAATATAAATTGGTGGATAAATCGACACATCCTTAAGACCTACATACATGCATGAATACTTATGCACGCACATGGCCAATAAATACCATTATATACGTCTGCACATACATATTTGTTTACTTATGTACAACTCAGTGCCATGTAGTTCCATTTATTTAAGTTGCAATAATTCAGGATCATCAACAGCACAGAGACACAAACGTACAGATTTATTTATTTATGATGCCATACCGCGTAGTTCCATTTCTACAAGTTCCAGTAATTCAGGATCATCAACAGCATCAACTTTATTCAGGAAACAAACAAGGGATGGCACACCAACCTACATGGCAGAAAAGGAAAAATCACATGAAAAGATATTAAACATTGCATATGTGGCATAGATAACTTGTCAATTAAAAGAAATTAAACATGGCATAAATGACTTGTCGATTAAAATAGAGCAAGATGAAAAGGAAGTAAGTTAATTTATCACCTGGCGAGCAAGCAGAATATGCTCCTTCGTCTGAGGCATAGGTCCATCTGGGGCAGATACAACAAGAATTCCACCATCCATCTGTGCAGCTCCAGTAATCATGTTCTGCAACTCAGCAACATGAATCGTCAGCAAAAACTAATTAAAAAAAACTAGATCATTAACTACCTTTGAGTAAACATCAATATACAATATCGGAAACCTCAGAACGTTAAAATCTCCAGTTTTAGGGTTCAGATATTAAAATGAGTAGGCTTCGACTCTTAAACTATTCAAAGCAGATTTATCAGGATATAGCTGGCCTAGGTTACAACTTAAAAAGATGCATTTAGGCTTCTGTTCCAGTATAATATTTCCAGGCTGACGGCTTAAAATTTTAGCAAGTTTAACAAATTCCTTGAATCTCTAAGTATTTTTTGGAAGTAAGAACTTATGATGATTTCCGCAACAAACAAAATGCAAAAAATAATCTGAATAGAAGAATTTCAATTCTATTTGACTAAACACAAAGTACATGAATTTTTGCACTTTTTCCAGGAAAAATGCAGCATAATTCAAATCTTTTCACATCACCCTTATGTCCTGAGTATGTTATAATTGTAACAGGAGAAGATAGCTCAATAATCTATCAATATATGCTAATATGAAGGCTGGGATGAAATAAGTTTTTAGCTAGAACTTAGAACTATGTTTACTACGGATTAAGGGCAAGGATAGCTATGTTGCTTAGTGATTTTAAAGAGGAGCTCCATGAAACGTAAAAGATAAGGACTCAAGTGGAACAATGTGGACTGTAACCTCACTAATATGAGAAGAAATGAGACAATAGCTCATAGCAGTGGTTAAAAAGACATAAAATTGAATCATTTCATTTCGAAGGATCAACTGTTTGTCCTAAAACATTGCTAAAAAATTCAAACAAGATTAAAGAAAGATGGCTGACAAGAATGAACGCCAAGAAAGCTATGAGTGTTGAAAACAAACTTATATGTGGACGCTATGCATTATATTCACAACCAAATAGTGATGAAAGGTTAAAGATTTTTTCCAATTCATCTTTACCTCCATATTACTGTGTGTTAATAAACCAGGAATGCTAATAAAAAGCAATGGAGTATATAACATATAAAAGTACTAAGAAAACCATAGAGTTAAGCAGAGTTAGTTCAAGTTTAATGACTTTATAAGTTCCTAAAAAAGTTCATTTTTTATTGCTTAAAAAAGTTCATTTTTTTTTTAAATATTGCCCAATGACTCATGTACCATGTAACTGACACCTTGAGGCATAAGTAGGCCTACAGCAAAGAGCCATAGGCTATTAAAATGTCTGAAGTGCTTAAGAAACTGAAAACCAAAATAGAGGGTAAGCATTTCAAGATTATCATCTGTGTACGCCCTTAAATGACTCATACAACAATAATTAACAAGCTGTAAAAGATAAACAAAATGTTAGTTATGTATATAAGTTTACAACCTAATACAACCAAAACGAGGCATTCAAAAATAGTTCCTTTCACAACTCACTTTGACATAATCTGCATGTCCAGGGCAATCTACATGAGCATAGTGTCGCTTAGCAGTTTCATACTCCACATGAGCCTGCAAATAATGTTCATAATTTGAATTAGAGCATGAAAAGTTCAACTGTTATCAAATCACTTGAGATAGTAAGTTGTAATAAAAAGTAACCAGAGTTTTTATCTAACCGTAGCAATGGTAATTCCTCTCGCTTTCTCCTCAGGAGCCTTATCAATCTCATCAAAGGCAATAGCCTTAGCTTTTCCTTCTTCAGCTAGTACCTGAAAGAAAAGGCAAATGCAGCTTGTACACATTTATACTTTTCAAGGACAACAAAACATAACCAGTTCATGGCATTGTGCATTCGAAAATCTGTAGTGATAATTTTTTTTTTTTAAGAAACCGCTAAGAAAAATGAATTAACAATAGAGTTAATAGCCACCATCTTCTCATGTGCCACAACAACTCCCTCAGGTTTTCAAACAAAATGATGCCCCTCATTACGTTTGCTTCGTGCTTAAACCCGTGATTGTTAACACATATGTATTATTATTTTTTTAACATCATTTTGCCTTCTTGTGAATAGAGAAGGAAATTTGAAATAAAAACCAATTCCAACCTTAGTGATTGCTGCCGTAAGAGTAGTTTTCCCATGATCGACATGTCCAATGGTACCAACATTTACATGAGGCTTCCTGCGCAAACAAACAAACGAAAAAAAAAGTTAAGAGCTCACAATTTCACTTTGGGTTATTAAGATGTCAGTCCCTCAATTCTTCGATAATTTCAAACCAGTCCCTCAAATCATAACGAGCGACGAAAAGGTCAGGGCGTACGT
>NC_033803.1:6813361-6847774 GCF_001876935.1 Asparagus officinalis | reverse complement strand
ATAAGAATCCAGCCTCCTCCAAGGGTTTCTCTGCGCTCGATCCAAGCACCGAGGAGCCCGAGATCGATCCTCGGCAACAAGAATGGTAGAGGGAAGAAGAAGAAGAAGGGGGAGAGAATCGTACGAGGCGCCTCGAATTAGGGTTCCTAAGGACGGCCGACGACGCCATCGATTTTAGGGTTTTAGAATGAATTTTTATGGGTTTTTTTCGAGCAGGGAGCTGAAGCGACGGGGATGAGCGGCGGGGGGGGGGGTAGGGTTTTGCTGTTCGGGTCAGAGCCGGGTCGAGATCCTGTCCAGACCCGATCGGAAATGTTTCTTAGCATCCCTGTTTTTAAATCTGACGTGACTTTGACATTACGGGTGCAAAATGGTCCGGATATCCGCAACTGTACCTGAAACTGATACGGATACGGCACCTAAATTTTGAAAATACTCGGATATGGACATGGTTCCGGATACAATTTCCGTTTTTTTTTTTTTTAGTCCGGATATAATTTTTGATCATCTTGACAAAAATTGCATGCGCTTTCGGATGTGGTCATATGTTTTTGGTTTGTTGGATCATGTTTTTTATTGGAGTGATCAATTGTAAATCTTAGATTTATTTATAGTTAAATTTATGTTAGGACAAATTTTGAAAATCGACTTTTTTTAAAATTTAATAGGCAAAATCGACCGTATAACAATAAAATGAGCAAAATCGACCCTTTTTTGCACGGGACTGCTAGTCCCGTGCAAAAAAGGTCGCTTCCGCAAAAAAAATTCTCCGGTCCTCAACCCATCCCCTCATTCCCTCTCTCTCTCTCTCCTTCATTAACCCATCCCCTCTCCATCTCTCTCTCCCTCTCCTCCAATCCCACACCAAAAAAAAGACGATCCTGCTAAAAAAATCAAAATCAACCCTCCTCCCCCAAATCCCCCCAACACTCTCCTCCCAAATCCCCCTGCACTGCTGCACCACCAGCACCGACACCTTCACTGGACAGCGGGGGAGGGCTTGGGTGGTGGCGCGGCTCGACGTGGCGGCGGGTGGTAGCATGGTCGGGGCTGAGGGGAACGGAGGACAGCGGCGGCGGCGAGCTGGCGGAGGAGGTGGAGTTGAGCTCACGGCGGCGTCGGGGCTGATGGTGGTGGAGATGATGAGGAGGCGGTGGAGAAGGGGATTGGAGGGAGAGGGGGGCTCGGGTCGGAGCTTGGGCTCAGGGAGGTGGTCGGGTGTAGGTCGAGGAGGTGGGCGCGGCTTGGGCGGCCCGATGGCGATGGAGGAGGGGCGTTTGGGGAATGGAGGAGAGAGAGAAGGGGTGATGGGTTGCTGTTGGGTTTGAGGGAGAGGGAGGAGAGATGGAGAGAGGGAACGGAGATGAGAGAGGGGTCTGGTGTGGTATTGGAGGACCGGAGAATTTTTTTTGCAGAGAGAGAGGGAACGGAGATGAGGGATGGGTTAATGAAGGGAAGAGAGAAAGGAGGGAATGAGGGGATGGGTTGAGGACCGGAGAATTTTTTTTGCGGAAGCGACCTTTTTTGCACGGGACTAGCAGTCCCGTGCAAAAAAGGGTCGATTTTGCTCATTTTATTATTACACGGTCGATTTTGCCTATTAAATTTTCAAAAAAGTCGATTTTCAAAATTTGTCCTTTATGTTATGGTATGATTTGATTTACTTTTTCATCGACGAACACAATAAAATGTGAGCTCTGAAAGAAAATTTCGCGGCATTTTGTATTTTAATTCTTGCCTTGTACCTTTTTTGTAACCAACTACATGCAATTCTTGGTTTTGTGAGGTTTGGTCAGGTTAGTGTGGTTGAAATTTTGTGAGGTTTTACCGTTTGAAATAACTTTTTCTTAACTTGTACTTTTATTGTCCAATTAAAATAATATTTTTTGTTATATTCGATTAGTATCCGAGTCGGCTTCCCAAATATCTAATTTTTATCGGTGACTATATCCTTATCCACTTTTCTAATATCCAAAACATGTATGTTTTTGTTCAATGTGGTTATGATTATGACTTTTCTTACCGAGAATATTTGTATCCGTATCCATTTTTAGAAAGCGAATATAAATATAGTATGTGTTACATCCAAACTGTAAGCGAACCAAGGGGGTGTTTGTTTGCATGCAAGTGAAAGATGAAAATGAGAAAGTTACTTTCATTTAACAATTAAGGTGTTTGTTTTCATGTAAGTGGTTATAAAAGTGAGATGTAAGAAAGTTGCCACATATGATTTAATGTAATTTTGACTTCCCTAAAAAAGTGGTGAAGTCACATGAAAGTGACAAAAATGTAACTAATTTAATTAAATAATTTTAATTATACTTTCTAATTAATCATATTTTACCACGTCATCTTCACATTGCACTTTCGATAATAATTTAATTTTTCAAACAAACATTGTATTTCACTTGCGTGCTGACATGAATGTAAAAGTCATTTGCAAAAAAAAGTAACTTATATATTTTAAATTCACTTTCAGATTGCCAAACACCCCCAAATGTAACTTACTCGATATGCCTTGGTTGAAGTAGCTAATCAGGGATATAAGACAAAATAAGAAGGATGTAAGACGAAATAATCAACTAATCCTTATAGTGCTAGCGAGTTTTTAACTTTTTAACTTTCTCCCTAAAGTAACAATTTCTCTATTTCCCCTCTTAAACTATGTGTACATATTCAATGTGGTCATTTTGTGAGCTTATAGTTAAATATTTAACAGATCAATGACGTGACAATATAAATACATATATTTTCGTATTTTTTATGAGTTTTTATTCTCTCAATCCAAAAAAAATTGCAACGGCTTTTCTACAAAAAATGTCTACTCTTTATCCCTTTTTTTAATTGAAAATTTATTTTTTGGATTGTACAAAATACAAAATTGCAAAAAGAGATAGTGTCTCATGATTGGTCAGCTAAATATTTGACGATGGGCTAAGAAAATGATCACATTGAGCACATATACATAGTTTAGGGGGGGAATAGCAAAATTGATACTTTAAGAGAGAAGCTGGGATTTCACCAATACTTTAATAAGAAAGACCTGATTATTTTGTTGAAGATAATAACGAATGAGAGAAAATGCTTGAAGATTCTTTTTTTTTATTTACTAGTATAGTGCACGTGCGTTGCACGTAGGCATTTATATTTGATTTATGTTCTAATTTTTAAATTTATAGTGATATATTAAATATTACACATATTTGTAAAATAAATATAATTTTAAATAATAGAAACATACTATTTTAATTAGTACTTAACTCAAATCCTACTATACCCTTAACTATTCAATTTATTTCTAATTGATAACTAATCTTAAATTTGACATTAATTAATAATTTAATTAATATTAATAGGGAGTAGGAACAAAATTAGTTCTTGTTCTAATAATATAGTACTGATATATAAATAATATAACAATAGAGAGATGAAATATACAGAAAGTGTATAGTGAAAGTTAAATTAAAATTAATGAAATCTCATGTTTATTACAAACTCTCAAAGGAGCTTGGCCACTTGTTCCTAATTTCAAATTAACTTATTAATTGAGGAGCATAATAGCAATTTCAATACTTTGAGGGTCTAATTCAAAATAGCTTAGGGGAGGAACTTGATATTAATTTTCTGATTTGAGGTACTTCAGAATATCAAAGATTTAATGAATTGAAGGATTAATTTCAGAATATCAAAGATTTAAGGAACTAATGTCGTAAAAAGTCTATTATTTTTGCAATTTTTAATTTGTATTTGTAAACTATTTAATACTATTTTCTAATAAGAATATTAAATTTTAAAATATTAACAAATATGTTAATAGTCCTAATAATTTATTTATTTTATATTCACTATTAAATAATCTATTGAATTGATGCGGTACAAATCCACAACAACCCTTATATGTCAATGTCCACCCAACTTAATATTGGAAGCTCACCAAATTAACCATACATGAAAAGAAACAAAACAAAACAATCAAAATATTTGTTTAATTGCAACCCAATAATTGAGCAACTTTCTATCAAAAAGAAACAAAACAAAACAATCAAAATATTTGTTTAATTGCAACCCAATAATTGAGCAACTTTCTATCAATACAACAACAAACAAACACATCATATTTAACCTTAAATTGGATAATATTCATACATTCATACATGCACGACCATATAATGGACACCGGTAGCGACCCTTCCCCCTTGACCACCACCACCTCCATTGCCCCCACAACAGACCCTATCTCCATTCCCCGCTCCACCGGTGTTTCTCCTAACCCATCTTCTCTGCCTCCTTCGAGCATTACCTCCGGCTCCACCATCGAACCACTACCTTCCATTGATTCTTCCATCGGCACCACCTTCACCAAAGCCTCCACCACTACTGTCAAGTTTGGCCACCAAGGAAATCTACTTAATAAATTTAGTTGGTAACTATTATAATATTTCACTTCTAATTTCTTATTTACATTGTCAGAGTAAAGGAGAATGAATAGCAAGGAGGAAGAGAAGAAAATTACTTACTCATTTTAGTTGGTAAGGAGAATGAATAGCAAGGAGGAAGAGAAGAAAATTACTTACTCATTTTAGTTGGTAATCTTGAGTGAATGAATAGCAAGGAGGAAGAGAAGAAAATTACTTACTCATTTTAGTTGGTAATCTTGAGTGAGCCTTGCTATGAGTGTTGGGGAGGAAGAGAAGAAAATTACTTACTCATTTTAGTTGGTAATCTTGAGTGAGCCTTGCTATGAGTGTTGGGGATGGAGAGAGGGTTATCTAGCCCTTAAATGAAATAGACGTCATTGAAGGAGTTTTTTATCATTAATTGGACCACTGAATTTTTCTTGAGGTTACCAACTATACTACTAATGAACCCCTCTTCAAATCCTACTTTCATGTGAAAATGACTGTTACATTTTACTTTTCATATATAAAAGTAACAATAATAGTATGAATTGAAAAGACTTGTGAAATAGTGGAGAGAGTGGATGGAGGAGATCATTTAAGATATTAAATGTAGAGAATAAAGGTATTTAATTAAGAAAACTATTAATAAGATAACTATTAAAAATTATTATTTTTTTATTTTAAGTATGCATGTATGTTCATGTATATATGTGTTGTACGTAAATATGCATGTATTTTGGAGGATGTATGTATGTGTTTTATTTATGTATGCATGTGTTTTGGAGGGTACTTTGGGAAGAAATGTTTTAACATGGCAACCCACTTTTATAATAGTATTAGATTAGATTAGATAGATTACCAATTATGAACGTGTCGATAATTGCGGACCCCACTTATTGATTGTACACATTTAGATGAATAGTTAATTAATTGATGCCTTATCTATGCATGTGCCCTTTCCCCTATCGCTCCAACCCCCGCGCACCCCTCCCCCTTGCGTCTTCAACTGTGATTCTTCCGTTTCTCAACCACTGAGAAACGGATGAATCCCTCTCCCGCTCCACCCACCCGCCCCCCTCCATCTCTTCATCTCCAATTCTTTCGATTCTTCCGTTTCTTCATATCCGATTCTTCCGTTTCTCAACCCCCTCCCCCTTCGCCTCTTCCTCTCTGATTCTTCCAATTCTTTCATTTCTCCACCCCTTATGGTTGTATAAATAACGTAGGGCTTCGATTTTGATGGAGCAAAGACGACGTTTATTTTTAATTGTAAGTTGTGGTTATTCCTATTATTGTTATCATTGCTATTTCCTTATTCTTATTTCTTACTCTTTGGTTGCTGGTTGATTGGTTCATGACATACCTTCTTTCTTGTATTGATGATTGATAATGTCAAAAATCTGATGTTGATAGGAGGAGTACAAAGCTATCAAGGTAAATTTATTTTTTTTGTTATCTCTATTATCTCGAGTTTTTTTTACTTATTGCTGAGAAAATGAATTTTTAGATGACATTTATAATTTTTTTGGTGATAATCCTGCATGATAAACTAAATGGTTCAGTTAACAAATTTTTGCTGGTTATGATGTTTTTTGTCCTTTGCGGTTCAAGTTTCAAGTTTTCCGACCTATATTCATTATTTTTAGCATTGTAATAAAGGATTACAGATTTACTGCATCTACTTAGTCTCTTGCAAGCTCATATTTATTTCTTATTGATAGAAAAAGTACGAGACTATCATATCATATACTCTTTAAAAACACGAGTTTGGAAAAATCTTTCTATGGTCAATATTACCCTTCACTATTTTAAATATTTTATTTATATCTTAATCTATCTTAATTATAATTATATCATATCCTAATCCTATGTGAACTATCTATAGCTTAACAATTTAAAAAAATAATATTAATAAAATATATAAAATATCTTTATAGTATTAGTTTGTTAAGATAAAGAAATTATATGTAGCTAACGTACTATAATATATAAAGTATTGCAAAAAAAACTAAAAAGTTTAAAAATCACACAAAATACCCTGAAAAGTTTAAAATTATAAAAACTATCTCGACGTCTAAAAATTTAAAACAAAAAACATGAAATTAAGAAATTAATAGCAGTTTGTGAAGAATTTAAAATTTACGGTTAACATCTTAATATCTCAAAATTATAGAAAATCCTCAAAAAAGTTCAAATTACAAACAGACACCTGAAATTCTAAAATTTTAAAACTTGCAAACAACATAGATGAATTCAAGGGAATACTATAATGCACTTGAAAATTTCTGATATTTCAAAACTTAAAACAACAAACATAAAATCAAGAAATTAACAGTAGCCTCCGAAGAATTTAAAATTTTAATTAACACCCTCAATGTCCCAAAAATTATAGAAACACCCTCAAACGTCTAAATTATAAAAAAAAACCCTAAAATTTTTTAAAAAAATCATATTTATAAATAACAAAAGATGAATTCAAGAGATTACCCTCATGCACATAAAAATTTAAAATTTGTCGAAATTAACCTCAAAGTTACAAAAGTTGTAGAAAAAACTATTTCAAAATTTAAAAATCACAAAAAACTCTAATTTTTTAAAATTTATAACCAGTACACATCAAATCTAAAAACTATTGGTAGATCACTAAAATTTAAATTTTTAAAAAATTAATCTATAATTTTAATAATTACTAAAAGCAGCCTCAAATTTTCAGAGTTGTAAGAAATATCATGACATTTAAAATATACCACCGACACATGAAACATTAAAGTTAAAACTACCAAACTTAAAAGTAATTTTTTAAAAATTCTCCCAAAGTTTTAAAAATTACAAATCACACCCTCAAAGTTCAAAACCACAAAAAGGGCTGGCATTTTAAAACTTTTTATCTTATATATATATATATATATATATATTCATTCTAATTTTAGGGTTTACTATCCATTTTCAGTATCTAAAGATAGTCTAAGTTAATATTGGTAAACAAAAGCAATAAGAATTGATTAAAAATATCCGGTTAAGGAATAGAAATTTAAAAAATATTATAGCTTAAAAATTATCATCGCCATATAAATTAAAGCAACTACATAAAATTTTACTAATAAGTTGGAGCAGCAAAACACATTAGTAATATTAATTGATAGATGTTTAAATCCATAAAAATTATAAAAGACTATAATATAATAGCTCAACATTAATTGATTATAATTTAGAAACATTAATCTCTGATGTTAATAATATTTATAGGGTAAAAGAATATAATAAATTATGTATGGAGAAACTATCAGAATGTTCAAAGATATCCTTAAAAAAAATCAAACTATTTCCATTGTAAATGAGAAAGTGATGGAAATAAATCTAAAATTCAGAAAACGTCCATAAATCATTTGAATTGGTATTAACATAAGGCATGTCTATTAAAGAAGCACTAACTGAGTTACATTGAAGAATAATTTAATAATTCCTTGTATTTTTTACTCTATAAATATTATTAACATCAGAGGTGAATGTTTATACATTATAATCAATTAAAGCTAACTTATTATATTATAGTCTTTTGTTAGTTTTATGCAATTTAGTCTTATATCAATTAATGTTATTACTAATATTATATGTAGTTCCTTAAATTTATACGGTAATATTAATTTTTAATCTGTCATATATTTTTTAAATTTTTATTCCTTAACTGGATAGTTTTAATCTATCGTAATTGTTATCTTTTACCAGCGTCAACTTAGACTACTTTTAGATGCTAAAAAGGGATGATAAACTTTAAATTGAAACTTAAATTTATCTACTTTTAGATGCTAAAAAGGGATGATAAACTTTAAATTGAAACTTAAATTTATATATCTTAATGAAATGATATCAAACATTTACTCTTTGAAACTTAAATTTATATATCTTAATGAAATGATATCAAACATTTACTCTTTTCTTTGCCAAATTTTAGCATTTTATGATTTTAAACTTTTGAGGGTGTGTTTTGTAATTTTTTAACTTTATTGTTATTTTTTAAAAAAATTTAAATTTTATGTTGTGTGCTTGTAATTTTTATGTTTTATGAGTTGGTGGTAAGTTTTCAAATGTTAAGATGTTTCTTTCAACTCTGGAATTTTGACCTTGTTTTTTACAATTACTAAAACTTTGAGTTGTACAATTTTAGAAATATTGAGGGTATAATTGCAATTTTTAAATTCTTCGGGGACTGTTTTTAATTTTTAGATTTCATGTTTGTTGTTTTAAGTTTTAAAAAGTCAGGGTGTTTTGGGTAATTTTGATCTTTTAAGATATTTTGTGTGATTTAAATCTTAATCTTATTTTTTTTAAATTGCTGAGCTATAGATAGTTCATGTGGGGTTAATAGTTCATGTGGGGTTAATATAGGATATAATTAGTATTTAGATAGATTAATATTTAAATAAAAAAATTAAAATAATATTTCACGTAGTTTGTTAATCTTTTTTTTTAAATTGTTGAGCTATAGATAGTTCCTATGGGATTAGATAAGATTAATTAGAATTACAAAAGATTAAAATTTAAATGTAATATTTAAAATAGTAAATAGTAATATTGACCATAGAAAGATTTTCCTGAACTTGTGCTTTTAAAGGGAGTATGATACATCTTTGAATTACTTTATACAATTATCATTATGCAACTTTATAAGATTAATAATCATTTTAATAGAGTTAGAATTAAGTTACTTAGTTGTGCTATATATTGGCTCAAAAAAAAAAATTGTGCTATACATTTGAAACCTGAAATATGCAACCTTTTGGCTTTTGAAAAGAAAAAAGATCACTGTTCTTAGCTCAAGTTCATATTGTTAATTTTCTCCGATGTTGACCTCTTAAAATTTAGCAATCAACTCGAAACTTATATTGTCTGCACTCATTTGAAGAGAATCTTTTTGACATGAAAAGAATTTGAGAACTCTAAGAAATTGATTCAGGATTAAAAAAAAACAGTTATAGTTGTGTCTCTTGTAGGGGTGTTAACGGAGCGGATACGGCTCGGATATGACACTTACCATATCCATATCCGCTTACCCATCTCGAATGCGGATATACGTCGGTAAGAAAAATTCATATCCATATCCGCCAAAATCGGATACGGTTACGGATATAGATACAGATGTATAAACGGATATGCATGCGGATACAAAAAGGATATGAGAAAACTAGATAGTATTCAGAAAAATATAGTCATGTGAAACAAAAAGAGTTCGTTAATATGTTCATTATGATTAAAAAGCTAAGATTAGATATCTTGATCATCAAAATTAACCACAAATCCATAATTTAAGAATCGAAACTATCGTAAGAGCATGACCAATATGTATTCGGATATTTTCGGATACGGATACGGATATTTCACTATAAAACCATATCCGTAACCATATACTATCGGTTATAGATTTGAGTAACCATATTCGTATCCTAACGGATACGGTTAAGGATATTTCCTCGGATACGGATACGGTTTGGTACCCTAGTCTCTTGGTTTATAATTTTTTTAAAGTTGGTTTTAGTTCTCATTGTGGCTTCCGTCGAAAGAGCATTCTCCATAACCAACAAGTGAATACTGTGAATGTGATGTTTTGATTACATAAATTGAGAATGTGTTGAAGTGTCAGCACCGAGGCAATCACCTAACAATTAATTGAAGCCATGAAAACTTGTAGATATCAGTTAAACGACATAGATTTTCTTTAGAATATATAAAAATGGGCATTAAAGTTTGGTTTAAGTATATTTATTTTCTAAATAGAAATGCACTTTTAGGAGTGGATATATTTCAATTTTAAAAAATATGCATAACTTCTATGTTCTTTTCACGTTTGGTGACTGGAAAACGATTGTATAATAAGAGGTGGAGCATGAGCATCCTTATGCTTTCCTTTTTCTCCAATTGTTTAAGAAAATAGATGGAAAAGTGAATGATAACATCATATTATTCGTGAATCGTATTTAAACACATCATGAAAATCAGTTAAGCGGTCATAGGTGATTACCATATAAGTTATCTATTGTTACACAATAAATTTCTCACATATTATTTCTCTAATGAAGGGACAACTTGTTGGATAGCAAGTTATTAGGCCAAACAGAATTCTTAGTCTGTTTTGGTTTTGATTTTAGAATTGTTGAATTCCTAGTCTGTTTTGGTTTTAGGGGTTTCTATATATATAGAACATTTTAGAAGAGATTATTATCAGAGAAAAAAGAGTCTTTTGAGCACTCTGAGAGAGAGATTATTGTGAGGGAGTGAGTGATTGTTGGTTAGGGTTATTTTGAGTGTTTGAGAGAGTTGTAACCCATTATATTTATCCTCCATATAGTGAAATCTCCCAATCCTCTCCCCGTGGACGTAGACAATTGCTGAATCACGTAAATCTCTGTGTTTGTGATTGATTTTGGCCATTCTTTTGTGAATTGCACTCGTTGGTTGTTCTTCTCTCTTGTTCGCCGACTCGTGTGGGTGTTTGGTTCACGAGCACGCTTCCACCGACACGCAACAATTAGTATCAGAGCTCTAGGGTTTCAGACCTAGGGTTTGTTTTGGGTGGAGGAAAATTCGTTGTTGGAAGCTTGGATATTGGAGATCTAGGCTTCAGTGGAGATAACTTTGTGGAGTTGCCGTTAGAGATCTCGCCTTCCTTGTGTGGTTCGGTGATCATGTTGGAATCATATCTAGGATTCATTTGGGTAATTTCACAAACCTATCAAGTTCGAATATTTCTTTACAATTTGGAGTTTGCAAGCAATGAGAGAAGAAGTTGGTGAAAGCGGCAAGGCGATGACGAGTACAGTTTAGGTTGCACTTCAGAATACGAAGATCAGTATTGTGAAGTATGACGGCAAGATCAACTTTGGGTTGTGGATGAGTGATGTGTAGGATGCTTTGAATGCTCAAAATTTGGAAGAGACCATCATGGTCCACGAGAGGCCATCGAAGTATGATGAGGCGATATGGGACAAGATGAATCGAAACGTTTGTGGGGTAATTAGATCTTGTTTGGAATAAGAGTTGAAGTACGATGTGATTGGCGTGACGTCTACGATGAAGAAGTGGGAGATTCTCAACAACAAGTATCTTTCGAAGAGTGTTGAGAACTGGTTGCACTTGCTGCAAAGATTGTTCAGACTCCAGATGTTTAGGGGTACCTCACTTGCGGATCATGTGAAAAAGTTGTTGTTGGACTTGGCGAACATGGATGAGAAGATATCGGATGAGTACAAGGCGATCATTTTGTTAGGCTCATTACCGGATGAGGATTTTGATACATTTGTGCTCACATTGTTGATTGGTAGATCTTCCATCACCTATAGTAAAGTGACTAATGCATTAACGAATTTCGATTTGAGGAGGAAGGATAAAGAGTCTTCCCGAGCTAGTACTTCAGAAGAGACCTTATCGATGAGAGGAAGGAGTCCCTATCCGAGAGGTGGCAACAGAGGTAGGTTAAAGTCAAGAGGCCACTATTAATTAACGAAGAACCAGTGTGCTTTCTGCAAAGAACAAGGACATTAAAAGAGAGATTGTCCGAAGCTCAGAGAGAAGGAGAATAGCAAGAAGAATGGTCTGAAGGCCAATGAGGTGAATGTCGCTATAGGTGATGATTCTAACGATTCATGATTTTCTCTATTGATTACTCTAGAGGTTAACCATGCTGATGCATTGGATTGGATGCTGGATTCTGGTGCTACTTATCATGTGACTCCCCGGCAAGATTGGTTTGCATCTTTTGAGAAACTCGATGGGGGTGTGGTGGTCATAGAAAACGATCAGTCCTGTGGTATTTGTGGGATAGGTACCATCAGGATTCGAATGCACGATGGAGTTGTTCGTGAATTGAATGAAGTGAGATTTGTTCATCAGCTGAAGAAGAATCTTATTTCTGTTGGAGCTTTGGAGGCAAATGGATTCAATGTGACTTTTGAGAACGTTGTAGCAAAAGTTACTAAGGTATCTTTGGTAGTTATGAAGGGAGTTCGTAGTAGGAATCTTTATTATCTGAAGGGAAGCACCAAGATTGGCCAGGTACCTAGCTTCAGCTATTTCAGAGGCGGACGCGAGCAGATTTTGGCACTATAGATTTATGACGTCCCTATTTTCACACATGACTGCAGTTCAAGGTGAACCCAGAGATATAAAATGTGCCATGCACCCACACTATGCAACAACACGTTTTACCATCACAGTAATATCTCTCTAGTGGAATCAAATACAAGTGCATGTACAAAACATGCAAACTAAGGGAAATAAATGCAATAGACATGATATAGAAAGAGATATCTAATATATATAACCATGTCTCAACTGAATACAACTGAAGTCTGAAATAAATATGAAGTATCTCAATATGAGTCAACTGAAAATAAACTAAGGCACACAACCTTTACAAGATGAAATACAAAACTCTAAATGTCTAGAGATAAATATCAACTACGGTGGAGTCTCATCTACTAAAAATATACGACGACGACTATGCTGGAAGTCCGTCATCCTACCATCATGTGGGAAGGATGGTTACAACCAAGAAAAAAAAGAGAAAGAATATACTTAGAAAAGGGATTAAGGAAAGCGCACATTAAGAGATGTCATGGCCTTCGGCCTTTCCTTTTGAGGAGTTGGAAGATGAATACTGTTAGGATGTAGTCCATACAATATCTCTTGTTTGAGTAATAACAAACTCATATTTGATACTAATAATTATTTGAGATGATATAGTGCAAGTGAATATAGGTATAAGAAGTGTACGAGGCAAAATAATGCAAAAATCAGCTCAAAAGCTGATTTCAGCCTCCTCACTATCAATGTTCAACAGTGACTAATCGATAGTGGGATGAGCTCATCGATGGTCAACAAATTCTTACTCGTTGTGTACAACATTAACAGATATATCATAGTGAGGATAGTTGCCACTTGATTTGATCATTGTTACCGTTCTTCATCAAGCTTCTTTTATATCATTCGAAGGACTGTTTATTTTGTCAAAAGAGAAGTAATATTTTTTGTACTGCACTTAATTGTATTGGTTTATTTGGTTTAACTAATTTTTTATAGTGTACTCAAGCCAATGTGGACTGAGGGTTTACGGCATACTCAAGCCTGGTGAATTGCGGAATTAGGTCTAGCTAGGGCTAGGCATTTACTCATTGCGGAGAGTTATGTTAGACGACTAATTTCAGGTGGATTTCAGGGTGTAGTCTTTGTAAGCCTACTATATCGGGTTGTTATTCATGAGGACTCTTGACATAGTGAGAAAGTCCCTTCGTGAGAAGGAAAGAGTAGACGTAGGATTGTTATCTGAACCACTATAAAACCTTGCTTGTTCTTGGTGGTTGTTATTTATGGTTAATTATAGTTGTTCACTTTTATTTTATCTATTCCGCTACATATTTTGTCTTTTAGCAAAAAATAGTAGCAACTCTATTCACCTCCCACCTCCCTCCCCCCCACCCCTCCAGGCTTGCATCTCAGATCCTACAAGTACGGCTCGTGGGATTCTCTCTCTATATTATTTGACAGTTGGTAAAAAGGAGCCACTTGGGTCAAGTGGGCTCTAGAAAAGAGTGATAGAGAAGTTCCTATCCAATAAAATAATTGTGTACACTTGAAAAATCATCAAGAACTGGATACAATATAGCCCGGTTCGGTCAGGTTGGTGTATTCAAGTGCAAAATTAAGTAACCCAAACAGATTCAAACTTTCTTCAATATAGAATCAAGTCACTGAAAAGAAACCAGTTCGATCGGTTTGATCTGTTCAAATCAAAGTTTGCAGCCCTAGCACGCTTCACCTTCATCTTGCTAGCGTAAAAAAAACCAAAAGAAAGGCTAAACATTAGAAAACCTTGTTAACTTCGGATAATTATTGGATAACCACTTTAACTTTAAAAATATCAAGAACCTCCCAAGTAGGTGTGAGCAAACGGTCAGTTTGGACAGTTTTAGTCAATTTTTTATGACAATGAATCAAACCAAACTAAAAATAGAATCGAACCAGACCGAACTGAGTTATTTCGTTTCGATTCAGTCGGTGTTTTTGTTTATCACATCATCATGTGGGAATGATGGCTGCAACAAAAAAAAATCAAGTTTCTTGGGTACAAGAAAGGAGAAGATACTTAGAAGAAGGATTAAGGAAAGTACACATTAAGAGAAAAACAAAATCAAATAGTTGCTTGAGAATTTAATTTATTTTGGTAACTTTCATTCGATCCTAACTTGTTGTAGGAGATATGTCATGGCCTTCGGCCTTTACTTTTGAGGTGTTGGAAGATGGATTCTTGGGTACAAAAAAGGAGAAGATACTTTGAAGAAGGATTAAGGAAAGTACACATTAAGAGAAAAACAAAATCAAATAGTTGCTTGAGAATTTAATTTATTTTGGTAACTTTCATTCGATCCTAACTTGTTGTAGGAGATATGTCATGGCCTTCGGCCTTTACTTTTGAGGTGTTGGAAGATGGATTCTTGGGTACAAAAAAGGAGAAGATACTTTGAAGAAGGATTAAGGAAAGTACACATTAAGAGAAAAACAAAATCAAATAGTTGCTTGAGAATTTAATTTATTTTGGTAACTTTCATTCGATCCTAACTTGTTGTAGGAGATATGTCATGGCCTTCGGCCTTTACTTTTGAGGTGTTGGAAGATGGATTCTTGGGTACAAAAAAGGAGAAGATACTTTGAAGAAGGATTAAGGAAAGTACACATTAAGAGAAAAACAAAATCAAATAGTTGCTTGAGAATTTAATTTATTTTGGTAACTTTCATTCGATCCTAACTTGTTGTAGGAGATATGTCATGGCCTTCGGCCTTTACTTTTGAGGTGTTGGAAGATGGATTCTTGGGTACAAAAAAGGAGAAGATACTTTGAAGAAGGATTAAGGAAAGTACACATTAAGAGAAAAACAAAATCAAATAGTTGCTTGAGAATTTAATTTATTTTGGTAACTTTCATTCGATCCTAACTTGTTGTAGGAGATATGTCATGGCCTTCGGCCTTTACTTTTGAGGTGTTGGAAGATGGATTCTTGGGTACAAAAAAGGAGAAGATACTTTGAAGAAGGATTAAGGAAAGTACACATTAAGAGAAAAACAAAATCAAATAGTTGCTTGAGAATTTAATTTATTTTGGTAACTTTCATTCGATCCTAACTTGTTGTAGGAGATATGTCATGGCCTTCGGCCTTTACTTTTGAGGTGTTGGAAGATGGATTCTTGGGTACAAAAAAGGAGAAGATACTTTGAAGAAGGATTAAGGAAAGTACACATTAAGAGAAAAACAAAATCAAATAGTTGCTTGAGAATTTAATTTATTTTGGTAACTTTCATTCGATCCTAACTTGTTGTAGGAGATATGTCATGGCCTTCGGCCTTTACTTTTGAGGTGTTGGAAGATGGATTCTTGGGTACAAAAAAGGAGAAGATACTTTGAAGAAGGATTAAGGAAAGTACACATTAAGAGAAAAACAAAATCAAATAGTTGCTTGAGAATTTAATTTATTTTGGTAACTTTCATTCGATCCTAACTTGTTGTAGGAGATATGTCATGGCCTTCGGCCTTTACTTTTGAGGTGTTGGAAGATGGATTCTTGGGTACAAAAAAGGAGAAGATACTTTGAAGAAGGATTAAGGAAAGTACACATTAAGAGAAAAACAAAATCAAATAGTTGCTTGAGAATTTAATTTATTTTGGTAACTTTCATTCGATCCTAACTTGTTGTAGGAGATATGTCATGGCCTTCGGCCTTTACTTTTGAGGTGTTGGAAGATGGATTCTTGGGTACAAAAAAGGAGAAGATACTTTGAAGAAGGATTAAGGAAAGTACACATTAAGAGAAAAACAAAATCAAATAGTTGCTTGAGAATTTAATTTATTTTGGTAACTTTCATTCGATCCTAACTTGTTGTAGGAGATATGTCATGGCCTTCGGCCTTTACTTTTGAGGTGTTGGAAGATGGATTCTTGGGTACAAAAAAGGAGAAGATACTTTGAAGAAGGATTAAGGAAAGTACACATTAAGAGAAAAACAAAATCAAATAGTTGCTTGAGAATTTAATTTATTTTGGTAACTTTCATTCGATCCTAACTTGTTGTAGGAGATATGTCATGGCCTTCGGCCTTTACTTTTGAGGTGTTGGAAGATGGATTCTTGGGTACAAAAAAGGAGAAGATACTTTGAAGAAGGATTAAGGAAAGTACACATTAAGAGAAAAACAAAATCAAATAGTTGCTTGAGAATTTAATTTATTTTGGTAACTTTCATTCGATCCTAACTTGTTGTAGGAGATATGTCATGGCCTTCGGCCTTTACTTTTGAGGTGTTGGAAGATGGATTCTTGGGTACAAAAAAGGAGAAGATACTTTGAAGAAGGATTAAGGAAAGTACACATTAAGAGAAAAACAAAATCAAATAGTTGCTTGAGAATTTAATTTATTTTGGTAACTTTCATTCGATCCTAACTTGTTGTAGGAGATATGTCATGGCCTTCGGCCTTTACTTTTGAGGTGTTGGAAGATGGATTCTTGGGTACAAAAAAGGAGAAGATACTTTGAAGAAGGATTAAGGAAAGTACACATTAAGAGAAAAACAAAATCAAATAGTTGCTTGAGAATTTAATTTATTTTGGTAACTTTCATTCGATCCTAACTTGTTGTAGGAGATATGTCATGGCCTTCGGCCTTTACTTTTGAGGTGTTGGAAGATGGATTCTTGGGTACAAAAAAGGAGAAGATACTTTGAAGAAGGATTAAGGAAAGTACACATTAAGAGAAAAACAAAATCAAATAGTTGCTTGAGAATTTAATTTATTTTGGTAACTTTCATTCGATCCTAACTTGTTGTAGGAGATATGTCATGGCCTTCGGCCTTTACTTTTGAGGTGTTGGAAGATGGATTCTTGGGTACAAAAAAGGAGAAGATACTTTGAAGAAGGATTAAGGAAAGTACACATTAAGAGAAAAACAAAATCAAATAGTTGCTTGAGAATTTAATTTATTTTGGTAACTTTCATTCGATCCTAACTTGTTGTAGGAGATATGTCATGGCCTTCGGCCTTTACTTTTGAGGTGTTGGAAGATGGATTCTTGGGTACAAAAAAGGAGAAGATACTTTGAAGAAGGATTAAGGAAAGTACACATTAAGAGAAAAACAAAATCAAATAGTTGCTTGAGAATTTAATTTATTTTGGTAACTTTCATTCGATCCTAACTTGTTGTAGGAGATATGTCATGGCCTTCGGCCTTTACTTTTGAGGTGTTGGAAGATGGATTCTTGGGTACAAAAAAGGAGAAGATACTTTGAAGAAGGATTAAGGAAAGTACACATTAAGAGAAAAACAAAATCAAATAGTTGCTTGAGAATTTAATTTATTTTGGTAACTTTCATTCGATCCTAACTTGTTGTAGGAGATATGTCATGGCCTTCGGCCTTTACTTTTGAGGTGTTGGAAGATGGATTCTTGGGTACAAAAAAGGAGAAGATACTTTGAAGAAGGATTAAGGAAAGTACACATTAAGAGAAAAACAAAATCAAATAGTTGCTTGAGAATTTAATTTATTTTGGTAACTTTCATTCGATCCTAACTTGTTGTAGGAGATATGTCATGGCCTTCGGCCTTTACTTTTGAGGTGTTGGAAGATGGATTCTTGGGTACAAAAAAGGAGAAGATACTTTGAAGAAGGATTAAGGAAAGTACACATTAAGAGAAAAACAAAATCAAATAGTTGCTTGAGAATTTAATTTATTTTGGTAACTTTCATTCGATCCTAACTTGTTGTAGGAGATATGTCATGGCCTTCGGCCTTTACTTTTGAGGTGTTGGAAGATGGATTCTTGGGTACAAAAAAGGAGAAGATACTTTGAAGAAGGATTAAGGAAAGTACACATTAAGAGAAAAACAAAATCAAATAGTTGCTTGAGAATTTAATTTATTTTGGTAACTTTCATTCGATCCTAACTTGTTGTAGGAGATATGTCATGGCCTTCGGCCTTTACTTTTGAGGTGTTGGAAGATGGATTCTTGGGTACAAAAAAGGAGAAGATACTTTGAAGAAGGATTAAGGAAAGTACACATTAAGAGAAAAACAAAATCAAATAGTTGCTTGAGAATTTAATTTATTTTGGTAACTTTCATTCGATCCTAACTTGTTGTAGGAGATATGTCATGGCCTTCGGCCTTTACTTTTGAGGTGTTGGAAGATGGATTCTTGGGTACAAAAAAGGAGAAGATACTTTGAAGAAGGATTAAGGAAAGTACACATTAAGAGAAAAACAAAATCAAATAGTTGCTTGAGAATTTAATTTATTTTGGTAACTTTCATTCGATCCTAACTTGTTGTAGGAGATATGTCATGGCCTTCGGCCTTTACTTTTGAGGTGTTGGAAGATGGATTCTTGGGTACAAAAAAGGAGAAGATACTTTGAAGAAGGATTAAGGAAAGTACACATTAAGAGAAAAACAAAATCAAATAGTTGCTTGAGAATTTAATTTATTTTGGTAACTTTCATTCGATCCTAACTTGTTGTAGGAGATATGTCATGGCCTTCGGCCTTTACTTTTGAGGTGTTGGAAGATGGATTCTTGGGTACAAAAAAGGAGAAGATACTTTGAAGAAGGATTAAGGAAAGTACACATTAAGAGAAAAACAAAATCAAATAGTTGCTTGAGAATTTAATTTATTTTGGTAACTTTCATTCGATCCTAACTTGTTGTAGGAGATATGTCATGGCCTTCGGCCTTTACTTTTGAGGTGTTGGAAGATGGATTCTTGGGTACAAAAAAGGAGAAGATACTTTGAAGAAGGATTAAGGAAAGTACACATTAAGAGAAAAACAAAATCAAATAGTTGCTTGAGAATTTAATTTATTTTGGTAACTTTCATTCGATCCTAACTTGTTGTAGGAGATATGTCATGGCCTTCGGCCTTTACTTTTGAGGTGTTGGAAGATGGATTCTTGGGTACAAAAAAGGAGAAGATACTTTGAAGAAGGATTAAGGAAAGTACACATTAAGAGAAAAACAAAATCAAATAGTTGCTTGAGAATTTAATTTATTTTGGTAACTTTCATTCGATCCTAACTTGTTGTAGGAGATATGTCATGGCCTTCGGCCTTTACTTTTGAGGTGTTGGAAGATGGATTCTTGGGTACAAAAAAGGAGAAGATACTTTGAAGAAGGATTAAGGAAAGTACACATTAAGAGAAAAACAAAATCAAATAGTTGCTTGAGAATTTAATTTATTTTGGTAACTTTCATTCGATCCTAACTTGTTGTAGGAGATATGTCATGGCCTTCGGCCTTTACTTTTGAGGTGTTGGAAGATGGATTCTTGGGTACAAAAAAGGAGAAGATACTTTGAAGAAGGATTAAGGAAAGTACACATTAAGAGAAAAACAAAATCAAATAGTTGCTTGAGAATTTAATTTATTTTGGTAACTTTCATTCGATCCTAACTTGTTGTAGGAGATATGTCATGGCCTTCGGCCTTTACTTTTGAGGTGTTGGAAGATGGATTCTTGGGTACAAAAAAGGAGAAGATACTTTGAAGAAGGATTAAGGAAAGTACACATTAAGAGAAAAACAAAATCAAATAGTTGCTTGAGAATTTAATTTATTTTGGTAACTTTCATTCGATCCTAACTTGTTGTAGGAGATATGTCATGGCCTTCGGCCTTTACTTTTGAGGTGTTGGAAGATGGATTCTTGG
Source organism: Asparagus officinalis (assembly GCF_001876935.1). Classification (NCBI taxonomy): domain Eukaryota; kingdom Viridiplantae; phylum Streptophyta; class Magnoliopsida; order Asparagales; family Asparagaceae; genus Asparagus; species Asparagus officinalis. The sequence continues at coordinate 6,827,650 of NC_033803.1, read as the reverse complement.
GTACAAAAAAGGAGAAGATACTTTGAAGAAGGATTAAGGAAAGTACACATTAAGAGAAAAACAAAATCAAATAGTTGCTTGAGAATTTAATTTATTTTGGTAACTTTCCTTCGATCCTAACTCGTTGTAGGAGATATGCCATGGCCTTCGGCCTTTACTTTTGAGGTGTTGGAAGATGGATGCGACTTTTGAGATCCTCTCTCCATATTGTTTGATAGTTAGCAAAGAGGAGCCACGTGGGTCATTTAGTGGGCTCTATAAAAGAGTGACAGATAAAATCCTATGAATAAACTAACTGTGTTCCCTGGAAAAAGCCGTCAAGAGCTTGACATAGCTAGTTTCGGTCGGGTCCGTGTACTCGGCTGTAAAATTAAGTAACCCAAACCGAACTTTCTTCAAAACCGAATCGAACTATTGGAAAGCAGCCGGTTCGGTCGATTTGATCGATTCAAATCGAAGTTCGCTTAGCCCAGCCCCGAGTATAGGAATTATCAGAAAAACCTCCTTAGATATTATCAGAAAATTTGTGTCACAAGCTTAACCCTTATATCCTAGGTTACTTCTCCTTCACCAACTCGACCCCAATTCCTATCGAGCAATAAATCTCATGGACATATAACACATCGAACTACCTTCGTCAATTGAAGTAACTCAGACGCTCTTGATAAATGAAATAAAATTTTCATTGAAAAAAAAAAGAGAATCTTTGGCAATACATGATAGATCATAGCATAAGTTGGGATAGCTTGCGCATTAGGACTTCCTTATGGGCCCTAGATAATATAACTTTATCTCCCCAACCATTCACCTTTTTCCAAACCCTCTCTCGAATATAACCAGCAGATCACTTGCGACCATTTCCATCACAAAGAGAGGAAAACAAAAAGATCAAAAGTATGGGAGAGCAGCAGCAATGGATCATCAACCTGCAATCAGAGGTCGACGAGATCAACTCTACGCCCTCCCTGCAGAGAAGGAAGACGCCGAGCATCTACAGGGTGCCTAAGATTTTAAGGGACCTCCACGAAGAGGCCTACACACCCCAGATCATCTCCATTGGGCCCTATCACCACGGCAAGCCCCACCTACAGAGCATGGAGCCCGACAAACGCTTGGTTCTTGCCCAGTACCTTCAGCGGGCCGGTATGACCGTGGCGCAGGTGGTGGATGCCATGAGGCCCATGGTCCAGGAAATCATGGACTCGTACGATGGTCTGGAGGAGCCTTGGACCAACGAGGATCGGCTCTTGGAGCTGATGATACTTGATGGGTGCTTCGTGTTGGATTGTCATAGACAGGATTCTCTGCAACCCGAGGAATCACATCTCAGCCGGGGATTGTGGTTGGACTTTTATAGGCTAGAGAACCAAGTCCCGCTGTCTGTTCTTGATATCTTGATTCGGATCGGAGGAAACAGGGTAATTTACTCTCGCTGTACTTATTTGTTGCACTCGTACTTGGTTTATATAGTGTGAACACATGTGGTATTGTGGGGGCCACACAATACATGATTGCAATTACCCACGAGTGGGCCTGTTCGGGTTTCGTCCTGAACGAAATTGATGAGCGGTGCTAATGCTATATATACCCTAAAGTCGCTAGGGTTACTGTGTGGGGAAAATTTTTTTTTGGCTGCAGGTTGTGGGGAACAGCGGCTTAGGGGAAAGTCTGCGAAAAAAAAAAAAAAAACAGAGGGTTGAAAACTTTTTTTTATTTCGGTTGTTTTTGAGAGTAAAAGCAGAGAGTTTTTGAGGAGAGAAAAAAAAAAGAGATTTACAAAAGAGAGGTCAATTTCTTTTGGGTAAAAATTAGATCTTTTTCTTTGAGACGAGCTTGTGGATTGTACAAATCGTCGGTGTTCTCCTTATAGTGGAATCTCACCTCACCCCTCCCGTGGACGTAGGCAAGTTTGCCGAACCACGTAAATCTCGTGTATTTACTGTTTTCTTGGTTGTTGGCTATTGCTTGTAGGTTCCCTCAAAATTCGGTCTTAGAGCTGATGAGAGGAAGAGTGTATAGCTATTACTTGTAGGTTCCCTCGACATTTCAGTACTAGAACTGATGATAGGAAGAGTGTATATTTCACTTTGATGAAATATATCACTTTCGATTCTTGTTTCCTTTGAGAAATAAGAATTTTATTATCTATTCTCGTTTCCTTTGAGAAACAAGAATATAGAGGTTGACTTGTGCTTTTGTGACAACAAAAGCCAGAGCTTTCTCTCAGGTGATAACGCTTCCGCGGCGGTGGGCGTGACTGCGCCTAACAATTGGTATCAGAGCTGTTAATCAGATTGGGAGTGGTGTAGCTTCTGGTTTGAGGTGGTGCTCGACAATTTCCTGAGAGAAGCAGATTTATTAATACAAGCGGAGAATGGCATCAACAAGTAAAACAGTTAAAGTGGGAAAATACGAGATTGAAAAATTCAATGGGAAGAATGATTTTTCCTATTGGAGGATGCAGATGAAGAACACGTTGATTTCGCAGAAATTGCACAAAGCTTTGGCGGGAAAAGAGAAGAAGCACAAGGATATGTCTGATGAGGATTGGGAGGAGCTGGATCTGGAAGCACGGGCGTCGATTATCCTTTGCCTTGAAAGGGATGTAGCTTTCTTGGTAGATGGAGAGGAAACGGCTGCGGGCGTGTGGTTGAAGTTAGAAAGCACCTTCATGACGAAGAGTCTAACAAACCGGATCTATTTGAAATCCAAATTGTATACTTGCAAGATGGAGGAGGGCTCATCAATCGTAACAAAGAACAAGCGCAGGGACTGTTTGCCAGAGGAAGAGGCAATGAGCGAGGAAAAGGCAAGGGAGGAAAGTCTAGATCTAAATCGAGACCTCTTGCGAGAAGAGCGTGCTTCAAATGCGGTGAAGTTGGGCATTTCAAGGTCGACTGTCCAAACAAGAGAGTAGGTGGGAAAAAGAACAACAACAAGACCGAGAGAAGAGAAGGCAAGGAAGAGGCGAGTTACGCCTCGGAGGAAGGGAGCGATAAGGAATGCTATATCGTCACGGGTGGCGAGGATACCTCCGGGAAGTGGATACTTGATTCTGGTTGCTCTTACCACATGTGTCCAAATAGGAAGTGGTTTACTACCTACAGGAGCATTGATGGTGGAACCGTATTGATGGAAAAAAACCATGCTTGTAAAACGGTGGGGCTAGGCGATATCAAGATCAAGATCAAGATGAGCCGTTCTCCTTCAAGGAAGCTATTAGGGACAAAGATAGTGAGAGTTGGTTGGCTGCGATGGAGGAGGAGATGGAATCTCTTCGGAAGAACCAAACATGGGAGGTGGTCCCATTGCCCGTAGGAAGAAAAGCTATTGGTTGTAAGTGGGTGTATAAGAGAAAGGAAGATCCTTCAGAGCTTGGTGGTACAAGGTACAAGGCGAGGCTAGTGGCTAAAGGGTTTGCACAAAGAGAGGGTGTGGATTACAATGAGATCTTTTCTCCGGTGGTGAAACACACTTCTATTCGGGTGCTATTGAGTATTGTTGCTCATGGTGATCTTGAGCTGGAACAACTCGATGTTAAAACTGCCTTCTTGCACGGAGACTTGGATGAAGAGATCTACATGCATCAACCTGAGGGTTACAAGGTTGAGGATAAGGAGCATCATGTATGTCGCTTGAGGAAGTCACTCTATGGACTGAAGCAATCTCCTCAGGAGTGGTACAAGCGATTTGACTCCTTCATGCTGAAGCATGGATTTTCCCGAAGTGATTACGATTGCTGTGTTTACATTCGGAAGCGTCGTGGAGGTGATTATATCTATCTCCTTTTGTATGTGGATGACATGCTTATTGCTTCTAAGAGCGGGGTGGAGATAGATAGGTTAAAATTTCAACTTGGTAAAGAGTTCGAGATGAAGGACATGAGCGCTGCTAGAAAATTACTGGGTATGGAGATTAGAAGAGAGCGGGCGAATCGGCGATTGTTCTTGAGTCAGAAGGGCTATATAGAGCTGGTGATCGCGAGGTTCGGGATGCAAAGTGCTAAGTCGGTGGCGACTCCATTGGCTCCACACTTCAGGCTTCGGTGGCGACTCCATTGGCTCCACACTTCAGGCTTTCAGGTAAACAATCTCCCACTACAGCGGAAGATTAGGCACACATGGAGCGTGTTCCTTATGCTAGTGCAGTTGGTAGTTTGATGTACGCCATGGTGTGTACACGTCCAGATATTTCACAAGCGGTTAGTGTGGTCAGCAGGTTCATGGCGAATCCGGGAAAGGCGCACTGGGAAGCGGTGAAATGGGTCCTGAGGTACTTGAAAGGTACCGTGAACACGGGTCTGTGTTTTGGTGGAGATACATGTCAGATTGACGGGTTTGTTGACTCTGATTATGCGGGGCTCCAGTTAGTTGGCGATCGATGTTACAGGCTACAGTGGCACTTTCTACTACAGAGGCCGAGTACATGGCCATGGCGGAGGGAGTGAAGGAAGCATTGTGGTTGTGGGGTCTTCTAGACGATTTGGGGATTGAGCAGGAAAACGTGAACTTGTGGTGCGATTCACTTGGCGAAGAATCAAGTTCATCATGCTCGCACCAAGCATATCGATGTCAGGTATCATTTTGTGCGGGATGTCATAGAGGAATGTGATATTTCTCTCATGAAGGTGCACACGAATGAGAATCCAGCAGACATTTTGACCAAGGTGGTCACAGGTAGCAAGTTTAAGCATTGCTTAGACTTGCTTCATATTAGCCCGTGTTGATTTGTCCGAGAGGGCATGGCCCTTCGGGGCGGTGATGGGGTGAGGTGGAGACTATGATAGAGAACATATTCCTGGACTACGGTTAGCTTGATCCCGGTGGAGGGTACGTAGGTAGCCGCGGTAAAGTGGCGCAGCTGGTTTGGCCTGGTTTTGGCCTGGTTTTGTTGTTTAGATCTCTCTGGTGATGTTCGCGGTGTTCTTCTGGTATTCGTCCATAATTTGAGGTTTATCAAATGATGTACGAGGTGGAGAATTGTGAACACATGTGGTATTGTGGGGGCCACACAATACATGATTGCAATTACCCACGAGTGGGCCTGTTTGGGTTTCGTCCTGAACGAAATTGATGAGCGGTGCTAATGCTATATATACCCTAAAGTCGCTAGGGTTACTGTGTGGGGAAAATTTTTTTTTGGCTGCAGGTTGTGGGGAACAGCGGCTTAGGGGAAAGTCTGCGAAAAAAAAACAGAGGGTTGAAAAGTTTTTTTTTCTTTCAGTTGTTTTTGAGAGTAAAAGCAGAGAGTTTTTGAGGAGAGAAAAAAAAGAGAGATTTACAAAAGAGAGGTAAATTTCTTTTGGGTAAAAATTAGATCTTTTTCTTTGAGACGAGCTTGTGGATTGTACAAGTCGTCGGTGTTCTCCTTATAGTGGAATCTCCCCTCACCCCTCCCGTGGACGTAGGCAAGTTTGCCGAACCACGTAAATCTCATGTATTTACTGTTTTCTGGGTTGTTGGCTATTGCTTGTAGGTTCCCTCAAAATTCGGTCTTAGAGCTGATGAGAGGAAGAGTGTATATTTCACTTTGATGAAATATATCACTTTCGATTCTTGTTTCCTTTGAGAAATAAGAATTTCATTATCTATTCTCGTTTCCTTTGAGAAACAAGAATATAGAGGTTGACTTGTGCTTTTGTGACAACAAAAGCCAGGGCTTTCTCTCAGGTGATAACGCTTCCGCGACGGTGGGCGTGACTGCGCCTAACATATAGCATTTGCATACCACCAGTGGGGTGCACCGGTGGATAGGCAGGAAATTCCCTGCTGAATACCCGAGTTTGAAGCCCCGTTTAAGCACTCAACTCTTTCCATTCAAAAAGATAAAAACTAAAAATAATATTTAACTTTCTACTCTTTATCTCCTATCATCAACTCATTAAATCTATCTTTAGTACTAGCTATCCGGTTGATGCCTTGAGTTTCCTTCTCGTACCTCCATCAATCTTGTAAGTATATTACCGCATGTACGGTAAATGAATCGATCTAGTGATGCTCTGTGGTTGTCAATCAACCATCCGGATTCCGAATTTGCAATAGAAACATGAACTGTTAGTAAATCACGAGCCATGATGGAAACCCCTCTATTTATATAGGGAGCCCCCTACTCAAATGACTAAAATATCCTTAAATTTTTGCATTTTTGACAATTTTAGGGTATTTTGGTCATTTGACCAAAATGTAGCCGTTTTGGCTATTTTGGTCTGCCTCAAATCGAGCCGGGTCTGGGACGCCCCATCCTAATGGCTAGTTTTCTAGACCTTGGACAGAGCCAGGCCGACCTTTGGATCCTTGCCTAGTCCCAACGGTTACTTAGGGACCAATTCAGTCTCCCAAACTCAGTCCAAGTCCGGGCCAACCCGAACACGGACCGAGTTTCTCTGCCTAGACCTCCAAAAACTAGCTCAGGCTTCGACAAAACAACCCAGAACTGAGCCTGAAGCCAGGGCGGGTGAGGCCATCTAGGCTTTTTTCGTGCCTGGGTCAGGTTTTGGCCTGGCCGGGCCAGGCCGGACATCTGGCACTATTTGGGCCAAAGCCCAAATGGACAACCCTATCTTCATCGCCCTCTGCCTCTCTCTTATCTGCCTCAACATTGTAGGGTTGAAAAAGGTTGATTGATTTCTTTAATTTGAAGAATTAAGATTTGATCGCTTAGTACACATCTATTACAATCACTCGCTCTCAATTATAGAGGAAGAGAAGCTTTGATTCGACTTCTCTTTAATTTAATGTGGGTTCTTGGTGGTGAAAGGACGCTTCCCTCGATGCTCATGCCGAGATTGCTTCCCGTTGACGATCAGAACAAAATTGCTGAAGAGCTTGGATCGGTGCAATAGATCTCTGAATGCTCTTGTGCGCGTAGTTTGATCTCCAAAAATTCCCAAAAGTCCAAGTCTCTAGTCTAAGTCTCCGTCGCCCCCTAATAGCTGCTCGAGGCTATTTATAGGAGTTTAGCACGTAACTGACGTGCTGAAATCATGGGAAGATGGGCATAACTGATGCGGTTGTGGGCGTAACCGACGTCTACCACTTAGCCCACATGGCTGTCATAGTCTTCGGGACCGTTACAGCCCAATTTGAAGTGAGTGACGAGCTTCATTATACTGGTGAACCTCGTCTTTGATGTCGATCATCGCTGTGTTGGTGAGCTTTGACTTTGATGTCGAGCTTCGTTGCTGTGACGTCCCTGTGCCGACTCGAAAGGCAGTGATGATTGATTCGAAGTCCAAGACGAGACGACCCTTATGTGTCGACTTGAGAGTCAGTGATAGCCGACTCGAAGTCCGAGACAAGACCCAAGATGAGACCCCTTCGTGTCGACTCGAGAGGCAGTGATATTCGACTCGAAGTCCGAGATGAGATCCAAGACGAGATCCGAGACGAGATCCGAGACGAGATCTCATTCATGTTGACTCGAAAGGCGTTGGTAGTCGTCTCGAAGATCCGAGAGACCCGAGATGAGACCCCTTCATGTCGACTCGAGAGGGGGTGATAGTCGACTCGAAGATCCGAGACGAGACCCGAGACGAGATCTCCTTCGTGTTGACTCGAAAGGCGTTCGTAGTCGACTCGAAGATCTAAGACGAGACCCAGGATGAGACGACAGTTCGAAGTCGAGACGAGATCAATGTCGGCTCGAGAGGCGGTCTGAGTCGAGATCGAGATGAGATGATGGTTCAAAGTCGAGACTAGATTAATGTTGACCAGATGAGACAATAATTCATATGTCGACTCGAATGGCGAACTGAGACGACACCCCATGTGTCGACTCAAAGGCCGATAGAAGTTGACATCTCAAAGTCCGAGATGAGACCTGAGACAAGACGATCCCCTGTGCTGACTCGAAAGGTGGTGTTAATCGGCTTCATTACCTTGTCGAGTCGGAGCCTCGTTGTCTTGTCGAGCCTCGCCTTTCTACGAGTTCGAATCTAGATTTCAACTAAACTTCGACGTTCATCTTGGCTAACGAGGTTCATCAATAATGGCAACAGCGAACTTCATCTTCAATGACGAACTTCGTTTTGGAAGAATTTCGTCTTCAATAACGAACTTCGTCTCTGGGTGAACTTCGTCTTCAATGATGACCTTTATCTTCTAAGGGGTGAAGCATTGTTTGACGAGGTTCATCTGCAAATAGACTTCGTCTCTTGGATGAGCTTCTTCTTCTAGAGGACTTTCATCTCTAGGCAAACTTCGTTTTCAGTAACGAACTTCGACTCTATTAATGGGCTTTGTTGGTTGAGATGAGGTTCATCATGATGACGAGCCTCGTCCTGCTTGTAGTGAGGTTCAACCTTGCTTTATTCCTTGGTATTTTTAGTGCCTATAAGACCCCCTTCAAAGTTTTCAGACACAAATTAGGTTGTATGGGGTCTGAAATACTTTGAACCTTCTCGACTATGACGAGCTTGGTTGCTTTAGGATGAGGTTCGGCTATTTTTTGAGTCTCGTCATTCTGTGCGAACTTCGTCAAACCAATGTGGAACTAACAATTCGGACTTAGGATTTTTAGCAAACCCTCAGCTATCAACGGACTTGATGTGTCTTTACCAACTGCCGTTTGAGTTGGACTAGCCATGCTTTTACCCTTCGCATAATAAGTTGTCGAGGAGTTTCTCTTAAGCTTAATGCTAAGATTTTTCCTCTATCCTTAGCCATTCAAGGCGTTGGATTAAGTGTTCGAGCATGATTATAATAGTTAAGTTGTAATCAAGTTTGGTTGAGCTGTTCAGTATAACAGCTCAACCTGGTATTTTAAAAGTGAGGCTTATCACATGGTAGGCCTACTGAGAAAATATGGTATCGTTGATGAATAGCGACTCATCGCATGGTAAGTCACTATTTAGAAACAAAGGGGAAGATAGGGGCTCATCGCTTGGTAGGCCACTATCAACGAACAACATCATTTGTAGGAATGACGGTGCGGAGGTAATCAAGTCGTTTAATGACGTGAACATATAACAATTGTGATTAGAATAGCGGCACATCACATGGTAGGCTACTATTTTTTATCATTCTAAGGAGATATAATGTTCAGCAAAGATCAGATAGCGAATCATCGTATGATAGATCACTATCCTGATCGAAAGCCAAGTAGGTGCTCATCGCATGGTAGGACACTACTTGGCGAGGGAAATCAAGTCGTTCAATGACATGGGAGTATAACGACTGTGATTAGAATAGTGACACATCGCGTGGTATGTCACTATTTTCGATCATTCTAAGGAAATAGAATGTTCAAAAAAGATCAGATAGTGAATCATCGCATAGTAGATCACTATCTTGATCGAGTGACAAGTAGGAGCTCATCAGATGGTAGATCACTACTTGACAAAGTATTATCAACGGGGGTTAAGAATTAACTATCAGAGGTAATCATTAATGTGATAGTTTGTGGACATGTCATCCTATTGAAGAGGATTGGTGGGAGATTGTAGATGGAAGTGACTATCAGAGGTAATCATTAATGTGATAGTATTTTGTGGACCCATCATCCTATTGGAGAGGATTAGTGGATGAATTTGTGGAAAGTGACTATCAGAGGTAATCATTAACGTGCTAGTATTTTGTTGACTCATCATCCTATTGGAGAGGATTAGTGGGTGAATTTGTGGGAAGGGATCAGATGCTCATGTCTGACTTCGAACTTCCCTTTGGAGCTGATTGATGACGAGCTTCAACTCATCATGGCTCCGTCAGATAGAAGAATAGAGGCATTACATGATTTTGCAGAGAAACCGAGACTACCCCTACTCCAGCGATAATCATGATTGAAGGGTAAAGACACCTGCTGTTTGCGTCAAAAGTTGGTTTTGTCATGGAATTCATTATATCTTCAGTTGATTACAATAAATTCAAAAAGAGATAACCTTTTTATAAGACTTCTTTTACACAACAAAATAAAAATTACAACTCTTGGGAAACAAACACAGGATCGTTGTTTGGATCACTGCTTGTGTGAGATCTTTGCCTGTGTCGGGAGCGCTTTGACTCGTGGACCACCAAATCACAGATTCTGATTGAACCGTGAGGGGTTTAATGATTCTTCCTTCGTTTATCGAAGTAAGAATTTGAAGCAAATATATTATCGATGTAAGATGTTCACTCTTCTAAAGATCAAGTCTGAGCTTAGATCTCTAGGAATCGCCAGAAGCTTCTTGAGGATATTTGTGAAGAAGGAAGACTCTCTCTTGTTCTAATTCACCCAAAACTCAAGGCCCTCTGCTCTAATCTGCTCTGGAAAATGCTCCGCCTCTGTCAATGATGGCCATAGGGGAGTATTTATAGCCTCCTTGGACGATAACTGAAGAAATAACCGATCAACAACTGCCTCTTTAGGCGCGGCAGTTGATGCTGTCGCGGCTAAAGGGCGCGGCAGTCGACACTGCCGCGGCTAAAGGGCGCGGCAGTCAACACTGCCGCGGCTAAAGGGGCAGTTACACCCACGTTCATTCGTGTTTGAAACCGTTCTCCCACGATCTTTAACCATTTTTTTCGTGGTTTAACTGCTCGTCTACGTCAGCACACGTTCTATCTCTAATATGCCGCCACGTGGACTTCAAATAATCATCGAATAAGTGTATTGTAACTACCGCAGCACCCCCTATAATAGCCATGGCACCATGAGTTGTCGCGCCTAAGCCGCGGCACTATGGGCTGTCGCGCCTTAGCCGCGGCACTATGAGCTGCCGCGCCTTAGCCGCGGCACCATGTACTGTCGCGCCCACACGCTATAGTTTGCATTGTTCTGTGAATTCACATTGTTTTGTTTTGATTCATAGATCCTTTTGCTTCCTTTGGGCTTGTATGATCTCCCATGACTTAGATACTGATGTTTATCACCTTCTCTTTGTCTTGAGTGGTATTTGGATGTCTGTAAGCATTTTTTGACGCCTACACCTGCATCCAATTAAGCTTGGATCTTATCATTCAGGATGTAGCATTTAGAGGTGGGATGATGAACCATCATGTGGTACGCACAGTAGTTAGGATCATTTGTTCTTGACATTTCCTCAGGTCATATTGATTCTGGGAGCTTGATCTTCTTTGCCATAATCAAGAACTTGAGGATTGGTATGACCTGCTCATCATTGAAGTCGTACTTCTGCTGGAAGCAGCTATCTGAAGATTTGCCCTTCTGCTTCGAAAAAGATTTAGGGGAGGAAGTGGTTTCCACTGCAAAAGTCTCCTTCCCTTTTGATTGTTTCTGAGGGGTGAAGTCTCTATGGTTACGCCCTCTTCGACATTCACATGGCTTCTCAGCATCTAGCCTTTTGAACATGTTTTCAACCTGTTCACCTTGGCGAACAAGCTCTTTCCAAGTTCGAGTCTACTCCGCTCTAATCTTAGATAAAATATGGATCAAGAGATTATTGCGACACATCTCGATCAATATACTTTCAGAGACTTGATCACAGCAATACAGTGACCGATTTCTAAATCTCTTGACAAAGTTGCTGACAGACTCTTTCTTCTTCCGCTTTTTAGCTGGCAGGATGGCCATAAATATTTCTATGTCATCGTCAAAGAATCTGACCATAAAGAGCCTTTTCATGTCAGCCCAAGATTTGATGGAGCCTGGTTCCAGCTTGCGAAACCATTGAAAAGCGACTCCTTTGAGGGTGCTTATGAACAGTCGAATCATAATGGGATCTTTCCCCACTATGTGTCTAGTTTACGCCTGGAAGTAGTAAATGTGCTGCGAAGGGGAGCTTTTGTCATCGAATTGCACCAGATTCAGTGGCTTGAACTTCGGAGGATAAGGGACATCGTCCTATCCAATAGGATAGGGCCTAGTCACCCCCATCTCCTTGAAGTTTCCTTGAAGTTTTAGTGCATCAAGTTGCTTATGGAAGTCGTCTAACTTATGGTCCGCTCTTTTGTGCGAGGGTTGGATTCAGCTTCAGACGATTCAGAATAGACTTGATGAATTTTTTTCCTCTTCGTCTTCAATGCTGGCATCGTCGTGGTGTCGACGTTTAGCCCTTCAGCTTTGGACGAAGGTCATCTATGTCTTGATTTGGAGCTTTCACCAGTAACTTTCTTCTTAAGCTTCTCTATCATTGCTTCTATACGCCTGATAGACTCTTGTTGTTGGAGGATAGTTGCTTGTTGTTCTTCCAGATTCTTTGCCATCTGTCACGCCCTGCTTCCCAAAATACCGGGAATCAGAACGTGAATAAGCCCGCGACGTATTAGACTGAGGAGAAATAAGTACTAGACACTTTCTACTCAATCTAATACGCTAAGCGTCAAGAAATAACAATGCGAAGTCACAGGTCCCCGATCACAATTAGCAAGAATATAATGAATAACTCAGAATGGAAAAGAGACATATCACAAATAGAATATCATTCGAGACACAGAGTTTGGGTCAAACATACCCTTATACAAAACAGTCTAAATAAGTACTAAAGGAATATGAAAATACATCGTTCAACAAAAAATAAGGAAAGTACTAAAAAAATAAACTAAGGACCATCAAATAACTAAGGAAATAGCTAAGCTTCAACTTGTTCTTCTGCTTCGTCTGTAAGACACTCCGGCTGAGAATCCTCTGGCTCCTGTATAATTCCGAACTGAGGCTGTCCGTCTCCTCAATCTGACGTACACTAGAGAAAATAGGTGTACGTCAGCGTGCATGGCACACGGCAAGATCCCACATGGAGGAATGAAACGATCGAATGACGAAGGCAAAAACAGTAATAATAATAATAAAAGCATGCTACTGGAATACTAATAATCTAAATGCAATCTATCACTAGAATGTAATAATTAGAAGAATATAAGAAAATCAACCAAGTAACAAGTCGATCATGCAGCTAGCGATCAGAATAATCATCCAAGTAACAATGTCATACAACTAGATGAAATTAATACTTAAAAATCCACAACAAGGGACGTAGTACGTCGAGCGAAATAATCCAAACAAGAAAACTCTCATGTATATACCATATGTCTCAAATTATAGATAATTAAATATTAATCCCGATCTATGTATGAAAAGAAATATAACTGGCCTACATCTCACAAGGATTCATACTCACCTTAAGTAACAAGGTCATGTAGCTAGCCATTCTATACAGGTCACTGGTCCATATCTCACACAGAGTCAACATTCATATCATCGGATAACTAACTGTTCACAAATCCTCTACGTGCATCCAATGATGCTACATGAATTCGGTCAGAGGACTATACGCAATCCGTTTTCAGCCTGGTCCGGACTCAAGCTAAACTCGGGTGAATATCAAATTCACAGACCAAATTAAGTAGCAACACCGATCTACTTTGATCTAACAAACCAACCCCAGTGGCGACACCGATCCACTGGTGCGAGCCTGGAAGATATATCAATAGTCTTATCCGATTACATGAACCAAGACTTCCCCATCCCAACACTTCTCGCTTTTCTAAGCCAACAATCATAACCTAAACTAGATCTCTGGTCCACCTCCTAAATTTAATCAACGCACACACACATGTCACTAAGTCTTGTTCATGACGCACAAGACCACTAAGTCATGAATTACTAAGGGTTCTCAAACATAATAAGAAATAATAAATGAAACAACCAATCATGTACAACGGTGTCATAGCATACCACGTAATTAATATAAGAATCATGGAATCGGTGATTGTTTTGCACATAAAATATCGCGGTCAACAACCATCCATCTCATAAACTAAATTAATTCAAAATAAACAATTCTTTTGCAAAATAAATTTCTTTAAAATTATCTCTCACCATAATTATTCTAAAATAATCTCTTAAAATAATAAATTTATAAATTCAAAATAATCTTTTTACAAGATAAATTCTCATTAATTCAAAATAGTCTATTTTCCTAAAATAAATGCTTTTAAAAATATTTATCATTCTAAAATGATTTCCTTCCACAAAATAAATTCTAAAAAATATTATAATTATTCTAAAATAATCTCGTTGTTAAAATAAATTCTTTAATCTATTATAATTATTCTAAAAAATACTATTTATCACATAATTACGATTTATTTAATCACAAATTAACATAAACAGATAATTCATAATTTCATCAACAAGCCCACGTAGATAATTATTAATAGATATAAAATTGCAAATAATTCATAATAAATACAAAAATTTAGATCTGAGCAAGTGGGATCTTGCCTCGAGGAATTGTGGGAGTCAGAGTGTTGTAAAAGTGACGCTGACGAAGAAGGAGGCTGGAAAGGAGCTCGCGGCAGCACAACTGAAGAAGGCGTTGCTGCAAAGAGTGACGACAGGAAGCTGAAAACGGCA
>NC_033803.1:6810556-6812361 GCF_001876935.1 Asparagus officinalis | reverse complement strand
CTCGATTCCTTTCATGAACGAGAGGTCCACAAATCGAACGATCAAACCTTTAAACAGTTAGGATCGTCTTAAACCCCCATTTGGTCAAACCTTACTATAATTAAGACCAAAACCAAAATTCTCTCTCGATTCCTCCAAGGAACGAGAAGTCCACAAATCGAGCGGTCAAACATTCCTACAGTTAGGATCGTCTCAAAACTCCCATTTGGTCAAACCTTTAAACAGTTAGGACCAAAGCCAAAATCCCCTCTCGATTCCTTTCATGAACGAGAGGTCCACAAATCGAACGATCAAACCTTTAAACAGTTAGGATCGTCTCAAACCCCCACTTGCTCAAACCTTACTATAGTTAGGACCAAAACCAAAATCCCTTCTCGATTCCTTCAATGAACGAGAAGTCCACAAATCGAGCGGTCAAATTTTCCTACAGTTAGGATCGTCTCAAAACTCCCACTTGGTCAAACTTTCCAATAATTAAGACCAAAACCAAAATTCTCTCTCGATTCCTCCAAGGAACGAGAAGTCCACAAATCGAGCGATCAAACCTTCCTATAGTTAGGATCGTCTCAAAACTCCCATTTGGTCAAACCTTTAAACAGTTAGGACCAAAGCCAAAATCCCCTCTCGATTCCTTTCATGAACGAGAGGTCCACAAATCGAACGATCAAACATTTAAACAGTTAGGATCGTCTCAAACCCCCACTTGGTCAAACCTTACTACAGTTAGGACCAAAACCAAAATCCCTTCTCGATTCCTTCAATGAACGAGAAGTCCACAAATCGAGCGGTCAAACCTTCCTACAGTTAGGATCGTCTCAAAACTCCCACTTGGTCAAACCTTACTACAGTTAGGACCACAATCAAGATTCCCTTTCGATTCATTTCACGAACGAGAGGTCTACTTTTGAATTGAATAATCAAACTTTATGACAGTCAGGATTATTCAAACCAGTCCAGATTCTCTAAGTGGAGATCCCACTTTGAGTTTCTTTTGCACCAGGAGATAGAATATAAAATTCTTCCTCTCCGATTTTGGGTTTATCTCTACCAACAAAAAAGAGACAAGGAGATGAATATAAAATTCTTCCTCTCCGATTTCTGGGTTTATCTCTACCAACAAAAAAGAGACAATGAGATAGAATATAAAATTCATCCTCTCCGATTTCGGGTTTATCTCTACCAACAAACAAGAGACCAGGAGATAGAATATAAAATTCTTCCTCTCCAGTGTCGGGTTCACCTCTACCAACAAAAAAGAGACCAGAATACTCCAATAGGTATACGAGTCTAAACTATTTCCCTAATCTCAACAGGAAATTTCTGGAGGATATCACTCAGAATATTCTTAAGAATAACCTGAATACTCCAATAGGTATACGAGTCTAAACTGTTTCCCTAATCTCAACAGGAAATTTCTAGAGAATATCACTCAGAATATTCTTAAGAATAACCAGAATACTCCAATAGGTATACGAGTCTAAACTGTTTCCTAATCTCAACAGGAAGTTTTTGGAGAATGTCACTCAGAATATTCTTAAGAATAACCTAAATACTCCAATAAGTACACGAGTCTAAACTGTTTCCCTACCCTCAACAGGAAATTTCTGGAGAATATCATTTAGAATATTCTTAAGAATAACCTGGCTACTTCCCAACGAGTATATGAGGTTAAACTATTTCCCAAACACTCCAATATAGTATATGAGTATAAACTATTTCTTTATTCTTCGACGGCAGTTCTAATTCAAGACTTTGACAACGGCCACGCGATAAACGCAGCACCGGAGGAATTTTAGCTATTCTAC
>NC_033803.1:6807636-6809556 GCF_001876935.1 Asparagus officinalis | reverse complement strand
GACGTTCGTTGTCTTCTCTTCGTCTCGAGCTGTGTACGGACACCTATAGGCATTTTTAGACGCCTACAATCATGCAGGCTGAAAAACTAGTTGTTACAGTGCCATCGGTCGACTGGTACTGTTTGTCAGTCGACTGATGAGCTGATCGCTGATAGCATGTCGATATGTGTAGACCATCCAAGGCTCACCGAAGTTTGAGGTTGTGTTCGTCAAGGAAGACGTACCAAATTTCTTTCATCTCTGATGCTGAGGAAAATAGTGTGCTCGGGCTTGAGAATCTGTTGTGTTGCTTTTTCGGGCTTGAGAATCTGTTGTGTTGCTTTCATGGATTTCAAAGTGAGAAAAGCAGGAAGAAGGACAAAACAAAGGTTAGATTAGAGAAATTGACGGGCTTGGGAATCTCCATTGAAGTGGACATAGGCTATATGGATCTATATGTGACCTTATATAATTCGCATCAAAATTGTTTATCGCAGCTAGGGGAGAAATTGTGGCTTAAGGAGAGAAGAGGTTGAAGTTGGCCCATATATAAGGCGTACATTAGTAATACGAGGAGTCCTCTACCTACTTGGTTTGAAGAGAATTTTCACAAAAGGAAGTGATCGTTTGGATTTATTTGAAGATTTATATTATAATTTATATACAGTAGCAATGGACATAGCCTTTGTTATGACATACTTCTTCTTATATTGTGATACCGATAATACTTGTTTCAGAATATTATGTACATGCACACCAAATTCTACGTGTTTACTTATGTACTTTTATTTTCAACAACTTTATGATTCCTTGGGATCTCAAGTAAACGTAACTGCAATAGGACTCCTCACAAAATACTTGCCAGAATCCCATAGCAATTGCCCTTCTGAAACTTTACCTGATTTTGGTGAAACTCCCTGAATACTCAATGTCACAGTAAAATCTTGTTTTTCACCTTCCTTATTGAATGTAAGGGTATTAGGGTCAACATCCACATCCACTCCCTCTGGATTATCAACCTTCACCGTGTAAACTGAGTTAGCATCACCAACATTTGTCACTGTTCGATTTACCATCTTCGATACCGATTTCGCCCCGAGATACACCGAAATGGAAGGATAGTTCAATTGCTCAGGTTCAATAGCTTGAACTTGAGAACAATTTACTGGACCACGAACAACTGCAGACACATTCACAAGTTTCATGCCACAAAGATACCGGATGTAATCATGTGGGTCGTTGTCATAGATCAGACCCGGATCGTTAGCTGCCACCGGATCCACATGACCCGATCCCATAGTGAAAACTCCAGCATTTTCACCTTCGTATTGATCTTTTATCGGATTACCATCTCGGTCTTTCGTGTAGGCTGTTGTCATGATGGCTGATTTAATTGCGGCGGGCGACCAATGTTGATGATTGTGCTTGAGGAGAGCTACGATCCCTGAAACATGAGGTGCAGCCATCGAAGTTCCACTCACCATGATGAACGTCTTATTCGTGCCTGTATGATTCGGACCCACTTCAGTTGGCCAAGCTGCGAGAATGTTTGAACCGGGTGCAATAACGTCTGGCTTTATGATGTTACCGTTAAAGAGGTTAGGCCCTCGATTCGAAAAGGAGGACACTACAGGAGCAGGGCGGTGTCCAAATTGTGTTCCGTTGAACTTTATCGCGGCAGTCGGATTTGATGTCTGGCTGAGATACTTCATAATTTCCTCTGCGTCGTCGTAGGTAACACGAGAAGCTGGATGGAGAAAAGCATCGGCGTCCGTTTGATTCCCCATCCACCACTGGCTCAGGATTATAACTGCGACGCCACCGGCCTTTTTAACGTGATCGCTGGCTTCCACATTCATCTTATAATCCTGTTTGGCTCCACACAGCACAATCTTACCTGTGACGTTGATCAATTTTGGAGAATTAACCTGGCATTTCTTC